>NC_083243.1:7804657-8104657 GCF_032191835.1 Heteronotia binoei | reverse complement strand
GGATCAAAGATTGGATAATGCTGTTAGATAAAAAAAACCTTTATGGTTAGAAGCTCATGGGAATAAATTTGGCTGGAACGCATATCTGTGTTATGGGAAGAACAAGAGGGACGGTTTTTTCTCTCACCACTATATCAGAAATAGTTTATTAAACACTTGGATAAAATATAAGAAATATGGCGACGAGAGAAAACCGCTTTGGATAGTGCCAGCGGAAGTAATAAAAATAACAGCTGAATCTGATGAAGAAAGAGCGATGTCATATAATCAACTGCTCAAGATTCAAGGAGACAAAATTGAATTAAAATCTCCAGAAGAGTTAAAAAATAAATATGACTGGTGCAACAAATTAAAAGTTTAATGGAAAATGATATTAAAATGGATGGAACTAGATGCAAGCAAACAGAACTGGAAAGGGTCCTGCTTGGAGATAATGAAAAATTAATATTGAAAGTATATAAATTATTATTGAAATGGTTTACAGAAGAAGAAGTAGTAAAATCTCAAATGGTAAAATGGGCAATTAATGTGAATAGAGAAATACAAATGGATACATGGGAGCACCTTTGGAAGAACTCGATGAAAATCTCAACTTGTCAGAGTATTAAGGAGAATTGTTTTAAGATGATGTATAGGTGGCACATGACTCCGAAAAAGCTGGCTAAGATGAGTAAAAAGATGTCGGATAGGTGTTGGAAATGTAAAAAACATGTAGGTTCTTTCTTTCATATGTGGTGGACTTGTGAAAAAGCGAAGAAGTATTGGAAGCTGATACAACAAGAAATCTCCAAAATTTTGGGTTACGACTTCAAGAAAACGGCAGAGACTTTTTTGCTTGGATTACAATTAGAAAAATTTCCAAAGGAAGACAGGACTTTAATTTGGTATTTGCTCTCAGCTGCTAGGACATTGTATGCGCAGCTTTGGAAACAAGGAACAATACCAGAGAAATGGGATTGGATTGTGAAAGTTTTATCGTGGAGTGAGATGGACAAATTAACTAAAACTTCAAGAGACTCTCTCTCTCTCTCTCTTTCTCTCTCTCCCTCTCGGCTTGACTTCGCGAACGAAGATTTAAGAAGGGTGCAGTAGTCCACGTCTGCTGCAGGTTCGTTGGTGGCTGACAAGACCAATGCGGGACAGGCAGATCCGGCCACAGTGGCTGCAGGGAAAAGTCTGATTTGGGGTTGGTGCTGTAGCAGTATGATTCTTCCTCAATCTTTTGTCCTCAAGACCAGCTATGCGTGCGTTCTCAAAGGAAGAGACAGCCTGGTGGATGGTGTGCCTCCATGCTTTGCGATCTGAGGCTAGGTCAGACCACTGGTGATGGTTGATGCGACAGGTGCCAAGGGATTTCTTCAAGGAGTCCTTGTACCTCTTCTTTGGTGCCCCTCTATTTCGATGGCTGGTGGAAAGTTCGCCATACACAGCAATTTTGGGAAGGCGGTGGCTTTCCATCCTAGAAATATGCCCTGCCCAGCGCAGCTGCGTCTTCAACAGCAGTGCCTTGATGCTTGTAAACTCCGCCCTCTTGAGGACTTCAGTGTTGGTCACAAAGTCACTCCAGTGGATGTTGAGGATGGTGCGAAGGCAGCGCTGATGAAAGTGCTCGAGGAGTCGCAGGTGATGATGGTATAAAACCCACGATTCGGAGCCGTAGATGAGGGTTGTCATCACAACCGCTTTGTAAACATTGATCTTTGTGCCTTTTTTAAGATGCTTGTTGCTCCACACTCTTTTGTGCAGTCGGCCAAATGCACGGTTTGCCTTTGCCAGCCTGTTGTCAATCTCCTTGTCGATCTTGGCATCTGAGGAGATGATGCACCCCAGGTAGCTGAACTGCTGGACTGTCTTCAGAACTGATTCACCCACAGTGATGTAGGGAGGGTGATAATCTTCCTGGGGTGCAGGCTGGTGGAGAACTTCTGTCTTCTTCAGACTAACTTCTAGGCCAAATAGCTTGGCAGCCTCTGCAAAGTAGGACGTCATATGCTGCAGAGGTGATACCAAGTGGGAGACAAGTGCAGCATCATCTGCAAACAGTAGCTCGCGGATAAGTTTTTCCATTGTCTTGGAGTGAGCCTTTAGTCGCCTCAGGTTGAACAGGCTGCCATCGGTGCGATAGCGGATGTAGACACCATCGTCATCATCTAGATCTACTGCGGCTCTTTGAAGCATCATGCTAAAGAAGATCGTAAAGAGAGTTGGCGCGAGAACGCAGCCTTGCTTTACACCTGTGCCTATTGGGAAGGGCTCCGAGAGGTCGTTGCAGTGTCTGACTTGGCCTCGCTGGTCTTCATGTAGCTGGATGATCATGCTGAGGAACCTTGGGGGACATCCTAAACGTTCCAAGATTTGCCATAGGCCTTTCCTGCTAACGGTATCGAAACCTTGGGTAAGGTCGACAAAAGTCACATATAGACCCTTGTTCTGTTCCCTGCATTTCTCTTGGAGCTGCCTGAGAACAAATAGCATGTCGGTGGTGCTCCTGTTAGCTCTGAAGCCGCACTGGCTCTCTGGGAGGAGTTCTTCTGCAATGGTGGGCACCAGTCTGTTCAGGAGTATTCTGGCAAGGATTTTGCCTGCGATGGAGAGCAGGGTTATCCCCCGGTAGTTGGAGCAGTCTGACTTTTCCCCCTTTGTTCTTGTGTAGAATGATGATGATTGCATCGCGAAAGTCCTGTGGTAGTTTGCCTTGTTCCCAGCAGGTGACAAGTACTTTGTGAAGTGTGCTATGTAGTACTGTGCCCCCATGCTTCCAGATCTCTGGTGGGATTCCATCAACTCCCGCTGCCTTGCCACTTTTCAGTTGCTTGATGGCTTTAACAGTCTCTTCTAGGGTGGGGATCTCATCCAACTCTGTTTTCACTGGTTGAAGTGGGGTGAGGTGGATTGCTGAATCTTGAACTACGCGGTTGGCACTGAAGAGAACCTGAAAATACTCCGACCACCGGTTCAGTATGGATGCCTTGTCTGTGAGGAGCACTTGGCCGTCTGCACTACGCAAGGGACTCTGAGCCTGATATGATGGGCCATATACTGCCTTCAGGGCTTCATAGAACCCTCTTAAATCACCAGTGTCTGCACAAAGCTGGGTTCTCTCTGCAAGCTTGGTCCACCACTCGTTCTGAATGTCTCGAAGCTTGCGCTGAAGGTTGCTATATGCAGCGCGAAAGATTGCTTTTTTCCGGGGACAGGAGGGCTGAGCAAGATGTGCTTGGTAGGCAGATCTCTTTTTCGCTAGTAATTCTTGGATCTCTTGATTATTCTCGTCAAACCAGTCCTTGTTCTTCCTTGTGGAGAACCCGAGGAGTTCTTCAGAGATCGACAGGATGGTAGTTTTTAGGTGTTCCCAGAGTGCTTCTAGAGAAGGGTCTGTGGGGCAACTGGGGTCCTCAATTCTTGACTGGAGTTTTGCCTGGAAGGCAGCTTTAACTTCGGCTGACTGAAGGCTGCCAACCTGAAGCTTCCTCCGAGGGATACCTCTTCTCCTGGGTGTGGGTCTAAAGTGAAGACAGAGATTGCAGCGTACAAGACGATGATCCGTATGACATTCCGCACTGGGCATTACTCGGGTGTGTAAGACATCTCGAAGGTCTCTCTGGCGCACCAGAATGTAGTTGATAATGTGCCAGTGCTTGGACCGTGGGTGCATCCAGGTTGTCTTCAGGCTGTTCTTCTGCTGAAAGATAGTGTTGGTGATGGTGAGCTGGTGCTCCGTGCAGAATTCTTGCAGGAGGCGCCTGTTATCACTGCAGTTGCCAATGCCGTGTTTGCCAAGTACTCCTTTCCAGGCTTCTGAGTCTTTACCTACTCTGGCATTGAAGTCGCCAAGGATGATCACCTTGTCCTCTGTAGGGGTCTTCTGTACGAGGTTGCGTAGATCAGCATAGAACTTGTTCTTTTCTGCAGGATCTGCTTGAAGGGTTGGGGCATACACACTGAAGAGTGTTGCATGCTGCTTGTTTTGAAGTGGGAGGCGCATGGACATGATGCGATCTGAGTGACCTGTTGGCAGGTTTTCGAGTTTGGAGGCAATGGAGTTCCTGACCATGAAGCCAACGCCAGAAAGGCGGCTCTCAGCCTTTGACTTACCCGACCAGTATAGGGTATAGCCAGCACCGTGTTCTTGAAGACTACCTTCCTCAGGGAAACGGACCTCACTGAGGGCTGCTATGTCGATATTCAACCTGAGAAGTTCGTGGGCAACTAGAGCAGAGCGTCGTTCAGGGCGACCACAGTCTACTGTGTCAAGCATGGTTCTGATGTTCCAACACGGAAGCTTTAGTCTTTGCACACTTTGTGAGGCAGGTGCATGCCTTTTCTTTGTTGTTATTTTTCGACCGCAAGTAAGGATGCCCGTTGACCGCGGCTAGCCAACTGAGGTGGGGGAGACGAGCTTTGTTTAGGCCACCTTTTCTAGGCCCCTCTCCATGTGGAGGAAGCAGTACTGTCCCTAGATAAGGCTGCTTGGTCGTTCAGGGTGCTGCCGAAAAATGCTTTCGTCTCCGGGTCAGCATCAGGCGACCAATACCCTGAACCGCCTACATGCAGGATCGGGACTGCGGCTTCCAGTGGCATCTTCCACCTGCCGTTTCGCCCCTTGCCCATCGCTGCAGGACTTGGTGTGTTGTGGGTTGTGGATGTGGATATGCCCTTCAGGCCTGCGCAGAGGAATTTTTAGGTGAAGCACAGTGTGCGCAGTACTGGCTCCACCCTTTCACCTTGGGGTCATCTTCCATGGCCCAGTAAGCCGGGACGCTGGCAGCGAGTCCTCCAGGTGGTAGGTGTTACATTAAGAAGCTCTATCTGCCCGGGTTTGATGTTAGAGTTTTCCTTCTCTTGGCTGGCGAGGTTGGTGAGCCCAGCCTGCCCATCCGGTTATACCGCCGGACATTCGGTCGCACCATGACGTGGCAAACTCTGTGAGAAACGAGGGGGACCAGCGGGAAGGTGTTAGATAAGATAAGATAAGATAAGATAAATTTATTTTTATATCCCACCCGCCCCCGCCAAAGGCGGGCTCAGGGCGGCTCACAGACATGGAGGACCATGATATACATGAAATACAATATAAATGAACAGTTTTAAAATTACAATTCAGTTAAAATACAGTTACATAATTAACTAATTCAGTTACATAATTAATTAAATAAATAAATAAAAACAGGTGCTATAAAGTGCTACAGATCACAATCATGGACAAGATGGCTGGATGGGTACAGATCCGTTTAGCCAGGTTCTGTCTCGAAAGCAAGTTGAAACAGAGAGGTTTTGCAAGCCCTGCGGAACTGATTCAGGTCCCGCAGGGCTCGTACCATCTCTGGAAGTTGATTCCACCATCGGGGTGCCATTGCTGAAAAGGCTTGCTCTCTAGTTGTCTTCAGTCTAGCCTCTTTTGGCCCAGGGATTTTTAAAAGGTTTTGAGAGCTAAATCTCAGTGCTCTTTGGGGAACATATGGGGAGAGGCGGTCCCTGAGGTAGGCAGGTCCTCGGCCATGTAGGGCTTTAAAGGTGATAACCAGCACCTTATAGTGAACACGGTACACAACCGGCAGCCAGGTGTTGCCACGGATGCAGTAATGCAGGAGAGGCCATTGCAGTGACCATCTGCCAGGCATAGCCGGACAGTGACCATGCGGCATTCACTACACCGGGAGAGGAGAGGCTATGTATTGCGCATACTTTCCCTGGTGGGGCAGGATACCCAAGAGGGAGCCCCCCCTCCCCCCCCTCAAAGAGACTATGACTCAGACTTATTCAAAAAGAAGTGGAAGAAATTCAAAGGCTATATGGAGAAAGAGTGGAACGTAAAAAGACATTGGACAATTTTTTAGTATTAATTAAAAGTATTACATTTTGATAGATTAGTGGTACCTTTAGAATTAACTGCAAATTTATAACTTCGGGGAAGTCAATATTGGAGGGAGGGGGGTGAAATATCATATGGTTTAATAAAAGAAAAATATAATTAGATATTGTAACCATGTGTTATTAATAAATGGTTAAAACAGGACGCTGGTCCTGACAGACAGTAAGAAGCCTTGTAGTAACATAAACCAGAGTGAGTGAATCAGGGGGAGCTGACTCCAACAACGTTATCAAAAAATTATAATCCGGGGGGGGGGAGAGCTCAGCAAGATATGAACTTGGTCTTCCTGAGAGACATCCTTGCCCCTGGACTGTAGCTCCTGGAAACAGCCTGTCAAACAGTCCAGATGAGCTCTCATGGACCCCCCTGGTAACAAAAGGGTCCTATACGTCTTTCTAGTCAGAGCCATTATTTATTTATTTATTTATATTTAGACTTATATCCCGCCCTTCTCACCGAAGTGGCTCAGGGCGGCTTACAACATTGTAATTCACATAAATTCAACTTAAAAACATTTACATAGCAAAGTTAAAACCATAGTTAATAAAACGGAACAAAAGTAAGAATAAAAAAACCAGCGGTCTGTAAATACATTTTTAGTTCCATCCAGAAGATATTCTCATTGTCAGTTAGATGTTATAGGCCTGCCGGAAGAGGGCTGTCTTACAGGCCCTGCAGAACTGCCCTAGGTCCCGCAGGGCCCGCACCTCTTCCGGCAGCTGGTTCCACCAGTAAGGCGCCGTTACCGAGAAGGCCCGATCCCTGGTGGATTTTAGGCGGGCCTCCTTTGGCCCGGGGATTACCAACAGGTTTTGTGAACCCGATCGTAGTACTCTCTGGGGAACGTGTGGGGAGAGACGGTCCCTAAGGTAGGCAGGTCCTAGGCCATATAGGGCTTTAAAGGTAATAACCAACACCTTGTACTGGACTCGGAATATTACTGGCAGCCAGTGCAGATCCCGAAGCCCCGACCGAATGTGCTCCCATCTTGGGAGCCCTAATAGCAGCCGGGCAGCGGCATTCTGCACTAACTGCAATTTCCGGGTCCGGCACAAGGGTAGCCCCATGTAGAGGGCATTACAGTAGTCCAACCTTGAGGTGACCGTAGCATGAATCACTGTTGCTAGGTCGTCGCGTTACAGGAAGGGGGCCAGTTGCTTCGCCCGCCTAAGATGAAAAAATGCGGACTTGGCAGTGGCCGCTACCTGAGCCTCCATTGTCAGTGAAGGCTCCAATAATACCCCCAAGCTCTTGACCCTGCTCGCCGCTGTCAACGGCGCGCCGTCAAAAACTGTCAGGGGGATTTCCCTTCCCGGGCCGCAACGACCCAAGCAAAGGACCTCTGTCTTCGCCGGATTCAGCTTCAGCCCGCTCAGCCTAAGCCACCTAGCCACTGCCTGTAATGCCCGGTCCAGATTTTCTGGGGCGCAGGCAGGCCAGCCGTCCATGAGCAGATAGAGCTGGGTGTCATCAGCATATTGATGACAACCCAGCCCGTACCTTCGGGCAATCTGGGCAAGGGGGCGCATGTAGATGTTAAATAACATCGGGGAAAGTACCGCCCCTTGAGGCACTCCGCAATCAAGCGTGTGTCTCTGGGACAGTTCTTCCCCAATCGCCACCCTTTGTCCCCGACCGTCAAGGAAAGAGGAAAGCCATTGCAAGGCCAGCCCCTGAATCCCCGCGTTGGCAAGGCGGCGCGCCAGAAGCCGATGGTCGACTGTATCGAACGCTGCCGATAGGTCTAACAACATCAGCACCGCGGAGCCGCCTTGATCCAGATGCCGCTGAAGGACATCCACCAGGGCGACCAGCACCGTCTCCGTCCCATGGCCCGGGCGGAAGCCAGACTGGCAGGAGTCAAGGACAGAAGCATCCTCCAGGAAACTCTGTAGCTGCAACGCCACTGCCCTCTCAATAAGTTTATCCAAAAAGGGAAAATTCGAGACCGGCCGATAGTGTGCCAATTCGGCCGGATCTAACGTTGGTTTTTTTAAGAGGGGACAGACCACCGCCTCTTTAAGCGCTGATGGAAAATGCCCCTCCAATAGGGATCTGTTTATGATATCCCGTATAGGATATCTTAGCTCCCTCTGGCAGGTCTTAATAAGCCAGGAGGGGCACGGGTCCAATTTACAAGTTGTTGGGCGTGCAGATAGGAGGATCCTGTCAACTTCTTCCAGGCTGAGCGCGCCGAAGCCATCCAGAACACAATCCGAAGACAGGCACGGAGCCTCAGGTTCGCTAACTGTATCTAATATGGCAGGAAAGTCGGAACGGAGCGATGCGATTTTATCCGCAAAGAAATTCGCAAAAGCCTCACAGCCAATTTCCAATTCATTAGAATTTGGTCTGCCCTGTGGCAGTGTTGTAATTGTATTGAACAGTTGTGCCGGGCGCGAAGTTGCGGATGCAATCTCCGCCGCAAAGTATGTTTTCTTTGCGGCCTTGACTGCCATCTCATAGGACTTCATAAACTCTCTATAAGATGTTCGAGTCGCTTCATCTCGAGTACGCCGCCATTGCCTCTCTAGTCGTCTGAGTCCCCGTTTCAAATGCCGCAACTCCTGGTTATACCAGGGTGTCGGCCTTGAACGAGGGCGCAGAGGACGTCTAGGTGCGATCTCATCGATGGCCCCGGCGAGCCTATCATTCCAAGACTCTACCAGGTCATCGAGGGAATCGCCAGGGGGCCAGGGATCCTGCAGGGTAGGGGATCCCCGTTTGGAGGCCCTCCTCCGCTTCAGGGTCTTCAGAAAGCGGGGGGAGGGGAGGTAAATGTCTGCTGGGAACTCATGATTCCCTATGGAGATTTATTCCCATAGAAAATCATGGAGAATTGATCCGGGGGTATCTGGGGCTCTGGGGGGGCTGTTTTTTGGGGTAGAGGCACCAAAGTTTCAGTATAGCATCTAGTGTCTCTCCCCAAAATACCTCCCCCAAGTTTCATAACAATTGGACCACGGGGTCCAATTCTATGAGCCCCAAAAGAAGGTGCCCCTATACTTCATTATTTCCTATGGAAAGAAGGCATTGAAAAGGTGCACCGTTCCTTTAAATGTGATGGCCAGAACTCCCTTTGGAGTTCAATTATGCTTCTCACAGCCTTGATCTTTGCTCCACCCCTAATGTCTCCTGGCTCCACCCCCAAAGTCTTCTGGCTCCACCCCCAAAGTCCCCAGATATTTCTTGAATTGGACTTGGCAACCCTAGCTGTTAGCTGCCTTGAGTCTGCATAGAATGGCTGGGATATAAATATAACGTAAATGAACGGACGAATCAATGAATTTCTTTATAGTTTTAATATTGCTTATTGTGCATTGTATGCTGTTAGCTGCCTTGAGTCTGCATAGAATGGCTGGGATATAAATATAACGTAAATGAACGGACGAATCAATGAATTTCTTTATAGTTTTAATATTGCTTATTGTGCATTGTATGCTGTTGGCTGCCTTGAGTCTGCATAGAATGGCTGGGATATAAATATAACGTAAATGAACGGACGAATCAATGAATTTCTTTATAGTTTTAATATTGCTTATTGTGCATTGTATGCTGTTGGCTGCCTTGAGTCTGCATAGAATGGCTGGGATATAAATATAACGTAAATGAACGGACGAATCAATGAATTTCTTTATAGTTTTAATATTGCTTATTGTGCATTGTATGCTGTTAGCTGCCTTGAGTCTGCATAGAATGGCTGGGATATAAATATAACGTAAATGAACGGACGAACGAATGAATTTCTTTATTGTTTTAATATTGCTTATTGTGTATTGTATGCTGTTGGCTGCCTTGAGTCTGCATAGAATGGCTGGGATATAAATATAACGTAAATGAACGGACGAATTAATGAATTTCTTTATTGTTTTAATATTGCTTATTGTGTATTGTATGCTGTTGGCTGCCTTGAGTCTGCATAGAATGGCTGGGATATAAATATAACGTAAATGAACGGACGAACGAATGAATTTCTTTAATAGGGCAGCCGCCAAACTGGAAGCACTGTGTCACTGTGGAATGCACCTCCCTCGCCCCGCCCCGTGCAAAGCAGGTTGGAATTTTTTATAAAACTAATTTGCAGAAAGTAAATATTTTCAGTTTTGCTTGTTATTCTGGAAACGAGGTCACAAACACACATACACACAACAACGGCTGTGTGACAAGTTGGCTTTATTGGGGTTCAAACCACTACACTCTCATAGCACACGACAAGCAACTGAAACTTTTTAAAACAGCAAAGCCATTAATCGCTTGACACAAAATCGCTTGGTGCCGGGCTGTTCTCGTCGTTGGCGCTTCAAGCGGCAGGTGGAAGCCCTGGGTACTCTTGCTGGGAGATATTCCATTTGCCCATGGCAGCCAGCTGGGAATTATTCCATCTATCCAAGATAGCCAGCACACGACTTTCGAGTTGCAAAGGGAACACATCTGGTGTGAACAACATAGTCGCAAACATTGCACACGTAAAGCCCAGGGCAATAGCTGAAAAGGCGATGGTAAGCGCGGTAACCGGGAAGATGACCTGAAGATTCCCCTGTGGAGAGGGAAGAAGAAAGAAGCCAGAGGGTTATGACGGAAGAGACAGTTTGGTGTAGTGGTTAAGTGTGCGGACTCTTATCTGGGAGAACCAGATTCCCCACTCCTCCACCTGCAGCAGCTGGAATGGCCTTGGGTTAGCCATAGCTATTGCAGGAGTTGTCCTTGAAAGGGCAGCTTCTGGGAGAGCTCTCTCAGCCCCACCCACCTCACAGGGTGTCTGTTGTGGTGGGAGAAGATATAGGCGATTGTGAGGTGCTCTGAGTCTCTGATTCAGAGAGAAGGGCAGGGTGTAAATCTGCAGTCTTATCTGGGAGAACCGGGCTTGATTCCCCACTCCTCCACTTGCAGCTGCTGGAATGGCCTTGGGTCAGCCATAGCTCTGGCAGAACTGTTCTTGAAAGGGCAGTTTCTGGGAGAGCTCTCTCAGCCCCACGTACCTTTTGAGAGCCAGTTTGGTGTAGTGGTTAAGTGCACGGACTCTTATCTGGGAGAACCGGGCTTGATTCCCCACTCCTCCACTTGCAGCTGCTAGAATGGCCTTGGGTCAGCCATAGCTCTTGCAGAGGTTGTCCTTGAAAGGGCAGCTTCTGGGAGAGCTCTCTCAGCCTCACCTACCTCACAGGGTGTCTGTTCTGGGGGTGGGGGAAGGTAAAGGAGATTGTGACTGCTTTGAGATTCAGAGTATAGGGCAGGATATCAATCCAATCTCTTTTTCTTCTTCTTCTTCTTCTTGACCTTGACATCCCTCCCTTGTTAAATTTTATGAAACAGCCACTCTTTAGCAATGAAAAAAAATTCCATGGGGGGGGGGGAGGGAATGAAACACTTGAAAATGTCCTGTGGAAAACTTTCCACCCGCCCCCGAATCTCTGGTGACTAGGGTTGCCAAGTCCAATTCAAGAAATATCTGGGGACTTTGGGGGTGGAGCCAGGAGTCTTTGGGGGTGGAGCCAGGAGACATTGGGAGTGGAGCCAGAAGCATAACTGAACTCCAAAGGGAGTTCTGGCCATCACATTTAAAGGGACCGCACCCCTTTTAAATGCCTTCCTTCCATAGGAAATAATGAAAGATAGGGGAACCTTCTTTGGGGGCTCATAGAATTGGATTCCCTTATCCAATCTTTTTGAAACTTGGGGGATATTTTGTGGAGAGGCACTGGATGCTATACTGAAAATCTGGTGCCTCTACCTCAAAAAACAGCCCCCCCCTTCCATCCCAGATACCCGTGGATCAATGCTCCATTATTTCCTATGGGAATAAGCCTCCATAGGGAATAATAGAGTTCCCAGCAGTCATTTCCCTTCCCCCCTCCCTGCTTTCTGATTACCCTGAAGCAGGGGGAGAGCCTCCAAACAGGGGGATCCCCTGCCCCCACCTGGGGATTGGCAACCCTACTGGTGACGTGTTTTGGATATTAAAGAAAGGCACTTTATAGACCAGGTGTCCCCAAATTAGTGTCCATGAGACCCCAACACTGTTCTTGGTGCCCATCTGCTGTTTTTAGAAAGTGGGTGGGGCCAGGTGGGACTTCAGCCCAGCAGGGCTTCTGATTAGCCATTGGAGACCTGATTGGCTGGGCAGATTAAAATGTTGCTTCAGTGGCAGCTGCCACTACTGTGTTGGTTTTACTCTCTCAGTTTGGTGTAGTGGTTAAGCGCACAGACTCTCACAGAGAGCTATCTCAGGAGTTGTCCTTGAAAGGGCAGCTGCTGTGAGAGCCCTCTCCAGCCCCACCCACCTCACAGGGTGTCTGTGAGGTAGGTGGTGTAACCAGTTTGGTGTAGTGGTGAAGTGTGCAGACTCTTATCTGGGAGAACAGGGTTTGATTCCCCTCTCCTCCACTTGCACATGCTGAAATGGCCTTGGGTCAGCCATAACTCTGGCAGAGGTTGTCCTTGAAAAGGCAACTTCTGTAAGAGCTCTCTCAGCCTCACCCATCTCACAGGGTGTCTGTTGTGGGGTAGAAAATAGAGGAGATTGTAAGCCGCTCTGAGTCTCTGATTCAGAGAGAAGGGCAGTGTATAAATCTGCAATTCTTCTTCTTCAATAAGTTCTTGCAGAGGTTGTCCTTGAAAGGGCAACTTCTGTAAGAGCTCTCTCAGCCCCACCCACCTCACAGGGTGTCTGTTGTGGGGGGAGAAGATAGAGGAGATTGTAAGCCGCTCTGAGTCTCTGATTCAGAGAGAAGGGCGGCGTATAAATCTGCAATTCTTCTTCATGGCAGCAACAGGACCCATTGCCAAGAGCAGTCACATTGGGAGGAGAATGCTGCTGTGAAGAAATACATTTTTGTTCCTGGGAGGTTTGAAAGGAGCAAAACCTCCACTCTGAGTTTTAAAAGCCAACCCCACCCACCACAGAGAACAGGAAAGCGGAGAGGTCAGTTCAGTTGCTTTCCAGACTTACCGTATTTTTCGGATGATTAGACGCACCGGACCATAAGATGCACCTTCGTCTACGTGCGCAAATGGCCATCTTTGGTGACGCGGGCGCCATTGCAGCCTTTGGGCCGCCTCGGGGCAAGCACGCCTGGCTGGGAGAGAAGCGGCGAGATCGCTCCCTGCAAAGTGCTGGGTTGGCGATGGGGGCGGAAGGAGCGATCTCGCCGCTTGTCTTCCGGGGGCTGCAGGCCCCTCCCCCCTCATCTTTTAGTATTCGGACCATAAGACGCATGCACTTTCCCCCCCGCTTTTTTTTTGGGGGGGAGTGCGTCTTATGGTCCGAAAAATACGGTCGTTCATCCTCATACAAATGCTAATCGGTCTAGCTAGAGACAATAAGGGGCCAACCTCAATTCTAGCAGTGAACAGAGATTTGGTAGTGTTAACGGCTATAGCAGAGGTGGCTAATCTATGGCACGGAAGCCACATGTGGCTCTTTCACACACATTGTGTGGCTCTCGCTGCTAGTCCCACTGCCTCAAATCAGCATTTCTCTCTTTAAATCACTTCCAAGCCAAACCAGCTAGTGGCTCGAAGAAGGCATTTAAATTTGCTTTCTTTCCACTTTTTTCTCCCCCATCTATTTGCCTTTTCTTCCTTCCTTCCTTGCAGCTCTCCAGCATCTGATGTTCATGTCTTGTAGCTCTCAGACATCGGATGTTTATTCTGCGTGGCTCTTACATTAAGCAAGTTTGGCTACCGCTGGGCTAGGGAGTCTTCAGAAAGGAAAACTCTGGAGGCATCAGAAAAAGATTCCTTGACCCGGCCTGAATGGGTCAGTGGGAGGGGAAAATTCCTTGCAGCAGGAAAGAGGTCCCTTTCCTTGGGGACTGGGTTCAAGATCATACACTGACCTTTCCCCTGCCAAGTACAAAACAATATCCAGGACACAGTTCATGACTAATACAAAACGAAACTGAATCCAACACTCTATAAACAGTATACCATAAATGTGTTATATTACTAAACCTAGTACCAGTTCGGAATTCATGTACAAAATCTTGATTAATAACAATTCATTCATGGAATCATAGAGTTGGAAGGGAACCCCAGGGTCATCTAGTCCAACCCCCTGCACAATGTCAGATGGCCATCTAGCCTCTGTATAAAAACCTCCAAGGCAGGAGAGCACACCACCTCCCAAGGAAGCCTGTTCCACTGAGGAACCGCTCTAATGGTCAGGAAGCTTTTCCTAATGTTGAGCCGGAAACTTTTGATTTAATTTCAACCCACTGGTTCTGGTCCTACCTTCCAGGGCCACAGAAAACAATTCCACCCCATCCTCAATATGACAGCCCTTCAAGTACTTGAAGATGGTGATCCTATCACCTCTCAGCCGCCTCTTCTCCAGGCTAAACATCCCCATTTCCTTCAACCTTTCCTCATAGGACTTGGTCTCCAGACCCCACACCATCTTCATTGCCCTCCTCTGGACCATTCCAGCTTGTCTAGATCCTTCTTAAAATGCGGTGCCCAAAACTGAACACAATACTCCAGGTGAGGTCTTCCCAGAGCAGAGTAAAGTGATGCCATCATTTCACATGATCTGGATGCTATTATCCTGTTGATACAGCCCAAAATTGCCTTTGCCTTTTTAACCACCACATCACAATGTTGACTCATGTTCAGAGTACGGTCCACAACGACCCCTAGATTCTTTTCGCACAGACTACTGCTAAGACAAGTCTCCCCCATCCTATAACCATGCATTGGATTTTTCCTACCTAAGAGGAGAACTTGACACTTATCCCTGTTAAAATTCATATTATTTGTTTCAGCCCAGTTTTCCAGCCTGTCAAGATCATCCTGTATCCTGTTTTTGTCTTCTGCTGTATTTGATGACTAGCACAAATTAGACTTCCAATTTAGTATCATCTGCAAATTTAATAAGCATTCCCTCCATTCCTGTGACGGAACCGGCCCGATTCTGCCTTTAGACCCGGTCCCGTCAACTCCCTATTGAGTCGCCAACTCCTGGAGGGAGCTATTTCTACTCCTGCCACTTGGGCTCGCTGCCACCACCTGCTCAGTCTAGGGGTTCAGATTGAGAGGAACAGGACTCCCAATCCCCCTCTCCAGCTATGAGGCCAGGCCTCAAGGCCCTCTGCCACCCAGTACTTGGGTATCACAGAGACCACAGCACTTCTTCGAGGAACCCCTGGAGGATTGGCACCTTATCCAACTGCATGCCTTCCCCCTTCCCCGGGGCCCTCGTCTTAAAGCAGCATGGTCTAAGGCAGTTGGGGATCTATGTGGTACAGAGTTTGACTGCCAGCATTCAAAACAGTAAAAATATTTAATTAAAAGAGAAAAAGAAAAGAAGAACAAAACAAAAACAGTTGCATGTAAAAGGTTAACACAGCACAGCACCCGCACAGCAAACAGCATGACAAAGAAAAGGTGGTTATAAACGCATCCTACTGTCCCTGGTCTAACCTTGCCCTGTCTTGTGGATGACTTACTTGGTCTGACTACCTGGGGGCCTTTTCCTCTTGAATAGGCCTCTTCCACAGGCAGGAGCCCCCACACTGGCAACCTCTTCCTTTGAGCGCCCGCTGAGAACTGCCTCTCTTCCTGCCTAACTCACATCCCAAGAACAAAAGAACTTCCTGCCGCTCTAGGAGGCTTTCCCCCTAGAGTTGTTGGTTTGGCTCTGGAAGGGAGGGGGGGAATGAAAGGAGGGTAAGGCCCCAAAGCCTGCTTAGCAGTTTCATGTTCCCTCCCAACTAAGATGGCGTTTCTCCACAATTCCTTTATCCAAATCATTGACAAAGATGTTGGAACAAAACAGGTCTAAAAATACTGGTGTGCAGGAGACAAAGGGGGCCCACCCACAACGATAAGGCTATCGTTTCATTTTTATAGGAAATAAAATTTTCAAAAAAATACGTAAGTGGAACAAAGGTACAATTAAAACTTTTGCGAAAGAAATGTATATACATATTTTAGTAATTATAGTGTACGTATATTGTACATTTTACTGGCAGTACGCAGTAGATATTAAACGTCAATACAGATTGCATTTTCTCCAAGGGAGCTGATCTCTACCAGCTGGAGATCAGTTGCAAAACCGGGAGATCCCCAGGCCCCACCTGGAGGCTGGCAACCCTAAATACCAGGGATGGCCAACGGTAGCTCTCCAGACGTTTTCTGCCTACAACTCCCATCAGCCCCAGTCAGCATAGCCAATGGCTGGGGTTGATGGGAGTTGTAGGCAGAAAAAAAACCATCTGGAGAGCTACCGTCGGCCACCCCTGCTAAATACAATGCAAATTTTAATTGCATTACAGTAATAATACCGGAACTTCTATTTTCAAGCGACTAAAAGGACATAAACATTTTTAACACATTGTTTAAGGGGGCCCAAACTTCATCAGGGACCCACTTGCCATCCAGCAAGCTGACACCCTAGCCAGTCCATAGAGTTGCCAAGTCCAATTAAAGAAATATCTGGGGACTTTGGGGGTGGAGCCTGGAGACTTTAGGGGTGGAGCCTGGAGCAAGGGTGTGACAAGCATCATTGAACTCCAAAGGGAGTTCTGGCCATCACATTGAAAGGGACCGCACGCCTTTTAAATGCCTTCCTTCCATAGGAAATAATGAAAGATAGGGGCACCTTCTTTGGGGGCTCATAGAATTGGACCCCCTGGTCCAATCCTTTTAAAACTTGGAGGGTATTTTGGGGAGAGGCACTGGATGCTATGCTGCAAATGTGGTGTCTCTATCTCAAAAAACAGCCCCCCCCCCAAAAAAAGCCCCAGATACCCGCAGATAAATTTTCCATTATACCCTATGGCAGGGGTGGCCAAAACTGTGGCTGGGGAGCCACGTGTGGCTCTTTCACACATATTGTGTGGCTCTTGAAGCCCCCACTGCCCCGTTGGCCAACTTGGAGCAGGCATTTGTCTCTTTCATTCACTTCTCCAAGCCAAGCCAGCAGGCAGTCTGGAGAATTCATTTAAACTTACTTTCTTTCCACCTCCACATCTATTTGCATCCCTTCCTTTACTTCCTTCCTCACGGCTCTCGGACGTCTGACATTCATGTCTTGTGGCTCTCAAACATCTGAGATTTATTCGATGTAGTTCTTACGTTAAGCAAGTTTAATCGCCCCTGCCCTATGGGAATTGGGTCTCCAAAGGGAAGAATGGAGGGCCAAGCAGACACTCCTCCCGCTCCACCCTGCTTTCTGATGATCCTGAAGCGGGGGGGGGGCTCCAAAACCAGGAGGGGGGGATCCCCCACCTGGGAATTAGGTAACCAAAAAGAGTCACACGGGATGTGGAACTGAAGATCAAGCGTTGGCACCGTGTACCACTGACTCCTGCAGTGTTGGCCCTTGAAGACCCAATCCAAAAGTACATGAGAACATTTCCAGTCATTTTTATTAATTTGCTCAGGGCGGCTCACGTGGACCAAAAGGGTATGGAAAAAATCCTTCCGTATCAAAAATTAATTTCCACAAGGGAATGAAGCCGACAGGAAGAACCGATCTCTTTCCCTGTTTCGCTGGAGGCTTTATCCAAGCCATTGCTTAATTCTATTTATACTACAATCTCCTCTCAAAGAACGTCTCGCTCGAAACACTTCCAAGAATCTGCTGCTTCATTCCCTTGAGGAAATTAATTTTTGATACTGAAGAATCTTTTTCCATACCCTTTGGGTCGACGTGCGTCACCCTGAACAAATTAATAAAAATTACTGGAAATCTTTTCCTATACTTTTGGATTGGTTCTTCAAGGGCTAACTCTGCTAGCCAGTTTGGTGTGTCCTGGTGAAGTGAGCGGACTCTTATCTGGGGGGGAGGAAGAAAAAGGAGATTGTAGGCTGCTCTGTGACTCTGTCCTTGAAAGGGCAGCTTCTGGGAGAGCCCTCTCAGCCCCACCCACCTCACAGGGTGTCTGTTGTTGGGGAGGAAGGGAAAGGAGATTGTAGGCCGCTCTGAGACTGTGTCCTTGGAAGGGCAGTTGCTGTGAGAGCCCTCTCAGCCCCACCCACCTCACAGGGTGTCTGTTGTGGGGGAGGAAGGTAAAGGAGATTGTGAACTGCTCTCAGACTCTGTCCTTGGAAGGGCAGCTTCTGGGAGAGCCCTCTCAGCCCCACCCACCTCACAGGGTGTCTGTTGTGGGGGAGGAAGGTAAAGGAGATTGTGAACTGCTCTCAGACTCTGTCCTTGGAAGGGCAGCTTCTGGGAGAGCCCTCTCAGCCCCACCCACCTCACAGGGTGTCTGTTGTTGGGGAGGAAGGGAAAGGAGATTGTGACCTGCTCTCAGACTCTGTCCTTGGAAGGGCAGCTTCTGGGAGAGCCCTCTCAGCCCCACCCACCTCACAGGATGTCTGTTGTGGGAGAAGAAGGGAAAGGAGATTGTAGGCTGCTCTGAGACTCTGTCCATGGAAGGGCAGCTTCTGGGAGAGCCCTCTCAGCCCCACCCACCTCACAGGGTGTCTGTTGTGGGGGAGGAAGGTAAAGGAGATTGTGAACTGCTCTCAGACTCTGTCCTTGGAAGGGCAGCTTCTGGGAGAGCCCTCTCAGCCCCACCCACCTCACAGGGTGTCTGTTGTGGGGGAGGAAGGTAAAGGAGATTGTGAACTGCTCTCAGACTCTGTCCTTGGAAGGGCAGCTTCTGGGAGAGCCCTCTCAGCCCCACCCACCTCACAGGGTGTCTGTTGTTGGGGAGGAAGGGAAAGGAGATTGTGACCTGCTCTCAGACTCTGTCCTTGGAAGGGCAGCTTCTGGGAGAGCCCTCTCAGCCCCACCCACCTCACAGGATGTCTGTTGTGGGAGAAGAAGGGAAAGGAGATTGTAGCCTGCTCTGAGACTCTGTCCATGGAAGGGCAGCTTCTGGGAGAGCCCTCTCAGCCCCACCCACCTCACAGGGTGTCTGTTGTGGGGGAGGAAGGGAAAGGAGATTGTGACCTGCTCTCAGACTCTGTGCATGGAAGGGCAGCTGCTGGGAGAGCCCTCTCAGCCTCACAGGTGTCTGTTGGGGGGGCGAGGGAGGAAGGAAAAGGAGATTGTGAGTTGTTCTGGGACTCCAGTATCATCATCATCTTCTTCTGTCAGTGGTACACGGTGCCAACGCTTGATCTGCAGTCCCGCCAGGGGATTAGCAACCCCCTGCCAGTCCGCCACGGCCAACAACTCCCTCCCCCCAAGCCTTGAAGGAGAGGCGACCGAAGGCAAACTCACCGCAGGAAAGTTGCCGCGCATGATTGCAGCTTCGAAGGGCGCGGGGCAGCGCAGCCAGCAGACGGTCACGAAGGCGGAGGGGAGCCCAGACGGGCACAGGTTGCTCTGGACTCGCTCGCGCTTCGCCTCCTGCTGCTGCTGCCTCCGCCAGCCCTCCGGTATTTATCAGCGGCTCAGCGGGGAAAGCGCCGGGGAGGGGCCCGCCCGCAGGCAGGAAGGCAGGCGGATTCTGGGCTTCCGCCGCAGCAGCCGCCAGGGGGCGTGTTGACCCAGCGACGCCTCCTTTTCCCCGGGCCGGGCGCAGGAGCCGTCCAGTGGGCAGATTGGGTTTCGGAAATTTATCACTTTTGCAGGATGGATGCAGAGTAGGGTCGCAGGATGGATGCAGAGTAGGGTGGGGAGGAATAAGCAACAAGAATTAAAAGGAAGTGCTCCTTCACCCAAAGGGGGATTAACGCGTGGAATTCACTGCCACAGGAGGTGGTGGCGGCTACAAGCATAGCCAGCTTAAAGATGGGATTGGATAAAAATATGGAGCAGAGGTCCATCACTGGCTATTAGCCACAATGTGTGTGTGTGTGTGTGTATATATATATATATATATATATATATATATATAATTTTTTTTTGTCCACTGTGTGACACAGTGTTGGACTGGATGGGCCGTTGGCCTGATCCAGCAGGGCTTCTCTTATGTGACACAAAGTGTTGGACTGGATGGGCCGTTGCCCTGATCCAACAGAGCTTCTCTTATGTTCTTCTGTGACACAGAGTGTTGGACTGGAGGGGCCATTGGCCTGATCCAACATGGCTTCTCTTATATTCTTATGTGATACAGAGTGTTGGACTAGATGGGCCGTTGGCCAGATCCAAAATGGCTTCTCTTATGTTCTTAAGTGACACAGAATGTTGGACTGGATGGGCACTGGCCTGATCCAACATGGCTTCTCTTATGTTCTTATGTGACACAGAGTGTTGGACTGGATGGGCCGTTGGCCTGATCCAACATGGCTTCTCTTATGTTCTTCTGTGACACAGAGTGTTGGACTGGATGGGCCGTTGGCCTGATCCAACAGGGCTTCTCTTATGTTCTTATGTGTGACACAGAGTGTTGGACTGGATGGGCCGTTGGCCTGATCCAACAGAGCTTCTCTTATGTTCTTCTGTGACACAGAGTGTTGGACTGGAGGGGCCATTGGCCTGATCCAACAGGGCTTCTCTTATGTTCTTATGTGTGACACAAAGTGTTGGACTGGATGGGCCATTGGCCTGATGCAACATGGCTTCTCTTATGTTCTTAAGTGACACAGAATGTTGGACTGGATGGGCACTGGCCTGATCCAACATGGCTTCTCTTATGTTCTTATGTGACACAGAGTGTTGGACTGGATGGGCCGTTGGCCTGATCCAACATGGCTTTTCTTATGTTCTTATGTGACACAGAGTGTTGGACTGGATGGGCCGTTGGCCTGATCCAACGTGGCTTTTCTTCTGTGACACAGAGTGTTGGACTGGATGGGCCACTGGCCTGATCCAACATGGCTTCTCTTATGTTCTTATGCTCTGTGCTGGAGTCCTTGTCTGATGAAGTGTGCTTAGAGAGCACGCGAAAGCTTCCATTCTGAATAAAACTTGGTTGGTCTTAAAGGGACTACTTGACTCCTGCTTTGTTCAACTGCTCCAGGCCAACGCGGCTGCCCGCTTGGGTCTAGCTCCGTGTATAGTTCACCTCTTGTCAATTTCCTTTCTTAAAAAAAATCCACTCCCACAATTTTAGTTGTTTGTATCGAAATGTTTACTGATGACAATAAGTCCGGATTTGCACCATGTATGCACAGGATACTGCCACATATTTAGAAGTATCAGCTTACAGGTATAATTGGTCTACTGCAGGGGTGGCCAGTGGTAGCTCTCCAGATGTTTTTTGCCTACAACTCCCATCAGCCCCAGCCAGCATGGCCAATGGCTGGGACTGATAGGAGTTGTAGGCAAAAAAACATCTGGAGAGCTACCGTTGGCCACCCCTGGATTCCTGTTTCGCAATATTGCTTTATCCAAGCCACAATTTAAACCATCTTGGTTGGGCCGGGCCATGTGTGTACCTATTTAAGATTTGGCAGGGAATTTTATTACCTTTTATGGCTATCCAGACCAAATGGCCAAGCCACACTGTTTTATGTGACCATGTGATCAATTAGTTTGCCCTCTTAATCGACAAACTGCACAGTATTCCAGCCACAATACCTGATCCCCTCGTCTGATGAGGTGTGCTTAGAGAGCACACGAAAGCTTATGCTCTAAATAAAACTTGGTTGGTCCTAAAGGTGCCACTTGACTCCTGCTTTGTTCAACTGCTTCAGACCAACACGGCTGCCCTTTTGGATCTATTTAAGATTAGGTAGCAGAGATATATATATTATAAAGAACAAAGACAAACACAAATATCTTTTTTTTAAAAAACTTAAAGCACGCTTAAAACGTTAGCACTCATTGGTCTTAAAGATGCTTTCTTTGTATTTCTCCCATGGGATCCAGGGAACTGGGCAAAGGAAGCTCTGGCTCTTTCCTTCCTACTCCAAGGGACTGGAGAGGGGAGGAGCCTCAGCCAATAGAAGGAAGAGAGGCTTGGCTCAGTACCTCTGCTGTGCAATTGAGAGAGCCTGGCAAAGCAAGCTATTCCTTTCCCCTTTCTCCCCAAGGGAGGAGCCTCAGCCAATGGAGGAGTGGCTACACCAGAAGCGTGTGGCGTAATATTTAAAGGAGTTCCTGCTACAAAAAAGCCCTGTGTTTCTACAATATCACTATAGAAGAAGAAGGTATTAATTTTATATCCCGCCCTCCATGCCGAAGAGTCTCAGAGCAGCTCACAATCTCCTTTAGCTTCCTCCCCCACAACAGACACCCTGTGAGGGGGGTGGGGCTGGAGAGGGCTCTCCCAGCAGCTGCCGGAGCTATGGCTGACCCAAGGCAATTCCAGCAGGTGCAAGTGGAGGAGTGGAGAATCAAACCCGGTTCTCCCAGATAAGAGTCCCCACACTTCACCACTACACCAAACTGGCTCTCCTGGTGTAGCCAATCCTCCAAGAGCTTACAGTAGGTCCTGTACTAAAAGCCCTGTAAGCTCTTGGAGGATTGGCTACATCAGGGGGATATGGCCTTATATGCAAAGGAGTTCCTGCTACAAAAATGATGTATATACAGAAAATACATCAGCCATGTACAAATAGAAATAGTAATTCATAAAACAGACAAACTTATGATCTATAATCAGCATCTTAAAGTAAGTATGGGTCAGTCAGAGTACGTAACTTCTTTCTACTACTATTCCATGTAGCGAACAGGGTTATGTCTGTACATGAAACCATGGTAAAAAGGATTCCAAGGGGTTTTTCTTCTATCTTGTACTATCTTTCATAAAGATGAAAGTGAGTTCAGTTCTGCTGTCCCTAGTATTTTTTTCAATCAGTTCTTGCTTTTTTGGAATTTCTGGGTGTTTTCAGTTTTTTGCAATTAAAATCCTTGCTGCAGTGATAATGTGTGTCGTCAAATGCCATATTTCCCTTGAGTATTCCTTGGGGAAAATGTTCAGTAAAAACAATTCCGTCTTAAATTGAATTTGTATTGAATTTAATTGAATTTCTCAATATCTTTTGCAGTAATTCATGAACCATTTCCCAATATTTTTTCACCGTATCACAAGACCACCACATATGATAAAATGTTCCCATTTCCAATACTTATTGGATACATTAGCATACATCTTAGACAATTTTTTAGGAGTCGTGTACTGTTTATAAAACATTTTACACAAATTTTCTTTAAGAGTAACAGATTTAGTCATGTTTATATTACATTTCCAAAAAGCTCCCCAAGTGTCTATATCAGCATTATGGCTCGTGTTCTGAGCCCATTTAGTTAATCTTTTACAATCTCATCTTGCATCTTCATTTGCAACAATAAGGACTATATTTTCTTAATCATGTTATTCTGTCAAACCCATTTTGTTCCTTGGAAAAACCCACAGACTTAGCATCTCTAGAATCAATTTGTAATCTCAGCCACCAGTCTAAAATCACATTTTGTGATTTGAGCTCCTCGTTAGATTTTAAGTTGTCAGTATCTTTCAGAAGTTGTTCATATCTTAATATCATATCTTGAGATGATAAGGCAGATTGAACAAAAGCTTCCACTGGTGAGACTCATTTTGGGATATTTTGCTATATTTGCAGTTTCAGCCATGCCCATGTTGTGTAGAAGGATTTTCTCAACAAATGATTTTTAAAATAGTTATGACCCTCTGTTTTTTGATACCACAAATAAGCATGGCACCCCATAGTGAGATCATGGCCTTCTAATAGCAAGAGGCTGCTGAGAGGTGATATAATCACCATCTTCAAGTACTTGAAGGGCTGTCATATAGAGGATGGTGTGGAATTCTTTTCTGTGTCCCCGGAAGTTAGGACCAGAACCAATGGGTTGAAATTAAAAGAGTTTCTGGCTTAACATTAGGAAGAACTTCCTGACCGTTAGAGCGATTCCTCAGTGGAACAGTCTTCCATGGGAGGTGGTGGGCTCTCCTTCCTTGGAGGTTTTTAAACAGAGGCTAGATGGCCATTTGACAGTAATGAGGATCCTGTGAATTAGGGGAAGGTATTTGTGAATTTCCTGCATTGTGCAGGGGGGCGGGTTGGACTACATGACCCTGGAGGTCCCTTCCATCTCTATGGTTCTATGATTCAATCAATCAAAATATTTATTATGATCACAGATCAGAATAAAGCAAAAAGGTATCAATCGAGGGAAATTATATAAAACTAGACAGAAGTCTTATCTTGCCCTGAAATAAAACAAATCAACTTGTTGCTGTGGATCTCTGACCTATAAGCAGCTGCAAAAAAATTTGCAGTTAATAGTTGTTCAAGAGTTTGTTACTTTCAGAAGACTCTGCAGAATTCTAATTATTCTAATACTGCAGATTGTCATTTTTCAGTACCACTATTGCAAATTTATTCTAACTTAATTGGCTAACATACTTCAGTTATTTTCTAAATTGTCTAGGGACAGTGTGTTCTAGTTAATGACAACAATTTCCCCAGATGTAAACACAATCACCAAATTATTTTAAAATAGTATGTTCTAGTTAATGACAAAAATTGCCCCACATGTAAGATAAACACAGTCACCAAGCCATAAGCATTTTATATTTACCAAACCCACCCACCCCACTCTTAACCCAAACAATACGCAGTGTTATGCCAACAACAGGAAATGAATCTCATCCCCCCTTCTTCCGGCCTGAAAGTCCAGGATACACTGTAGCCTTATAGCTCTCTAATATGGTTCTTCTGGTTTGCTGGAATTCGAAAAGTCAATGTGAAGCAGACTTATTCAATGTCTTAGGCTGCTTTCAGTCATAGATGCAAATGAAACTACAATCCAAAATTTTATAATCCTTCCATGAAAGAAATAGTCACTGCATTTAGGTATTGTAATCCAATAGAAGAAGAAGAAGATATTGAATTTATATCCCGCCCTCCACTCCGAGTCTCAGAGCGGTTCACAATCTCTTTTATCTTCCTCTCCCACAACAGACCCCCTGTGAGGTGGGTGGGGCTGAGAGGGCTCTCACAGCAGCTGCCCTTTCAAGGACGACCTCTGCCAGAGCTACGGCTGACCCAAGGCCATGCTAGCAGGTGCAAGTGGAGGAGTGGGGAATCAAACCCGGTTGTCCCAGATAAGAGTCCGCACACTTCACCACTACACCAAACTGGCTCACCAAATAGGCCCCAGAAGTTTGCAAAACTTAAAAATCAAAGACAAAACTGGCCAAACCCGTATAGGAGCCAGTTATAGATCTAGAAAGACAAATGCAAAGGATATAGTTTTATTGAATCATGGAATTTCATGCCTGTGAGCCGCCCTGAGCCCGCCTTTGGCGGGGGAGGGCGGGATATAAGAATAAATTTATTATTATTATTATTATTATTATTATTATTATTATTATTATTATTATTATTATTATTATTATTATTATTATTATTATTATTATTCCACTTATCTTCAGATCAGCCAGGAAACTTTAAGTAAAAGTATACATCCATAACTAGGTAACATCCAAACAGAGAGTAGTAGTCAAAATAAAACTTCATTGGAACAGAATCAAAGTTAAAATCTCCAGTAAAGAAAAGTCGGTTGAAACCCAGATCTTCAGGGAGGGTGGCCTGCCAAACTTCTGCCAACCCACCCTCCCCTTTTCAATATCAGTCTATCTTTGTTCCATGGTAATAAATCCCAACGCTATTACAGTCCAAGTAAAGTAAAATAACTTGCAATCAGACTTAGGGGAGGGACGGTGGCTCAGTGGTAGAGCATCTGCTTGGTAGGCAGAAGGTCCCAGGTTCAATCTCCGGCATCTCCAACTAAAAAGGGTCCAGGCAAATAGGTCTGAAAAACCTCAGCTTGAGACCCTGGAGAGCTGCTGCCAGTCTGAGTAGACAAGACTGACTTTGATGGACTGGCAGTCTGATTCAGTAGAAGGCAGCTTCATATGTTCATATATATGCAGACCAATTTTGCACTCACCCTACACCACTCTGACGTTCCTCTTTTTCAGCGCGGCGTCCCTCTGATTTCCCGCTATCTCCCCAGGTCTTCAGCATTTATCGCCGTTTTTGCACGGCAAAGAGAAACCGCTAAAAACCTATTTCTGTTAAAACTGTCACAATCCAGCAGGAATCAGCAGAAGCGCTTGAATCAATTTAAGCTGTGCGGGTGTTCGCTTCTAATGCCATTTAAAATGGCGATTACATCAGTGGAGCGTAGGGACGACTGAGAGTTCGAGGACCCGACCGCCATTGAGATCCTTGGGTCTCGCCAAGCTCCCTGCTTCAGGAGACCCTCGCCTGAGTCTCTGTTTGAGTTCTCCCTCTGGGGAACCCCTCCAAGTGCTCGATATAGGGGGTCGACAGAGCAGCGCTCTGCAATCGGCCCTGTCAGAAGCATCTCTGTTTTCTCAGGCCCCCTAGAAGAACTGCAGTTTGAGTACCTCAACCTCAGCCAACTTTCATAGCTCTCTTTCTTTCCCCACCCCTCTCTCATGTGTGTGCGCACACATACACACACACACACACAGGGAAGAATAATCCATGAGGGAAGAATAATCCAGAGCAAAGGTGGCCAAACTCCAGCTTGGGAGCCACATGCGGCTCTTTCACACATATTGTGCGGCTCCTGGAGTTTGAGGATTAACTGAATGCAGGCTTACTCTCACATAAGTGTGCTTAGCGTCAGAGCCTCAGTCAGCCTCTGAGCGACTATTTCTTCCGTGTGTGAAGCAGGAAATAGGCAGGCTTGCAAGCTCTTCTCCTCCACCACAGAGGTCACCCAGAGACCTAGAGTGGAGAAAGAGAGTGCAAGAGCTAAGGGTGCCACTGCTAGGAGGGATGGCATTAAAGAGGGTGGTGCAGGATTCCCCCCGAATTTCATAGCTGTTGTAGGAGCTGTATTTACTATCCTTGGAGTCCACACAAAGAGATGTGTAAGGATGCAAATGGGGGTCAGTGATTCATATGGTACATGTGTGCTTCCTTCTCCCACTGGTGACAAAAAATAATTCCCTAACTTTTCCCTATGCAAGTCTAACTTTTCCCTATGCAAGTGTTATCCCCAGCTATTGTTTGTTTCTCTCTCTCAAAAGTCTCCCTCTAGCATGGTCGTGTTGTACAGTGCATACCTATGTATTTTATCCTTCTGGGTAAAGAAGTATTAAGAGTTTTAATAAAGTCATGTGTGTAATATTTGTTCTTGTCTTGGGGCTCTGAAACATCGGACGTTTATTCTATATGGCTCTTACGTTAAGCAAATTTGGCCACCCCCGATCCAGAGAGTCTTGCAGAAACAAAGAGCAAATGTGGGAAAAGGTTATTTCTTTTATTCCAAACGCACGCAAATAAGCCAATGGGAAAATCTAAGTGGTAAAAAATAGAAGGAAAAAAGTGAAAGCATTCAGTTTATTGCTATTTAAAACAAAACATCCATGACATCAGATATTTCCTGTGCACACACCCGGAAAAGGATCACTGTTGCCCCAGCAGGCATCTGGAAGAGAAAAGGCCAAAGAATGACCAAAGTCGGCTTCTGGCTAGTCCAAAGAGCTTCTCTTCAGTCAGCCAGAAAGCAGGGGGCTGTTCATTCATCAAATAATATCAGTGGCAGTACCAGAAATGTGGAATGTTTCCCTTGGGGGCCATAAAGGCCCTGTGGGATCTCTCCCAATTCTGCAGGGCCTAAGACTGAGCTATTTCGGCAGGCCTTTAACACCTAAACCGGCAGAGGATTGCCACCCTACACTGCTGAGGAACGACAATCACTGTGGGATAACTGTGAGGAAGGAATACAAAAAAAGAGAGAAAGGAAATAATGACCTCCAGGGTTCTTTTTCTAGCAGGAGGTCCTCTGCATATTAGGCCACGCCCCCCCCCGGTGTAGCTAG
The DNA here is from genome assembly GCF_032191835.1 of Heteronotia binoei. Taxonomy (NCBI): domain Eukaryota; kingdom Metazoa; phylum Chordata; class Lepidosauria; order Squamata; family Gekkonidae; genus Heteronotia; species Heteronotia binoei. The sequence continues at coordinate 8,077,120 of NC_083243.1, read as the reverse complement.
GGTTGCCTAGTCCAATTCACGAAATATCTGGGGACTTTGGGGGTGGAGCCAGGATACTTTGGGGGTGGAGCCAGGAGGTTTTAGGGGTGGAGCCAAGATCAAGACTGTGACAAGCATAATTGAACTCCAAAGGGAGTTCTGGCCATCACATTTAGAGTTCAAGGGTAGGGGCACCTTCTTTGGGGGCTCATAGAATTGGACCACTTGAAATTTCTATCTCTAAACTGTAATGGGCTAAATAATTTAATTAAGAAAAAACGGGTTGCCTCTGCCATCTCTGCCATATATGGATCGAGTACTTATTTTTTAATTCAGCTGCCAATTATGTGTGTGTGTGTGTGTGTGTGTGTATGTGTATGTACATATATATATATATATAATGACCATCCCTGGGCCGAAGGAGATTAAATACCAGAGCACCAGAGCACGGGCATTCTCGATCGCGGCCCCTACCCTGTGGAACCGACTCCCCGAGGAGGTGTGGGCCCTGCGGAACCTTGAGCAGTTCCACAGGGCCTGCAATACCGTCCTTTTTAAGCTCGCACACTCAGACTGCTAGGAAGATCAGTAATTAAGGAGCCGCCATTGTGGTTTGAAGATCTATACCACCGAATACTGTATTTATTGAACTGGTTTTTAATGTTATTAAGTTACTGTTGATGTTTATATTGTTAAATTTAAAGGCTTTTATTGTTATTGTATGTTTTTATAAAATGTTGTTAGCCGCCCTGAGCCTGCCGAGGTGGGGAGGGCGGGATAGAAATAAAATTTATTATAATTATATATTGTGTTTTGTTGTTGTGTTTGTATTTTGTGTGTATATATATATATTGTTTATTGTATATATATGTATATTGTTTTCTGCTGGTATGCTATGCTTATACACAAAGAATGATTGCAGATACAGTCATTGATTGCTTTATTTGTATGTTTATTAAATTCAATAAAAAGGTTTTGGGACAAAAAAAAAAAGAGAGAGAAGGAGGTCTCCTTTTGTTATTGGAGTAGAGTCATTGTCCGTTTGCCCCGGGGGACTGATGTTCTTTGTGGCCGTCATTTCCTTCTCCAAGGTCTTTTTTACCCTCCTTGCTGATGCTGAGTTTCCTGCACCAAAAAAGTCTTTCACTGACTTTGGATTAGGCTTTCTTGCTCTCCATTTGACTTTCAAAGCCTTTTTCATTAAAATAATCTATTTTCGCCCGATGTTTTCCAAGCTGTCTTCACAAAATTAAAGTAGAGAGGAAGAGCGCTGAAATTAAGCATCCGCCATTGCCCTGCGACGCTCCGCCCCCTCTCTCTTCTGTCTTTGACTCTGATCTAGGTTTATTCCATTGGACTAGGTCAGAAGGCAAAACCTCAGTGCCAACCCAAGGCCATCTCTCACTCATCAGCGGACCTCCACATATCCTACAGTTAGAAATATTTAGGGAGGCAGCTATCTGCTCAGCTAAGGCTATTAAAAGATTACTCCCAGCTTCTGGAATGACAAATTTCTCATGCTGAGCATCATTAAACACAGCCTTATATAGAATTTTCTTAGTCTCCTGGACAGGTAGCTTAGGCTTTTTCACCTGGTAAGACTTTAAATCAACCGGCCAGCATACCCACTGTGATGTCGGGCAGCGGAAATTTCCTCTAAAAGGTTTGTCCTGCTTGATCCAGGATACTCAATTTTTGCCTGATAATAAGACACTCCACGTTCTACACAAACTGAGTGTTAGGCTCTATGCAGGCTCCCTGCACTCCCTTAGATTGAGCACACAACATACGTTTAGAATCCTCTCCTTCTCAGCATCTAGTACATCTCACGGCTTGCGTACAGCATATTGGCACACAGGCAAAAATATAGCAATAAGATAAGAACGTAAGAGAAGCCATGTTGGATCAGGCCAATGGCCCATCCAGTCCAACACTCTGTGTCACATAAGAGAAGCCATGCTGGATCAGGCCAATGGCCCATCCAGTCCAACACTCTGTGTCACACAGTGGCCAAAAAAATTATATATATACACACACACTGTGGCTAATAGCCACTGATGGACCTCTGCTCCATATTTTTATCTAAATCTCTCTTGAAGCTGTCTATGCTTGTAGCCGCCACCACCTCCTGTGGCAGTGAATTCCACATGTTAATCACCCTTTGGGTGAAGAAGTACTTCCTTTTATCCATTTTTTTTTTCCTTTTATTTGGCTGTGCGTAGACCAGCCTCCGGGTGTAGCTAGAGCAAGGCTGCCAATGAAGCTCAGGTATGCTGGACTTGCTTCCCAAGCAAGTCCCACCAGTTACAAGCTGTTGACTTTTAACAGTCTTTACTGCGTGGCATAAGGCTGGATAGAGTCTTTATAAAGTTTCGAAGTTAATGGCTTCCCTGGAACAGGTTGTGCTTTCCAGTGAACTGCAGTTCACTTTAAATGAGACCAACGGATCCGCACTGCTACTCCTTGTATCTTGGTGGGTGCAGGGGAACTTAAAAGAACAGTGAATGGGCCCTTCCACCTCGGTTGCAAGGCCTTTGCCATCCAGCTTTTCTTTGTTTAAAACAATGTTTATTTAGTAACATATGGTAACAGTATCTTATTCCTGCATCATTAATAACTTCTTTTTATCTATCCCATATATTACTTTCTACCCACCCCTCCCCCCCGTTACTTGACCCCCACCGGTGTTATTTACTTATAATACTAATATTAAAAGGTACGCGTAACTAATAAAAACGAAAATTTACATTCTTCTTCATTCTAAGACTTAATCATTATCAAAAATTGTCCAATGTCCTTTTATTTTCCACTCTTTTTCTACATATCTTCTGAACTTTTTCCACTCCATCTTAAAACCTACTAAGTCATAGTCTCTTAAAATTCTTGTTAATTTGTCCATTTCACTCCATGTCATAACTTTTACAATCCAATCCCATTTCTCTGGTATTTTTTCTTGCTTCCACAACTGCACATATAATGTCCTAGCAGCTGAAAGCAATTACCAAATTATAGTTCTATCTTCTTTTGGAAATTTTTCCATTTGTAATCCCAACAGAAAAGTCTCTGCAATTTTCTTAAATTCATATCCCAAGATCCTAGAAATTTCTTGTTGAATCATCTGCCAATACTTTTTTGCTCTTTCACAAGTCCACCACATATGGTAGAAAGAACCTTCGTGTTTTTTACATTTCCAACATCTGTCTGGCATCTTATTGTTCATCTTTGCCAACTTTTTAGGAGTCATATACCATCTATACATCATTTTAAAACAGTTCTCTTTAATACTACGACATGTCGAAAGCTTCATAGAGTTCTTCCACAAATATTCCCAAGTTTCCATCTGTATTTCTTTATTTACATTTATTGTCCACTTAATCATTTGAGATTTCACTACTTCATCTTCCATAGACCATTTTAAAAGTAATGTATATAGTTTTGAAATTAATTTTTCATTGTCTCCAAGCAGAACTCTTTCCATTTCTGTTTGCTCTTTTGTTATTCCTTCCATTTTAATATCATTATCCACCAAGCTCTTTATTTGTTGCATTTGGAACCAATCATATTAATTATTCAGCTCTTTAGCAGTTTTCAATTCTATTTTGCCACTTTGTATTTTTAATAGTTGATTATATGACAACATTTCTTCACCCTTCTCAGCTGTTATTTTTATTACTTCTGCTGGCACTATCCGTAACGGTTTTCTCTCATCTCCATATTTCTTATATTTCATCTATGTATTTAGCAAATTATTTCTTATATAATGGTGAGAGAAAAAACCATCCATCATTTTTCCCCCATAATACATATAAGTGTGCCAGCCAAATTTATTTCCATGACCTTCCAACGCTAAAAGGTTTTTGTTTAACAGCATCATCCATTCTTTTATCCACACTAAACAAACTGCTTCGTGATATAATTTTAAATCTGGTAATTGGAATCCGCCTCTCTCTTTTGTATCTGTTAAAATTTTCATTTTAATCCTTGGTTTCTTCCCAGCCCACACAAACTCTGAAATTTTTCTTTGCCATCTATTAAATTGTTTACTGTTTTTCACAATTGGGATAGTTTGAAACAAATACATTATTCTTGGTAGAATATTCATTTTAATTGCGGCTATTCTGCCCAGCAACGACAAATTATTCCATTTTAACATATCTTCAATCATTTTACGACATTGCTTCTCATAATTATTTTTGAACAAATCAATATTCTTCATTGTTATCTCCACACCCAAATATTTTACCTTAGAAGTAACTTCACAACCCGTTAGCCTCTGCAATTCCTTTTGCTTATTGCATATTTTTACATAGAAGTTTTGATTTTTCTTTATTAATACAAAGTCCCGCCAATTCCCCATATTCTTGTATTTTACCTAACAACAAAGGTGTGACTTGTATGGGATTTTCATTTATAAACATTATATCATCTGCAAATGCTCTATATTTGTAAATAAATCCTTTTACTTTTAATCCTTCTATTTCTTTATCTTCTTGGATTTGCATCAGTAAGATTTCAAGAGTCATTATAAACAACAGTGGGGAAAATGGACAGCCTTGTCTTGTACCTTTGCTAATTATCATGTCTTCTGTAAGATCTGCATTTATACATAGCCTTGCACATTGTTCAGTATATATTGCTTTTATAATCCTTGTAAAGTTTTCCCCCATTCCATTTTCTCCATTATTGCAAACATAAAGTCCCAATTTAAATTATCAAATGCTTTCTTTGCATTCGCAAAGAATAATGCTACTTCCTTTTCTGGATGTCTTTCATAATATTCTACAATATTTACAACAGTTCTAATATTTTCTCTTATTCGCCTTTTGGGTAGAAACCCCGCTTGATCTTCCTTTATAAAATTTGTCAAATGTTGTTTAAGCCATTCTGCCAAGATTCTTGTGTATATTTTATAGTCAGATTGGTCTATAATTTTTTACATTCGTAACATCTCGATCTTCCTTTGGAATCAACGAAATGACAGCTTCCACCTATTTGGTATTTTCCCTTTTATTCTTATCACGTTCATCTATTTCTGAAGGTTTGGTATTAACTCCTCTTTGAAGGTTTTAAAAAATTTAGCTGTATATCCATCTGGCCCAGGTGCTTTTCCATTGCATTAATTGCTGCTTCAATTTCTATTTTTTCAACTGGATCATTCAAAACTTTCCCCATATTTTCTGTTAAGGGAGCTATTTTAATCTTTTGTAAATACTCTTCCATCTTTTCTTTCTTTATTTTAACACCCTTAAATAATTTGGCATAATACTTAAAGAATTCTCTTTTTATTCCTTCTTGATCTACCACCTCTCTTCCCTCCACCGCAGGTCTTTGTCATCCAGCTTTTCAACCACACACTATCCCCTGGCTGGTAAGCATGTACAGGAGAATAAATCTGATATGGCAAAGTTTCAAACACATACTTATTCACATCTTTTACAGCTTTGCCCAAAGCTTGCAATTCCTCAAAAGTTATAAGGCTCCCCAACTGTGAAAGGTCACCTCAAACTCCTTGGACGGGGGGGTCTTCCATAAACGATCTCAAAAGGTGGCAGATGAAGTCGTTTGTGTGGCAAACAGTGCAACCGGATCAATGCAATTGGCAACATTGTAGTCCATGGCAAATGGGTTTCCTGACAGAGTTTAGACAAGGCATTCTTCAAAGATCTACCAGCCCTTTCAACTTTTGCTGAACTCTGTGAGCGGTAGGCAGCATGCAATTTCCAGGTAATACCAAGCAACGTAGATACACCTTGTACAGTTTTCTCTATAAACGATGGCCCATTATCACTCTCGATGATTACAGGTAAACCAGATTTAGGCACAGTGACTTTTAATAAGGCTTTTACAACCTCATTAGCTTTCTCAGTGCGTGTGGGGTAAGCTTCAATCCATCCAGACATCGTGCAAACAAGTACAAGCATGTAGGTAACGTCCATCTTTGGGGATCTCAGTGAAATCCACAACTAGGGAGGAGAAAGGTGTTGCTCCCACTGGCTGACTCCTAGGCAGTTGAGTGGGGCCCGACCTTGGATTGTTCTTTGCACATGTAACACATTGTGCAGAGGCTTGGGCTGTCAATGAACTCACATTATTAATATATGCCCACTGACTCACATAATGCTCTAGTGCAGTTTTCCCATAGTGGGTTCCCTCACGTAAGTGCCAGATTAACGTCCACCTACAGCTTCTGGAATATAAATTCTGCCATCAGGGAGAACGTACCAGCCATCCCTTCATTTGGTTACTGCCCCTTACCCACTGCTGCTGTGCTAGTGAATCTTAAGGGCTCCATTCAGTTAGGGAGATTTGGAAAACAGGCAGGACTTCTGTACCTCCCTGATAAGGCTTGAGGGCAGCTTCCTTCACTATCAAATCTGCCTTACAATTCCCTTTTGCCACCAAACTTAGAGGCTTTTGATGGCCACGGCAGTGAATGACAGCTATATGCCGAGGGGCCCAGACAGCTTCCAACAATTCCAAAATCTCTTTCCCATTTTTAATTCCTTTTCCACTGGCAGTTATTAATCCTCTTTCTTTGTACAAAGCTCTGTGGGCATGCAAGATCAGGAAAGCATATTTTGAGTCTCTGTAAATATTTACTTTAAGTCCCTCTGCTAACCGGAGTACTCTGATGAGGGCAATTAACTCAGCTTTCTGAGCAGAGGTAGAAACCGGCAGTGGTTCTGCTTCTATCACTGCCTCCAAGGTAACTACTGCATATCCTGCTTTCTGCTTTTCATCTGGGACAAAGCTACTCCCATCAGTAAAATATTCAATATCTGGATCTTAAAATGAGACATCTTTTAGATCAGGCCAGCTGGAAAATATTTCTTCCATAACTTCTAGGCAGTTATGTTCCAATGTATCACCAGGTGTTGGCAACAAAGAGGCTGGGTTCAGAGTTGACACAGTCACTATTTTCACTCTGAGATTTTTACACATAAGTGTCTGATATCTGACCATGCAGGCATTAGTGAACCAGTAGTTCCCTTTGTGCTCCAGAAGGGCTTGCACATAGTGGGGGGCTCTTACTTCAAGTTGACTTCCAAAGGTAAACTTGTCTGCCTCCTTCACAAGTTCTGCAACAGCAGCAACTGAACGCAGAGAGGCCACCCTTTTGCTACACTTAATTGCTTAGACAAATATGCCACCAGCCTGGGCCAGGATCCCAGCAAGTGAGTCAGAACTCCTGCAGCTATTCCTCATCGCTCATGTACATACAGAGTAAAGAGCTTATCAGTATCTGGTAATCCCAGGGCTGGAGACTGCATGATGCTTCAGGGTTTCAAAGGCATCCTGACATTGCTCTGTCCATTCAAAAGGTGCTTTTCCTCCCCCGCTTTGTAGCTTCATATAAGGGCTTAGCTATTATAGCAAAATAGGGACGCTAGATTCTGCACAACCCTGAGGCTCCCAAGAATACCCTTAGCTGACGGTTGGTAGTGGGCACAGGAATAGCACACACAGTCTCTTTCTCTTCCCACTGGAAGGCAAACAGTGGCTGACTCTCAGGTGCCAGTCTTAGAAAAAAGAAGGCATCCTTAAGATCCACCACTGAAAAATAAGCGGCAGAGGCAGGTATAAGTCCCAACAAGACATATGGATTGGGAACCACAGGATGCAAAGTCTGTGTGCGAGCGTTAACAGCACGAAAATCCTGCACTGGTCTATAATCATTGGTACCTACCTTCTGAACTGGCAAAAGGGGGCTATTCCACAGAGATTGACATTCAATAAGAATTCCATATTCAAGAAGCCTGTCAAGGTGTTTCTGGATGCCAACCACTGCCTTCTTAGGGATTGGGTACTGGAGATCTCGGACTGGAATGGCCCCTGGGATTAATTCTATTTTAATAGGCACATGGTTTACTGCTAGCCCAGGCGGGTTCTCTTCTGCCCATACATCTGGAAATTGTTGAACCCAGACTTCTGACATGGCCCTTACAGGAGCTAGTTGGTAAAGCCGCCACTCTTCTCCTTGGGGGCATTCTAGAGCATATTTTTTCTCTATGTATATTTTTATTATTATTATACATTATCTGTTTCTCTACATGGTTTCTGATATCCATTTTACATTTTCCCCCCAACCCACCCCCCTTAGTCTATACATCCTTTTCTTCTTCCAGCCAGGGACAAAGGACTTGAAGCTTCCACTGAATGTCCACTCTCCTTTCTTCCTTCGCCCATTTCAGATAGGTCCGCCACTTTTCTTTAATTCTTGATGTTCTTTCTTCCCATGATTATTCTTGTGACATTATAGCAGTTATATCTGACTGGACAAAATCAAAGAGGTAGTTATGCCAAGTACTTTCCTTCCATTTACTTTTATCCTTCCATCCTGCTGCTATTACCGCTTTACCCGCTGATATAATTGCTTTTAGTAAATCTTGATTGTTCTTCCCTATTTTTTCATTCCCTAATAAACTCATCTGCATTAGTTCAAAGTTAATTCTCGGCTCTACCTGAAAGAATTTCTTTATCATTCCCACTACCATATCCCATAGTTTCTTGGCCTCAGGACACTCCCACCACATGTGGGAATACCATCCCTTCTCTTTCTTACAGTGCCAACACTTAGGGCTCAACCCAGGAAACATATTGGCTAAAGCAGCTGGAGTTCTATACCATTTAGTGAAAAATTTCAATTCCATTTCTCTAACCTTATGTATCTTAACTTTTTTAAAACCTTCCATTATCTTCTCCCCTGTTCGTTTCGTTATTTGGCCTTCTAAACTCCATGACCGTTGAAGGTAGCTTATTGCTCCTTCGTTACCTGAATTCATACTCCTGTATAGGATGCCTACTAATCCTTTTTTTGTTTTACCCATTAATTTATAAAACTTTTCCATAGGTTCTTCTTCATTTAAATTACTCTTCTCCACTTCCTTCTTAACTTTAGTGTACAATCCTGTAGCCTTAAGCCAGTATTGTATTCCTACGACTTCTTGAAACTCATGTAATGGTTTTAACTTATCTAGTATTAACAAATCTTCTACCCTTCTAAATCCTTTAGCCTTAAGTAGTTCGCTCCACCTATGCTCCTTATCTCCTTCCTTCAACATTTCTAATGGCGTCCATCTAGATACCCGATTCAGCCATTTTGGTTGCCATTTCTTCCAAACATTTAGCCCATGTTCCCTTGGTCCCACGTTTAAATTAAGTTCCTTCGCCCCCATGTTCATAAAGATGCCATGTTTTCCTACCCCATTATTAGCTTCATTCTCAAACCTTATCCATTTCTGATCCCCTTCCTTCTCTATTTCTAATAATGCCTTAAGCTGAAATGCTTCATAATAATTGACTATATCTGGGACTCCCCATCCAAGTTCCGATTTATGATTGTATGCCAATTTTTTTGGGAATCTAAGTTTCCTACTACCAAATATCCATTCCCTTATTTTAGTGTTCCAGTTAGTCATTTTTTGCTTATCTAACTCCAATGGTATCATTTGAAAAAGGTACGACAACCTTGGCATCCAAAACATCGATACACTCTTTATTCTAGTGGTCAGGCTCATCGTCCTTTTCCCCCACTGCTGCATATCCCTCTCTATTTTCTCCCAGATTTTATTATAGTTTCCCTCCACTATCCTGTTAATATTTTTATAAATTTCTATCCCTAGATATTTAAATTTCTTAACTCCCATCCCCATATTAGTTATCCTATTAATCTCTTTCCTTTCTTCCAAACCAACATTAAAGTACATTATTTCAGACTTTCCCATATTTATTCTTAAACCTGACATGGCTTCAAAATCCTCTAAAATAATTTTCGTTTCCCTAATGGCTTCTTTCGGGTTAGATATTGTCATGATTATATCATCTGCAAATAAATTGATTTTTATTTCCTCCTTTCCCATTCTACAGCCTTCTATTCTCCCTGAATTCCTGATCCTTTCTGCTAGTTGCTCTATCGCCATTATAAACAGGGGTGGGGAAAGTGGACACCCCTGCCTCACACCTCTCTCAATTGGGAGCTGATCCGTATGTTCGTTATTTACTCTTACCACTGCTGACCCCTCCCTATAGACCTCTTGAATGGCTTTTAAGAATAGTGGCCCAATCCCACACTTCTTCATTAGGGACCATAAGAATTCATGGGATAGCGTATCAAATGCCTTGTATACATCTAATTTAAGTAAAGCAAGTTGCCCAGAATGTTTATGGTACAATACATTAAATATATTCCTTATAGGATGTGCAATACTCCTATTCTTCACAAAACCATATTGATCCTCTTTTATTATATAAGGTAATATGTTCCTTAACCTATTTGCTAAAACTTTAGCGAATATTTTGTAGTCCTGGTTAAGTAGACTTATTGGTCTATATGAACCCACTTCCCGAGGATCTTTCTGGGGTTTTAATATTACGGTTATTTCAGCCATTCTCCAAGAGTCGGGAGCTTTCCCTCCCTTCAATATAGCATTAAACACTTGTTGTAATTCGGGGATCAGTAACTCCTTCATCTCCTTATAAAAATCCGCAGTAAAGCCGTCTGGCCCTGGGGATTTACCCACTTTTAAATTGTTCACAACTTCCTCTATTTCGTGAACTGTTATTTCCTTCTCCAAACTCTCTTTATCTATGTCTTCCAACACTTCTCCACTTTCTTCAATATGTTCTGTTATATCCCTCCTAGCGTATAACTCTTTGTAGAATTCTTGAAACACTTGCCTAATTTCTCTCGGGTTCTGCGTGACCTTTCCTTATGTCTTTATACTTTCCACCTTTTGCTTTTCCTAGTCTTGAGATAATTAGCCAGTCTCCTAATGGAGTTTATTGAATCTCTTTGAAACTCATTTCTTACCATGGTTTGTTTTTTCCATAATGCCCTCGAATCCATAAAGTCCAATTGTTTCCTAATCTCTTCGATCTTTTTTTTCCTATCAGGGCAGAATCTAATACCTTGACTGCTCTGCAGTGCACCTAATTCCTGGAGTTTCTGTGTCTTGTTAGCATACCATTCTTTTTTTATTTCTTTCTCCTTCATCATACAATGACCTCTTAACACTGCCTTTGCTGCTTCCCACAAGATATTTGTGGCCACTGTTCCCTTATTTTCTCTAAAATATTGTTTTACTTGATTTTCCATATATTGTCTATTTTCTTTTTTTAATAAGACCATACTGTTAAATCTCCAGGTCCTTCTAATTTGCTCGTTTTTTGTCACCAGTTCTATATTTAGTGGAGCGTGATCCGAGATCCATATTGGATGGGTTGTTACTTTCCTCGACTCCCAATTATTTGATTTTTTAAGAAATATATAATCTATACAAGAAGCTGTCTTGTGTCTACTTGATTAATGTGTCAGCTTTGGAACCAAGCCTAAAGCCTCATGCGCTTCTACCAAATTCCTTTTCCACCTAGCCTCCTTCTCCTTGGTGATATCTATGTTAAAGTCTCCTGCTATAATAACTTCTCCCTCTGAGAATTTCTGAACTTTTTGCATAACTTTATTCAAAAATCTCCTCTGTCCTGTATTTGGGGCATATATATTTATCAGCGTTATTACTCTATTTTGAAACCTACCTTTGATGAACAAATATCTCCCTTCCCTATCACTAATGAGATCTAGTATCCTAATATCAATCCTTGTGTGTACTAAAATTGCTACTCCTCTCGTCTTAGTTCTACTTCTTGCTTCAGCCAATACTTTCCACCCTGGGTGTTTAATCAACGGTTTAATGTCATCCTTTGCCTTATGTGTTTCCTGTAAATACACTATATCTATATTTTGTTGTTTTGCCATTCTTGTTAATCTATATCTTTTCAGGTCTGAACTTAGTCCATTGACATTCAGTGAGAGCATTTTCAAAGTTTTAGCCATAATCATTCACCTCCCCTCCCTTCCCTGGCTGGATAACAAGGTCTATTATGCTTCTCCCCTTTCTCCCTTTCCCCCTCCCACACCCTTTCCCTCCACTCTTCCCCATCATCCCCCCTCCCCTCTTCTGGTATAGGGCTCGCGTTTGGGTTGATCTCTCCACCCTCCCTATACCTTTAGGTGGGCACACCTCCCCCCCACCCTGGATCTTTTATTGTTTCCTTCCTTCACTTAAGACCGTGATATCCCCTCCCTCTTATTTGTGGGGTACTTCCCTTTTTTTTTAAAGTTCCTCCTTCTCCTTAGACGTCTTATAGTCTCGTCCTCTGTCGTTTCTCCTGACGTGTAGAGGGCCCCTCCTCTGGTTCATCGACATTAAGCTCTTCCTCTGGTTGAGTTCTTGTTTCGCCTGTGTCCAGACCCATCTTCTCCAAGAGTTTCTTTGCTTCAGCTGGGTTCCTTGCTGTGAGTCTTTTGCCTTCTTTATAAATTACAATAGTGGCTGGGTAAGCCCATGTAAACAGTATCTTGTTCTGAAAGAGTTTATCTGCAAATGGCTTCATTTGTCTTTTTTCTTCCAGTGTCTCACTGCAAAAGTCTTGTCTCACATATACCCTTTTCCCTTTAAATTTCAGTCCCCTCTTCTTCTTCAAAGCCAAAAAAGACTTGCTGCTGCACTTTTTCTCTTGTGAATTTAACTATCACTGGTCTAGGATCTCCTCCTGATCTTCTGGATCTAAGCCTATGAACTCTCTCAACCTGGTCAGCATTAATCATAACAGCTGTTTGCTGTTCTGAAAGCCAATTTATTATCCCGTCTTCCAAGTGTCGTGAGTCAATGTCTTTTGAAATACCATGAACGATAAGGTTTGCCCTTCTTGCTCTGTCAGAGAGGCTCTTAATCTGTTCCTTTAAATGAACTATGTCCTTCTTATTTGTTGAAGCTGCCTTATCTCCTTTGTTGGCCAGCTGCCTAATATCTTGCAGTTCCTTGTTTATCTGACTAACTTCATTTTTAATTTCAGCAACAGTCTCCTCTATTTTGTTCTGAGATTGCATCATTAAAGCCTGGAACTGTGCTATTTGTTCGGAAAGCTGTTTCACTGTAGTGGCAGCCATTTTAACGGTGCTAATCACTGCCTCCGTTTCTTATCTGTTTTGCCAAAATACTCCCTTTTTCTCAGTGCTAGCTTTCTGCTGAGCACGCCTTTTACTTCTTTGACTCTCTAGCTTCACTGCCAAATATTATGACCCCAAAAACTTCAATATTTACTTATCTTTCGGTCCTAATCTCTTTTCTTATCTGGAGAGGGGCGAGCCGAGGCTTCTTCTCTTTAGAGCGTGCGCATTCTACCCTCAGCATTCTAGAGCATATACACCTTGATACGGCAATTCGCCTTTTGAGGTTATATAAGGCAGCTCAAAGTTCATTTGATTTTCTGATTCAAAAGCCAATCGGGCTCGCAACTTGGAAAGCACAACTTGGAAAGCACATCTCTTCCCATCAGTGGCACTGGGCAATCAGGCAAATGAACAAAATTGTGACGGACCACATGGCCTCCTACTGGCCTCCTACTGTACAAGTTCGTTTGGCTAGAAGTGGTCTGGATTGTTTATGCCCTTTAGCTCCAATTATATTAATATATTTGCAAACTGAAGGGGCAGTCTTATCAGGCACAACAGATCGCGCAGCTCCAGTATCTACAAGGAACGTGATCTCCCGACCCTCAACATCAACTGTGACCATAGGCTCCGCAGGGTCAGGATTGTCGGTGCCCAGTCTGTCCTAGTCATCCCATCCTTCCAGCCCAGCCAAGCCCTGGACAGGCTCTTCTTTGTTCCTCCAGTATCTGCCGCTCTGGACTTGGCCTCTTCCTCTTCCCCTCGCTCTGGCTCGTCTGCTCCCACGTCCTTTAAACTCCAGTCCTCTCATCTGTCTAGGGGCACTTTGGATTTCTTGTGTGCCGGGGTCAGGGTCGATTCAGGCATGAATCTCTCCAGTGCCCAAAATCCTTACAAAACGCACACTGGTTTGGGTCTAAATTGGTCAACACCGTTCTTTAATTTCTGGCATTCATTCCTTCCCCGAGCAGTCCCTCTGCCTCTCATAGGTGGCTGACCAGCCAAAGCTGCTGCCAACAGATCAGTCTTCTTTTTTATCCTTCTTTTTTCCTCTCGCTTCTGGTCTACATCCCGATTGGCATAAACTTTTGGGGCAAACTCTAACAGTTGGGATGAATTCATGCCAGCAAAGCTATCTTGCTTCTGAAGCTTTTTGCGAATGTCAGCATAGGATTGAACAACAAAAGTTGTATTTACCATGCACAAGTTTTCTGCAGCCTCAGGATCGAATGGAGTGTACATTCGAAACGCTTGCATCAAGCGCTCAGCAAAGGCTCCGGGGCTTTCATCTATTTTCTGGAGAACTTCACTGACTTTAGACATAATAATGGGCTTCTTGCCTGCTTCTTTCATCCCTTCTAAGATTGCCTGCCTGTATTCTGGTAGATGCTATTTGGAAATCTGAGAATTGGGGTTCCATTTTGGATCTGTTGCAGGAAAACGGGCTTTTATCCACTCTTCTCTATTTACAGTTCCCTGAGGGACTTTTCCTTCTACATTTCTGGCATGATGCAGGAAACGGCTTCACTTAGTTGTGAAGAGGGCCAGTAAAAACTGCTGACAGTCTGCATAGGTAGGCTGATGCATAGCCATAATGCTGGTTAGCAGATTTGTCATTGGGGCAGAATTATCAGAAAATGCAACAGTATGAGTTTTCCAGTTTACTAGATCACTAGAAGTGAAGGGCACGTACATGTATCGGGTCTCAATGCCAGGGCCAGGCTGTTGAGGGATATGCATTTCCCAAAGGGGAGCTAGCAGTGAGATCTCTGTGCCAGATGTAAAACCTGGAAAAGTTGAGGGGAAGGCCGTGGAAGAGCTGGAAGTTTGCTCAGTACTGGATGAGAGTTCTGTGTTGAGGGGAGGCTCGGGAGGCGAACTAAAACTTGCAGCCAACCTCTGACTATTAAACACAGGCGTAAAGTAACGAGGAGCTGTTGTAAGAAATGGTTGCTCTGAAAACAGCTGCTGAACCGAATTTAGAGTTTGCAGGGGGGGTAGGTCTCCCTTTTTCAGCTCTAGCTCCCTCATTCATCTCTATTTTCTGGCTCTTTACATCAAAGGATTTTAGAGCGCCCTTGGCTGGCTGCGCTTGATCCTGGCCGTCAACACCTCCTCCTTCTGCTGCCTCAGGACCTCTTTCAGCTGGCTGCATTGGGAGAGAGAGGGGTACATTGGAAGATATGGTGATGGACTTGCCAAGGAGTCTTTGGGATCGGCATCTAACACTGGAGGCTTTTCCTTCTTTGAAGGGATTGTTGTTTTTATTAATACATCCCAGCGCGAAGCCATAACTTGACTTGCAGCTTTATCAGCGGCCCTCTGAGCCCATCTTTTCTTCATGCCCTGTAACTTCTGTGGCCTGTAAGACTTCTGCACCGTTGCTGCTCAATGATCGATGTAGGGAAACTGACTTTCACGAGTCAGGGACTGTACCACGCTCTTATAAACTTGGTGAACCAAGCCTTGGTCAAAGCGACCCTCAGGCGGCCATTCTACATGTAAGGCCACCCAATCTTTCTGACATAACGCTTTCAGAGTTTCAGGAGGCAGTTTGACTCCATAATCATCACAGAAATGTTCCTTAAAGTTCATACACATATATTCTAGCGGAGTTTTTGACTGAATTGTCTAAACACTTGGCACCAGACGTTTAGACAAGACACTTCTAGGGAGAACAGAAAAATGGCAGCCGCCATTAAAGGGTCTGGACAGCCAGGAAACCGTGGGGGTTTTCACTTCCTCTCGTAATAGAGAGTCCACTTTCGCTTGGAGGCTTTTGCCTCCTCTCATTCATACACACACACACACCACAGAAATCCTCCGAGCTCCTAGCCTTTGCGCTTCAGTGCCAAAGCGGAGCCTACTGAACAGGGCTTAAGGGGTGATCAGATCCTTCTTCTTTCTGAAGAAGAGGTAATCCAGATTCCCAGACAGTTCATTCTCACAATCCTGAAGATCTTCTGATTTCCTGCACACGTTGGTTCAACCAGGCATGGGACGTTGGTTGACAGACCAGGCACTCTCCCCCACCGGGGCGAAGAGAGCTGGACTCGATCAAAAATGTGACCATGGCGCCTAGTCCAATCTTCCTGCCACGAGGATGGAAGGCAGATGGTTATACAGCCACCCCAAGTGGAAGGAAAGATCCTACCCCGTTATTTCTCAACCAATGCACCAGCTTAATGTAGCAGAAAAATAACGGAGTCCGCACAAAATAACTGGTATGAAGTGTGGTTTTTACTTAGGCGCCAAAAGCAGAGTTCAGTGAAGCATGGTAGACCCCAAATACTGAACTGAATCCTATAATACAAAGACAGTCTTAAGCGCAAAGCAAGCAATGCAGGCGCATAAGCTTATCTGATTGCAACATCTCCCTCACTGCTCTTCTAGTAAAATTCCATGGCTAGGCCCCTCTTTCTATCTGCTTCAGACAGACGCCTTCAATGAGGCCCCTGTCTCTTATCTAATACACAACTTGAATCCACACTCACTGGAGCTGTCTGGCCTCTAATGGACAGTTACATCAGACGCCCTGGTTTTGAAGGCAGAAGCATGCTTTCATTCATTACAGAGGTATTAATTAATTATTCAGGGGTTCCCCTTCAATGACAACATTTATTCCAGCATAAACTTTCGAGTCAGAGCTCATTTTATGAGAAGTGTGAACTGTGCCATTCCTTACAAGCAACAGAAAAGTGGAAGGAGAGAGGGCAGGGGTAACTTTGTAGAAAAATAGGTGGTAATGCTCATCCAGGACTTGTTATGCAGCTGCACCTACTATTCAATGGGCAAGGTGGGGAGGAGGAGGGGAACCCTCAGAAAGGTTCAGGAGCTGCGCTCCTGTGAGCGCCTGTGGAATCCGAGGCCTAAGATAGAGCATTGCGCAGAGTGGTAAAGCTGCAGAACTCTCTCTCTCTCTCTCTCTCTCTCTCTCTCTCGTGTGTGTGTGTGTGTGTGTGCATGCACATGCGCATGTGTGTAGATCCAGGTGGGCAGCCATACTGGTCTGAAGCAATAGGACAAAGTAGGAGTCCAGGAGCACCTTTAAGATCAAGTAAGTTTTATTCAGAAAGTACGCTTTCGTATGCATGTATACTTCATCAGATACAATAGAAAGGAAACACAGTAATAAGATATGTAAATTCAATTACCAAGGCCCAGCTCGTCCATTGAGCCACAGTAGGCGGCTGCCTAGAGCAGTGAGCTGGGAAGAGAGTGCCAGTTCGGGCCCTCCGACCCACCCAACAGCAAGGCTCCCGGTATCGGCAAGCGTGCTGCCACTGTCTGCCATCGCTCTACCTCCCACATCACAGATGCAAGAGGCACAGCAACAGTGGGCAGCAGCGGCACACACACTGACATCGGGAACCTCGCTGCAGCTGCGCTCGTCCTTGCTGGTGCTGGCGTTGGGGCGGCAGTAGCACCTTGCCCGGGGTGCCAGTCTAGTCTTGGGGCGGCATCCTAGCACCGCCACTGCAATTAACAAAGAAAACTGTGTTTTATAACAGCCTACATACAAAAATGTCCAAAAGAATTCATACAATATAAATGGTACATAGCACATAACAAATAACAAAAGTCCCAAAGGCTCAGCTGTATATAGGCAATGTCCTTGAAGTAATAGCAAAATGTTCTTCAAAGCCCAAAGGTTCAGCTGTGTGTGCACAATATCCCTGAAGTAATAGCAAAGTAGCCTTCCTCAAAAATATATATTAGCCATATCTTTATAATAAGCAGACTTCCTTGTGGATATTATACGGTTTATTAAAGCCTCCAAATAGGTACACATAACACAACGCGATTTCCAGACATCTAGCATGTTTCAGAACGTAGCCCTTGTTCAGATCGCCTTGTTCCTCTCAAGGGCAATTCTCTTAATCTAATTTTCACATGCAATAAATTTCCTTCTGGGGATCCCAATTAATGATGTCAGCTTCACAGAATTAATGATGCAGCTTCACAGAATTCAAAGGGACCATTACTGAAGCCTTTGAACTATGGGAAGATGCAGGGCTGAGAGACGTTGTCAATTGGGACTGGGGTTTATACCCTGCCCTTCTCTCTGAATCAGAGACTCAGAGCGGCTCACAATCTCCTATATCTTCTCCCCCACACAACAAACACCCTGTGAGGTGGGTGGGGCTAAGAGAGCTCTAACAGCAGCTGCCCTTTCAAGGACAACTCCTGAGATAACTATGGCTAATCCAAGGCCATTCCAGCAGCTGCAAGTGGAGGAGTGGGGAATCAAACCCAGTTCTCCCAGATAAGAGAGCTATGGCTGACCCAAGGCCATTCCAGCAGCTGCAAGTGGAGGAGTGGGGAATCAAACCCGGTGCTCCCAGATAAGAGAGCTCTGGCTGACCCAGGGCCATTCCAGCAGGTGCAAGTGGAGGAGTGGGGAATCAAACCCGGTTCTCCCAGATAAGAGTCTACAAACTTAACCACTACATCAAACTGGCTCTCCATGTATCTGTCCACATAACAAAAACTGCCCTATAAGCAGGTCTATGTCTGACTCTTGGGAATAAGGATAGTATGTCTTTCTTCATTTCTAATACCTGTGTTTTAAACTCCAACACTTCCCTTCTTGGTCTCATGTTTCAGCCAAGAAAAGAATAACAGTTTGCTGCTAGCAATATTTTGGAAAGCTCAATTGAATGTCTAGCTGTTAGTTCTTGTGAGAGAGGTCCCATCTATTGATAAACGAATTCTGGGCTAAATACTTTTGCAAGCTGTCGAGATGGGTCCCATTTCAGGATGAAAACAACTCATCTCCTGTTAAACCATCGTGCATACAAAAGTTGGTGAGATTCAGACTCTTTGCTAGTCCCACCCACGTTTTTTCTCATACCCCCATTCTGGTTTCTCAAGTGCAAATTCCCCAAGTGCAAATGTAAATTTGCTAAAAATTTGCTGTAAAACTTGAATCTCTGAATGAGTGCCTTGTTTTTCTCCTTCTCTTAGTTCTTATAGTTCTCAGTTTTGTTTAACCCACGTAGACCAGGCTGGTCTGCTTCTATAGTTACTAGGGAAACAGGCTCTTCTAGCAGCTCCCAGGGCCGGCTCACCCACTAGGCAAACTAGGTGGTTACCTAGGGCGCCAGGAGGCTGGGGGTGACAAATTGGGCTCCCCACCCCCTCCCGGTGCCCCTGGCAAGCACCTAGTTTGCCTGCCTCGTCTCCCGCCGGGTGCTACCACAGTCCGCCGCCCACGCCTCCATTTTTCTCTCCCCCGCAGCTCCGCACTCCAGTACTCAAGCCTTCTTTCTCCCCCCAGTCTCTCCCTTGTTCAAATAACAGAATCCAATCCCAATGAGAAAGGATGCCCCCTGACTTTTTAAAAAGCCCCCCCCCCTTTTAAAATCCTGGCTACGGCCCTGCTCTTCAAGAGGGGAGGGGGTTGAAAAAGCTATGGCTCCGCTCATGCTTTCTATAGGGGCAAAATTTTCTCCAATGCCTCTCCCTTCACAATGCAGGTTCTGGTTTTGGTGTCTAGGGTCTCACTACGGATTGCTTTCAAGTCTGCTTGAGGTATCCTTGAGGTTACAACCTCTCTGAGTTGCTAGTGCTTCGGCTGTTGGCCAGGCCTGTAACCCCCCATGGACTATTATGGTCCCTCCTTTCCCCAGCCCCCACTCTCTTTGCTGTCACTTTTCTAGCGGCCCCAATCTCCACACCGCTCTGGTGCACTCAGCAATTTCAGTGCTGACCACCCCCTGGCTCTTGTCAATTTCACACGTGCATGGCACAATGATGTCACAAAGTGACATCATCATGCAGGGCCACCCGGCTCTTCAGAGGCTTTCAAAGAGTGCGGCGTTTTAGCGGCACACCACCACTTTTGGGTTGAAAGCGGCCGAGTGGCGCCTTTGCATGAAGGTGCCGCTTGGTCACTTTCAATGCATAAGTGGCCGGGTGCTGTTAAAACCCTGAGCTCTTTGGAGTCTTCCAATGAAGCCTCTGAAGAGCCGGGTGGCCATACCACTTTGTGACGTCATCGTGCCGCACATGCAATTGACAAGAGCTGGGGGAGGGAGGTGCGACACAGGGGTGGCACAACACCACGCAACAGGGCTGTGAGCAGTGGACTCTAATCTTGAAAGCTGGGTTTGATTCCCCACTCCTCCTCCTTATGAAGCCAACTGGGTGGCCTTGGATCAGTCATAGTTGTCTCAGAGCTCTCTCAGCCCCACCCGCCTCACAAGGTGCCTTTTGTAGGGAGAGGAAGGGAAGGAGATTGTAAGTTGCTTTGAGGAACGCAGGGTATAAAAACCAAATGTTGTTCTTAATTTCTAGTGGTAAATCCGGGTCCTTTATCAACCTACTTAACCAAAATGAAAACACTGGGTCAGTAGCAGAACAGAGAAAAAGGAGGAGCTTTATTAAGGCAGAACATTCCAGATCCCAAAGGCAGGAAAAAGAAATGATTAATAGTGACTTCAAACAAATCACAGAGATGTGAAAAGATTTTTGAAGAACAGCAATTCCAAGCATGCGTAAGAAGGAGAAAATATCCCAGGGAAGACCGTCTTAAAAGTTCCCATTCTCCATCTATACGGCAGAGTCCCTTTCATACGAACACAAGTTCTTCATAGCCCTCTGCTAACACTTTGACACCATGGCGCAGAGTTGTAAACCTGCAATACTGCAGTTGGAGCACTCTGCTCACGACCTGAGTTTGATCCCAGAGGAAGCTGGTTCAGGTAGCCGGCTTTGTCGATGCGCTTAGATCTCAAGATGGTGATCTTTAGTGACGCAAGAATGAAGGTTGCACACAGTAGTTGTAAAACCACTATATACAGTTTATTTACACACCATTCACTCTCCACTCCGACAATATGCTTCGCTGCTCTCCAACTTCCTTAACCCACACATAGCAATGTGTCTTTGTACATTTATACATCCAGTAACCAATCAGCATCTTGCTGAGTCATGCTGACTGTGCTTCTGGCTGATGCAACCTCTGGCACCCAGCCACCTACTGTCATTTAGATGATCTAGCTTCCAGCATCAGTTTCACTTCCACAGCATGTGTTAGAAACTGTCACTTCTGTCAAATACAAGCGACACTCCTCCTCAGTTTATAAGCTCATGCTACAATCCATTACAATATTACATATTCATATTGTCCATAGTAACACTGATACATACAGTTTACATTTCTTTCATATTTACAATTGTCACAGTTCAGTATTCAGCCTCTGAAACTCTGTGCTGACACACACACATTTAGCTCTGCTTGCTAATTACCTTGCAAGCACATTCTTATCAGTTAGATAACATCCCAGAATGAGCACTCTCCTTATCTCCGCTGGCATTTACCGTACCTTGTTTAGTATAGAGGCACACTGTTTTTCAGTACACACATTTTACAGCTTTGAGTTTTTACATTTTGTTTTAACAGTTACAGTTTGGATTATTCACATTTCAGCTTAACAATTACATTTTACAGTTACAGCTCAACACATTTTGGAGCAGCCAGTTCTATCTTTGATGTTACATTCATTCCTTTTAGCATTCTAGCATGTATTTATTTACATACTGAACCCTTTTCATTAAGTTACTGTTTAAAGCCTCTCTTTCCAGGCTGTTAGCTTATGTCTCTCCCTCCTCTTTGGACGATACAGCAATTCCAGTACACTTGGATAATTTTTAGGTTCATCATCATATATATAATCTCCCTCTCCCTCTGTGGAAGAGGTACCAAAGTTTAAATCCAGTGCACTTTGGTAACACCTGGGCTCTCCATTAGGCAGATAACCTCCATTGCCCAGATAATGTATCTCATTATCATAGCCGTACCGCTTCGGTGGCATTCCTTTATTTTCCCTTGCAGAGACTCTGATTTCAACTGGTTCACTCTTTACAGCCTCAGAGCTCTCCTGCTCAATCCTGCCTGAACTGCCTGCACCGTCCTCCTCCTGCTTCAGTGAGGGAACTTCCTTACTTACATCTGGCTTTTGCCCCTCCTCACTTTTCAGAGACAGCTGCAGTTCAGCTTCCTTGGGCATTTCATTTGCATGTATAGTAGTTCAAGATTCAGCAATTCACCTCACCCCACTTCAACCAGTGAAAACAGAGTTGGATGAGATCCCCACTCGAGAAGAGACTGTTAAAGCCATCAAGCAACTGAAAAGTGGCAAGGCAGCAGGAGTTGATGGAATTCCACCAGAGATCTGGAAGCATGGGGGCACAGTACTACATAGCTCACTTCACAAAGTACTTGTCACCTGCTGGGAACAAGGCAATTTACCACAGGACTTTCGCGATGCAATCATCATCACCCTATACAAGAACAAAGGGGAAAAGTCAGACTGCTCCAACTACCGGGGGATAACCCTGCTCTCCATCGCAGGCAAAATCCTTGCCAGAATACTCCTGAACAGACTGGTGCCCGCCATTGCAGAAGAACTCCTCCCAGAGAGCCAGTGCGGCTTCAGAGCTAACAGGAGCACCACCGACATGCTATTTGTTCTCAGGCAGCTCCAAGAGAAATGCAGGGAACAAAACAAGGCTCTGTATGTGACTTTTGTCGACCTTACCAAAGCTTTCGATACCGTTAGCAGGAAAGGCCTGTGGCAAATCTTGGAACGTTTAGGATGTCCCCCAAGGTTCCTCAGCATGATCATCCAGCTACACGATGACCAACGAGGCCAAGTCAGACACTGCAACGACCTCTCGGAGCCCTTCCCAATAGGCACAGGTGTAAAGCAAGGCTGCATTCTCGCGCCAACTCTCTTTACGATCTTCTTTAGCATGATGCTTCAAAGAGCCGCAGTAGATCTAGATGATGACGATGGTGTCTACATCCGCTATCGCACCGATGGCAGCCTGTTCAACCTGAGGCGACTAAAGGCCCACTCCAAGACAATGGAAAAACTCATCCGAGAGCTACTGTTTGCTGATGATGCTGCACTCGTCTCCCACTCGGTATCAGCTCTGCAGCATATGACGTCCTGCTTTGCAGAGGCTGCCAAGCTATTCGGCCTAGAAGTTAGTCTGAAGAAGACAGAAGTTCTCCACCAGCCTGCACCCCAGGAAGATTATCACCCTCCCTGCATCACTGTGGCTGAATCAGTTCTGAAGACAGTCCAGCAGTTCAGCTACCTGGGGTGCATCATCTCCTCAGATGCTAAGATCGACAAGGAGATCGACAACAGGCTGACAAAGGCAAACCGTGCCTTTGGCCGACTGCACAAAAGAGTGTGGAGCAACAAGCATCTGAAAAAAGGCACAAAGATCAATGTTTACAAAGCGGTTGTGATGACAACCCTCATCTACGGCTCCGAATCGTGGGTTTTATACCGTCATCACCTGCGACTCCTTGAGCGCTTTCATCAGCGCTGCCTTCGCACCATCCTCAACATCCACTGGAGTGACTTTGTGACCAACACTGAAGTTCTCAAGCGGGCGGAGGTTACCAGCATCGAGGCACTGCTGTTGAAGACGCAGCTGCGCTGGGCAGGGCATATTTCTAGGATGGAAAACCACCGCCTTCCCAAGATTGCCCTGTATGGCGAACTCTCCACCGGCCATCGAAATAGAGGGGCACCAAAGAAGAGGTACAAGGACTCCTTGAAGAAATCCCTTGGCACCTGTCGCATCAACCATCACCAGTGGTCTGACCTAGCCTCAGATCGCAAAGCATGGAGGCACACCATCCACCAGGCTGTCTCTTCTTTTGAGAACGCACGCATAGCTGGTCTTGAGGACAAAAGGAGATTGAGGAAGAATCGCACTGCTACAGCACCAACCCTAAATCAGACTTTTCCTTGCAGCCACTGTGGCCGGACCTGCCTGTCCCGCATTGGTCTTGTCAGCCACCAGCGAGCCTGCAGCAGACGTGGACTATTGCACCCTTCTTAAATCTTCGTTCGCGAAGCCAAGCCGAGAGAGAGATATCAGACCAATTTTCATCCTCACAAAACGATGCTGATCGGCTTAGTTTTATTACATCATTCCCGTCCACAAACCTGTAGGACTTCATGCCGTTTTGATAGCCCACAAACACCAGTTTCCTGGCTCTAGCACCACCCTTCCTCCTTTTGTCTAGAGGAATGTTCACCCATGCCTTAGACCCAAAGATCCTAAGGTAGTCCAGGGTTGGCTTTCTCCCATATAGGACTCTATAGGGTATATCGTTCAGAGCTTCAGTCCACAACCTATTAGATATATAACAGGACGTTTTTAATGCTTCTCCCCAATATGCCAGCTTCAACCCACTGTCTTCCAGTAAAGCATGGCACATCCCCTGGAGAATAGCTGCTCTGCGTTCTACCACCCCGTTCTCCCACGGAGAGGAGACCTTGGCAACCCTGTGATTTATGCCTTCTTGCTTCAGATAGCTGGCAAAGTCTTTGCTTAAAAATTCAACTCCCTGGTCTGTCTGGAGTGCATTTAATTGCTTTTGTACTCTCTTTGCCCAGTACTTAAATGTAGAAAACACATCACTTTTATGCTTGATTGCATACACCCACGCAAACCTGCTCCAGTCATCCACTATAACCAAGCCGAATCTATTTTTAGAAACACTGGGTGCATACGGCCCCACAACGTCTGCGTGGACTAACTGGAGCAGTCTTGCAGACACACGCTCACTCCTCCTAGATGCTGGAAACGATTTTGATTTAGCTTCTTTACAAACATTACAGTCTAGAAACACATTGCATTTATCCACCTTTTCCCCTTGCAATATTTCTAGGGTTTTGTTTATAGTATTATAGCTGGCGTGGCCAAGCCTTCTATGCAACCGGTGAATGCACCTGCTGTGTGGTTGTTTATTCCAAAACCTCTGTGCCTTCCCCACTGTCTGCCCAAGCTCACAGACGTTAGCTTTTAATATACCCTTAGCCAGCCTTTTACCCTTTTTCAAGATTTCACAGCCCTTATCATCAAACACCACTGTGAACCCAGCTGTTGCCAGGACTGAGACGCTTAACAAATTAGTCTCTAACTCTGGCACACACAGCACATTACTGAAAGTATGATTAAGTCCAGGAAAATGGACCGTTCCTTGACAAAGCACGTCAGCCTCCCGGCCATCAGGCAAGCTTACTGTTTTTTGACTAGCCGGTCTGCTATCCTGCAACTGGTCTTGCTTGCAGCAAAAAATCTGCGTAGCCCCAGAGTCAATGATCCACGGCACACTCTGCAGCCCCGGGCCAGTTCTCACCAGAGTTGCCTGTGTCCTTGAAGACCGTTGTCGGCTTTTTCTCTGCTGCTGTTGAGGATACCTCCTCCGCAAATGCCCGAATTGGTTGCACAAATAGCACCGCTTCTTCTGCACTTGCAAGCTCTTTCCTCCTCCTTCGCCTGCCAGCTGGAAACGTCTCCCACAGACTTCCGCTTGTCCTTGCGGTCAGCCTGCTCCTTCTTACTTTCCAGCTGCCTTTGCTCCTCAGCCAAGAGTTTGCCGGTCACGTAAGGCAACGTCAGCTTGTCGGCATCTTGCCCTTCAAACAGTATCACCAGCATATCGTATCTCTCATCCAGAGAGCTTAATATTAGGTAGACTTTATCTTCCTCAGCCACCGCTTTCCCTCTCACCTCTAGCTCTTGGAAACAAACAGACATAGCGTTGAGGTGGTCCCTCATCGACTCCCCGGCCAGCATACGTTTCCTGTAGAGCCTCCGAGTCAGGGATATCAACGAGCCTGCTGATTTCTGTACATACACGGCCTTGAGAGCTTCCCAAGACTCCTTAGCTGTCTGGTGCCCACGGACATGCACCAGCTGGTCGTCTGAGACACTTAGAATGATAGTGGCTAGAACCTTTTGGTCCTGAACGGCCTCTGCTGGCGTGGGATCAGCGGGAGGAGCTGACACACAGTCCCAAAGCCCCTCTCTCTTCAGGAAATGCTCTAACTCAACGACCAGGTGTTGTAGTTGGTGGTGGTGAGCTTCTCCACCAGCACGGTAGCTGCTGCTGTAGCCATCCTGCGCAGCCTCCGACGTTCAGCCACTGCTGATCTCACCTCCAAGGCAGCTTCTGGAGCACCTCAGCGTCCTTTCTTCACCACCTCTCTCAGGGCTTCTATGCACAGCGGAAGCGTACTGGGCCCATAACTCTGTCGATGCGCTTAGAGCTCAAGAGGGTGATCTTTGGTGACGCAAGAATGAAGGTTGCACACAGTAGTTGTAAAACCACTATATACAGTTTATTTACACACCATTCACGCTCCACTCCGACAATATGCTCCGCTCCTCTCCAACTTCCTTAACCCACACATAGCAATGTGTCTTTGTACATTTATACATCCAGTAACCAATCAGCATCTTGCTGAGTCATGCTGACTGTGCTTCTGGCTGATGCAACCTCTGGCACCCAGCCACCTACTGTCATTTAGATGATCTAGCTTCCAGCATCAGTTTCACTTTCACAGCATGTGTTAGAAACTGTCACTTCTGTCAAATATAAGCGACAGGCTTGAGGTTGACTCAGCCTTCCATCCTTCCAAGGTCCGTCAAATGAGTACCCAGCTTGCTGGGGGGAAAGTGTAGACAACTGGGGAAGGCAATGGCAAACCACCCCGTAAAAACAGCCACAAGGTGGCACTCTTGTTCCAGGCCTTTCCCTTTTTTTTTTAAGTTTAAAACAGTTTATTGGTATCAAAAAGTAAGTACAGCATAATCTTTAGTCACATCTTCAGCATCGCTACTTAAACACTTAAGTAGGACAATCAAACAATAAACAATAAAGTACACAATTACAAAACATAACCAAACTATACAACTTCACAACTGGCAGTATGGGTAAGAAAATAATACACTAATCACAATTCAATTGCATTCATTACATTAGATTAATAATATCAAAATATCTGCTGGGGATGTACGACCTTGCAAGGTCCGAATCGGCAAAAGAAAATTCAAGAAAAGGCAACCACTTATACATTGGAGACATATCACCATCTGATTCAGAAGGGTATTTTAGGCTATTGCAATTTTATCCATTGCATATACCTCCCATATTTTTGCATACCAAACTTTTAAGGGTGTGGAATTAGGAGATCTCCAGAACTGAGCTAGGACCATCTTGACTGCAGCAAGTAGAAATGATATTAGTAATTTACTAGATGTTGGAATGCAAATACCAACCCAACAATCTAAAAGTATAAGTTCCATTTTAACAGGGAGAGTGTAACCTGTGATATCCTTAATCTTTTCCAAGATCCGAGACCAAAATGAGTTTACCGCTGGTCAGGACCACCAGCAGTGGACAAATGAACCCTCTCCACCACAATCCTTCCAACAAAGGGAAGAGTTATGTGGCAAAATATGATGCAACCTTTTGGGTGTCAAATACCACTGAACAAAAATGTTTGAGTTTGTAGTTCAATATTTAATACAGCCGATGAGTATGAAGGTGAGGTCCAGATCTGTTGCCAGCCAGTCTCATTTAAATTAATAAAACAATTTCTCTGCTATGCCTTTTGATAGGAAAGGAGTTACTCACTGTCCTTCTCCAACAATCCTTTATGTATATAAGAAATCAGTCCTTGGGGTTTAGAAGCGGGAAAAGGCAATAGATTTTAAAAAAATGTGAGAGCACATCCAAAATCTTGATTTTTATAAAAAGATGTTACCGGGTGTTTCACCTGCAAATACTCAAACCAAGATAGTGTTTTCCCAGCCTTTTTATCCAAGGCCTGTTTATCAATCAAAGCACCCTTTAACATTATGTCTTTAAAGCTGCACAAATCAGCATGCCTCCAAGCACAATAAGAATTATGCAGATGCCCCAGTAAAAACCAAGAACGTCTTAAAAATGAGAAACTAGAGAGATTGAAGGAGCTAAATGACTACAAAGTTTGTCCCAAGTCTGAAAGACAGCTTTAAGGAAACAATCTGATGCTATAGCAGATGGCCTGCGTCTTGGGATTTCCCAGAGTAGAGTATTAATTATGACTAAGATAAGAGCTTTCTATGATTTTCCAATCCATTTGCTGCAATGAGTCATAAAATTTAATGTCCACCTAAGATATTATTAAGCTGCGTCTTGCCAGAGGCTGAGCACATTTCAGAGAGCTCTGAGAGAGAGCAGAGAAGAAGTGCTACAAGGGTGACGTTTGGATTTCTAAGCACGGGCGAGGCAGTTGGCCCCCTTCTTTGAGCGCCGGGACCTAGCAACAGTGATCCATGCAACGGTCACCTCAAGACTGGATTACTGTAATGCCCTCTACATGGGGCCGCTTTTGTGCTGAACCCGGAAGCTGCAGCTGGTGCAGAACGCAGCGGCTAGGCTATTGTTAGGGCTCCCGAAGTGGGAGCACATACGGCTGGGGCTGCATGGGCTGCACTGGCTGCCAGTTGCATACTGGGTTCGGTTCAAAGTGCTGGTTATTACCTTTAAAGCCCTATGTGGTCGAGGGCCTGCCTACCTGAGGGACCGTCTCTCCCCATACGAACCCCAGAGAGCACTGAGGTCAGCGGGAAAGAACCAGCTGAATATCCCTGGGCCGAGGGCCAAATTGAAGAACGCAAGGGAACGGGTTGTCTCTATTGCAGCTCCACACCTGTGGAATCAACTTCCGGACGAAGTGCAGGCCCTGTGGAGTCCTGACCAATTCCGCAAGGCCTGCAAGACTACTCGTTTTAAGATGGCCGCTGAATGCTGAGCAAATGATAGATTTGCTGCTGTTGTATTCCATCATCAATTTTTTAAAAACCTGTAATTTAGCACCATAACTGTTAATTTTAATTGGAATGTCGATTTAAATGATAGTTTTATAACATAGTATTTATTGAATTATATGATTGTATTGTATTGTATTGTATTGAACTAATATGTTGTGAGCCGCCCTGAGCCTGCTTCGGCAGGGAGGGCGGGATATAAATAAAAAGTATTATTATTATTATTATTATTAAGCAGCTGGAGAAGTTTGCTGAAAATTCTGAGTTTGTGGTTGCTGGGGAACTGCTGTTTGTTTGGTTTGAGTGGGCTGAAGGTGATTGTTGTTGATTGATTAGGAGTGGCTGTGTTCCCCACCCTCTTTGCATTATTAAGCTGCGCCTTGCCAGGGCGAGAGCTAAAGGGCTCTTGGCCTGTGGCTCAGCCTGGGGGCTCTGTAAGGACCAGGAACGCAGATCCCGATTAGAAGTCTCAATGTGTGGGTGAGGTAATGGTATAGGGAGGAAGGGTTTAAGTTTGTTAGGCACTGGGATGCTTGGAGGATGGTAAGCAGTGGGGTGCTGTAGGGCTCAGTACTGGGTCCCATGCTCTTTAACTTGTTCATAAATGATTTGGAGTTAGGAGTGAGCAGTGAAGTGGCCAAGTTTGCAGATGACACTAAATAGTTTAGGGAGGTGAGAACCAGAGAGGATTGTGAGGCACTCCAAAGGGATCTGTTGAGGCTGGATGAGTGGGCGTCAGCGTGGCAGATGAGGTTCAGTGTGGCCAAGTGCAAAGTAATGCACATTGGGGCCAAGAATCCTAGCTACAAATACAAGTTGGTGGGGTGTGAACTGGCAGAGACTGACCAAGAGAGAGATCTTGGGGTAGATAACTCACTGAAAATGTCAAGACAGTGTGCAATTGCAATAAAAAAGGGCAAAGCCATGCTGGGAATTAGTAGTAATTGAAAAAAAATTAGCCAGTATCATAATGCCCCTGTATAAATTGATGGTGCAGTCTCATTTGGAATACTGTGTGCAATTCTGGTCACCGGAGCTCAAAAAGTATATTATAGCATTGGAAAAAGTGCAGAAAAGGGCAACTAGAATGATTAAGGTTTGGAACACTTTCCCTATGAAGAAAGGTTAGAATGCTTGGGTCTCTTTAGCTTGGAGATACGTCGACTGCGGGGTGACATGATAGAGGTTTACAAGATAATGCATGGGATGGAGAAAGTAGAGAAAGAAGTAATTTTCTCCCTTTCTCACAATACAAGAACTCGTGGGCATTCGATGAAATTGCTGAGCAGTCAGGTTAAAAAGGATAAATGGAAGTCCTTCTTTAACCAAAGGGTGATTAACATGTGGAATTCACTGCCACAGGATGTGGTGGTGTCTACAAGCATAGCCAGCTGCAAGAAGGGGTTAGATAAAAATATGGAGCAGAGGTCCATCAGTGGCTATTAGCCACAGTGTGTGTATATATATAATTTTTTTTTTTTTGGCCACTGTGTAACACAGAGTGTTGGACTGGATGGGCCATTGGCCTGATCCAACATGGCTTCTCTTATGTTCTTATGTGACACAGAGTGTTGGACTGGAAGGGCCATTGGCCTGATCCAACATGGCTTCTCTTATGTTCTTATGTGACACAGAGTGTTGGACTGGAAGGGCCATTGGCCTGATCCAACGTGGCTTCTCTTATGTTCTTATGTTTCTGGAACAAGCGGGAGCTGTACAAAAGAGATGGTCTCCACTTGTCCCCAGATGGAACTAGGCTGCTGGCGCTTAAAAACAAAAATGTGGCAGAGCAGTTTTTAAACTAAATCTTGGAGGAAACCCGACAGGAGATGAAATGTCTCTACTTCAGGAGGACTCATCTCAAAGAGATGATGGATTAGCTGTTACTTTTCTATTGGGTAATGGATCAGAGCTGTCCACTGAGATGGTGACAAACAGTATGGGATGCCTGCCAAAGTCTCGAGGCAGCAGGAGGAAGGTTGCGGGCCTAACTTGTATGGGAAATCATAGATATTTGTATACAAATGCTAGAAGTGCTCAAAGTAAAATCGGTGAGTTGGAATGTTTAGTGTTGGGAGAAAACATAGACATTGTGGGAATTTCAGAAACTTGGTGGAATGAGAAGAATCAG
This sequence comes from Heteronotia binoei, assembly GCF_032191835.1. NCBI lineage: Eukaryota > Metazoa > Chordata > Lepidosauria > Squamata > Gekkonidae > Heteronotia > Heteronotia binoei. Next base: position 8,046,425 of record NC_083243.1, on the reverse strand, counting down.
TGGGACACGGTGATTCCTGGATATAAGTTATATCGGAAGGATAAGGAGGGAAGGGTTGGAGGTGGGGTGGCTCTGTATGTCAGAGATGGTATGCAGTCCAGTAAGACTGAGGTCAGAAAATTGGATTCCCTTCTACAAATGCTTTGGGTTGAAATAGAGGGCCCAAAAGGAAATTTAATTATGGGAGTTTGTTATCACCCACCAAATCAAAAGATAGAAGACGATTATAATATGATCGAAGGATTAAAGATAGCGGCTAAACGTAAAAACTGTGTCGTAATAGGTGATTTTAACTACCCGCAGATTGATTGGGTCAATATGTGTTCAGGTCGAAAGAAAGAGATTGAGTTTCTAGATGCTCTCAATGACTGTGCTATGGAGCAGATGGTCACAGAAACTACCAGGGGTGGGGCGATCCTGGATTTGGTCCTAAGTAATGCTCAAGACTTGGTGAGAGGTGTAAAAGTAATTGCACCACTTGGGAGCAGTGGCCATAATGTTATTGATATCACCATTTGTATAAATAGGAAGTTGCCCCAAAAGACCGGCACAACCACATTTAACTTTAAGTGGGGTAAATTCTCTGAGATGAGGAGGCATGTGAAGAGGAAACTGAAAGGAAAGGTAAATACAGTCAAACCCTTGGGGAAGCTTGGAGGCTATTTAAAACTACAATCCTAGAAGCTCAGATAAAATATATACCACAAGTTAGGAAAGGCACAAACAGGTATAAGAAAAGGCCTGCATGGTTAACAAACAAAGTAATGGAAGCTGTAAAAGGTAAGAAGGACTCCTTTAAGAGGTGGAAAGCTAGTCCAAGTGAGATTAATAAAAGAGAACACAGGCTGTGGCAAATCAAATGCAAGACTGTGATCAGGCAGGTAAAAAGGGACTATGAGGAGCATATTGCAAAAAACATAAAGACCAACAATAAAAATTTCTTCAAGTATATTAGAAGCAGGAAACCAGCCAGGGAGGCAGTGGGGCCCTTGGATGACCGAGGCGTCAAAGGATTACTGAAGGAGGATAGGGAAATAGCTGAGAAGCTGAATGCATTTTTTGCCTCAGTCTTCACTGTGGAAGATGAGAAGCGTTTGCCCGCTCCAGAACCACTAATTTTGAAAGGGGGGTTGAAAGACCTGAGTCAGACTGAGGTGACAAGAGAGGAGGTCCTACAACTGATATACGAATTAAAAACTAATAAGTCACCAGGTCCGGATAGCATACATCCAGGAGTTCTGAAAGAACTCAAAGTTGAACTTGTGGATCTCCTGACAAAAATTTGTAATCTTTCATTGAAATCTGCCTCCGTTTCTGAAGACTGGAAGGTAACAAATGTCACCCCCATCTTTAAAAAGGGTTCCAGAGGAGATCCGGGAAACTACAGGCCAGTCAGTTTGACTTCAATTCTGGGAATGTTGGTACTTACTCCAAATGCGTACTTACCCCAAATGAAGACACAAGATGAAGTTGTAAAGGACTGTATGGTTCAATGGGCAAAAAATGTTGGTTATAATATCTCATTAGAAGATTGGGAGAGATTGTGGAAGTTTCTCTCTCTTGGCTTGACTTCGCGAATGAAGATTTAAGAAGGGTGCAGTAGTCCACGTCTGCTGCAGGCTCGCTGGTGGCTGACAAGACCAATGCGGAACAGGCAGGTCTGGCCACAGTGGCTGCAGGGAAAAGTCTGATTTGGGGTTGGTGCTGTAGCAGTGCGATTCTTCCTCAATCTCCTTTTGTCCTCAAGACCAGCTATGCGTGCGTTCTCAAAGGAAGAGACAGCTTGGTGGATGGTGTGCCTCCATGCTTTGCGATCTGAGGCTAGGTCAGACCACTGGTGATGGTTGATGCGACAGGTGCCAAGGGATTTCTTCAAGGAGTCCTTGTACCTCTTCTTTGGTGCCCCTCTATTTTGATGGCCGGTGGAAAGTTTGCCATACAGAGCAATCTTGGGAAGGCGGTGGTTTTCCATCATAGAAATATGCCCTGCCCAGCACAGCTGCGTCTTCAACAGCAGTGCTTCGATGCTTCTAACCTCCGCCCTCTTGAGGACTTCAGTGTTGGTCACAAAGTCACTCCAGTGGATGTTGAGGATGGTGCGAAGGCAGCGCTGATGAAAGCGCTCAAGGAGTCGCAGGTGATGACGGTATAAAACCCACAATTCGGAGCCGTAGATGAGGGTTGTCATCACAACCACTTTGTAAACATTGATCTTTGTGCCTTTTTTCAGATGCTTGTTGCTCCACACTCTTTTGTGCAGTCGGCCAAATGCACGGTTTGCCTTTGCCAGCCTGTTGTCAATCTCCTTGTCGATCTTGGCATCTGAGGAGATGATGCACCCCAGATAGCTGAACTGCTGGACTGTCTTCAGTACTGATTCACCCACAGTGATGCAGGGAGGGTGATAATCTTCCTGGGGTGCAGGCTGGTGAAGAACTTCTGTCTTCTTCAGACTAACTTCTAGGCCGAATAGCTTGGCAGCCTCTGCAAAGCAGGACGTCATATGCTGCAGAGCTGATACTGAGTGGGAGACGAGTGCAGCATTATTAGCAAACAGTAGCTCTCGGATGAGTTTTTCCATTGTCTTGGAGTGAGCCTTTAGTCGCCTCAGGTTGAACAGGCTGCCATCAGTGCGATAGCGGATGTAGACACCATCGTCATCATCTAGATCTACTGCGGCTCTTTGAAGCATCATGCTAAAGAAGATCGTAAAGAGAGTTGGCGCGAGAACGCAGCCTTGCTTTACACCTGTGCCTATTGGGAAGGGCTCCGAGAGGTCGTTGCAGTGTCTGACTTGGCCTCGCTGGTCTTCATGTAGCTGGATGATCATGCTGAGGAACCTTGGGGGACATCCTAAACGTTCCAAGATTTGCCACAGGCCTTTCCTGCTAACGGTATCGAAAGCTTTGGTAAGGTCGACAAAAGTCACATATAGACCCTTGTTCTGTTCCCTGCATTTCTCTTGGAGCTGCCTGAGAACAAATACCATGTCGGTGGTGCTCCTGTTAGCTCTGAAGCCGCACTGGCTCTCTGGGAGGAGTTCTTCTGCAATGGTGGGCACCAGTCTGTTCAGGAGTATTCTGGCAAGGATTCTGCCTGCGATGGAGAGCAGGGTTATCTCCCGGTAGTTGGAGCAGTCTGACTTTTCCCCTTTGTTCTTGTGTAGAGTGATGATGATTGCATCGCGAAAGTCCTGTGGTAGTTTGCCTTGTTCCCAGCAGGTGACAAGTACTTTGTGAAGTGTACTATGTAGTAATGTGCCCCCATGCTTCCAGATCTCTGGTGGGATTCCATCAACTCCCGCTGCCTTGCCACTTTTCAGTTGCTTGATGGCTTTAACAGTCTCTTCTGGGGTGGGGATCTCATCCAACTCTGTTTTCACCGGTTGAAGTGGGGTGAGGTGGATTGCTGAATCTTGAACTACGCGGTTGGCACTGAAGAGAGCCTGAAAATACTCCGACCACCGGTTCAGTATGGATGCCTTGTCTGTGAGGAGCACTTGGCCGTCTGCACTACGCAAGGGACTCTGAGCCTGATATGATGGGCCATATACTGCCTTCAGGGCTTCGTAGAACCCTCTTAAATCACCAGTGTCTGCACACAGCTGGGTTCTCTCTGCAAGCTTGGTCCACCACTTGTTCTGAATGCCTCGCAGCTTGCGCTGGAGGTTGCTACATGCAGCACGAAAGATTGCTTTTTTCCCGGGACAGGAGGGCTGAGCAAGATGTGCTTGGTAGGCAGATCTCTTTTTCGCTAGTAATTCTTGGATCTCTTGATTGTTCTCGTCAAACCAGTCCTTGTTTTTCCTTGTGGAGAACCCGAGGACTTCTTCAGAGATCAACAGGATGGTAGTTTTTAGGTGTTCCCAGAGTGCTTCTGGAGAAGGGTCTGTGGGGCAACTGGGGTCCCCAATTCTTGACTGGAGTTTTGCCTGGGAGGCAGCTTTAACTTCAGCTGACTGAAGGCTGCCAACCTGAAGCTTCCTCCGAGGGATACCTCCTCTCCTGGGTGTGGGTTTAAAGTGAAGATGGAGATTGCAGCGTACAAGACGATGATCCGTATGACATTCCGCACTGGGCATTACTCGGGTGTGTAAGACATCTCGAAGGTCTCTCTGGCGCACCAGGATGTAGTCGATAAGGTGCCAGCACTTGGACCGTGGGTGCATCCAGGTTGTCTTCAGGCTGTTCTTCTGCTTAAAGATAGTGTTGGTGATGGTGAGCTGGTGTTCCATGCAGAATTCTTGCAGGAGGCGCCCGTTATCATTGCAGTTGCCAATGCCGTGTTTGCCAAGTACTCCTTTCCAGGCTTCCGAGTCTTTACCTACTCTGGCATTGAAGTCGCCAAGGATGATCACCTTGTCCTCTGTAGGGGTCTTCCGTACGAGGTTGCGTAGATCAGCATAGAACTTGTTCTTTTCTGCAGGATCTGCTTGAAGGGTTGGGGCATACACACTGAAGAGTGTTGCATGCTGCTTGTTTTGAAGTGGGAGGCGCATGGACATGATACGATCTGAGTGACCTGTTGGCAGGTTTTCGAGTTTGGAGGCAATGGAGTTCCTGACCATGAAGCCAATGCCAGAAAGGCGGCTCTCAGCCTTTGACTTACCCGACCAGTAGAGGGTATAGCCAGCACCATGTTCTTGAAGACTACCACTGTCTACTGTGTCAAGCATGGTTCTGATGTTCCAACACGCAAGCTTTAGTCTTTGCACACTTTGTGAGGCAGGTGCATGCCTTTTCTTTGTTGTTATTTTTTGACCGCAAGTAAGGATGCCCGTTGACCGTGGCTAGCCAACTGGGTAAGGGAGACGAGCTTTGTTTAGGCCACCTTTTCTAGGCCCCTCTCCGTGTGGAGCAAGCAGTGCTGTCCCTAGATAAGGCTGCTTGGTCATTCAGGGTGCTGCCCAAAGATGCTTTCGTCTCCGGGTCGGCATCAGGCAACCAATACCCTGAACCGCCTACATGCAGGATAGGGACTGCGGCTTCCAGTGGCATCTTCCACCTGCCGTTTCGCCCCTTGCCCATCTTTGCAGGACTTGGTGTGTTGTGGGTTGTGGATGTGGATATGCCCTTCAGGCCTGCGCAGAGGAATTTTTAGGTGAAGCACAGTGTGTGCGGTACTGGCTCCACCCTTTCACCTTGCGGTCATCTGCCATGGCCCAGTAAGCCGGGATGCCGGCAGCGAGTCCTCCAGGGTGTAGGTGTTACATTAATGAGCTCTATCTGCCCGGGTTTGATGTTAGAGTTTTCCTTCTCTTGGCTGGCGAGGTTGGTGAGCCCAGCCTGCCCATCCGGTTATACCGCCGGACATTCGGTTGCACCATGACGTGGCAATCTCTGTGAGAAACCAGGGGGACCAGCGGGAAGCTGTTGCCACGGATGCAGTAATGCAGGAGAGGCCATTGCAGTGACCATCTGCCAGGCATAGCCGTACAGTGACCACGCGGCGTTCACTACACCAGGAAGGAGAGGCTATGTATTGTGCATACACTTTCCCTGGCGAGGCAGGATACCCAAGAGGGAGCCCACCCCTCCCCCCCTGTGGAAGTTTAATGTTAAACTAACTAGGTCAGTAGTCTTCAAAGAAAACCTTTACAAGATGTTTTATAAATGGTACTTGACCCCACAGAAATTGTGTAAGATTTATATCAATGTGTCTAACAAATGTTGGAAATGTACTAAACAGATTGGTACCTTTTATCATATGTGGTGGACGTGTGAGACGGTTAAAGACTATTGGAAAATAGTGCATGAAATGTTGCAGAAGATCATGAAGACTCAGATCCATTTCAAACCAGAACTGTTTTTATTGAACATATTTCCTGAGGACTATTCGAAAGAGATGAGACATTTGTTCGCACATTTTATCACAGCAGCTAGGATCCTTCTGGTGCAGAGATGGAAATCGCAGGAAATCCCCATGAACAGATCTGGACTTTCTATCTCAGCTGATGGCTGGAAAATCTAATGAAGAAGCAAGAAAATATTGGATGAAATTATATGCTTGGTTGGAGATTCAAGACTCTTAAGATTCTCTAGTGTGAACTGATTTCTTTTTCCTTTTTTCCTGCATTTTATATTATAAAAGATCAGAATGTATTGGGCTTTTATTTTTATTTTTCCCCTACCCTTACCCTCCCATTTTTTCTGAAACTAATAAAACTTTTGAAAACTCAAAAAACATTAAAATGAGTATTCTTAAGATGAATCTCTTGTAAAAGATGATGTCCGGTTTTTGACAAGTGATGGCAGAAGCAATGCGTTTTTTTAAAATCAAATTGTTTAAACCATTACAGTTCAAAGATAAAAATTTCAATTGACACTCAGCCATATAGAAGGAGAAAAGTAAGAATATTGCCAATCATAATCCTCACACGATAGGAGATCAGTAACCTCATTTTAGCTGCCAAAAATATGCCTTTTAAGTAACGCATGACCATAAGATCAGCTGAAAAGACAATAAAGGGCTTACCACGCAATAAAGGGCTGACCTTTCTGTCAGCAAACTGAAAAATGCAACCATAGAACTTTAGAAGCACCCCCAGGTATGTTCCAAAATATTGCCATAAACTCACACTGCCCATAACATGAACAAATAACAGCCAACTCCAGTGACTCAACAGAAAAAGCCACCAACTGCTAAAAACACCAGCAATTTCTGCTAACCCCGAATAGGGAAAACAACAGCCAATGTTTGAAATTATTTATGTAACTGAACAAAAAAACAAAAGTGGAGACTCCCTTCAAGAAGCTCCACGCAAAAAATTAACAACAAAGTGGAGCTATAAGAAAAACTGAAAGTCTCCGTTCCCCCTCCCCCCTTCCCACCTAATACATTTAATACTGATGTTATTATCAGCCCAGTTCTTAAACATTTTAAAGAAAAATGAATATATATATATATATATATATATATATATATATATATATATATATATATATATATATATATATATATATGTAAATTTCAAACTTCAACCCCTCTTTACTCATTCAGATTTCATATATAAACTTTCTAAATATAAAACATTTCATGAAGAAACCATAACTTGACTAGCAAAGAACAACTGCTAGTATAAGTATTCATAAACTTTCAAATAATGGCCTGAATTGCAATCCGCCAATATACTCCTACAAGGGAATTTTTACGCCAACTGAGTTTGTCAAATGCATCCACTTCAAAGATACCAAAAATATCTTCTGTTTTACTCCATTTGGTGTAGAAGATTTTGCAGTCACAGTCACTTAGTATATGCATTGCAACGAACCAACCCAGAACATATAGAGCCAGACAGGCCAGCAGAAGATCATTCAGCTTTACTTCAGCTTAGCGTTTGAAGGCAAAGAGTCCGTGTCTAACAAAGAAAGAGTTTCAAAAGTTCAACTGCTAGGAGATCCAGGACGATTAGGACGATTCATGGGCACACGTCGCCATCTAGTGTGGGAAGACAGCAGGTGGTTCTTGGAATGCAGCTTCTAATAGTTCATTAGGAACATGAAGTTTCAAGTCTTGTAGCAAGCCTATTCCCGATTTCAGATCACACGGCATAAACGTTTGGTCGTGAATTGCAATTTATAAAAAGCAATCCAGCGATACCGAATGTTGTCTTTGTTCAAAATCTCAGTGATTGGCTTTGGAACCTTATGTCTTTGCAAAGTTTCAGCAAACATATCTTGTAAAATTAGAACTTTGTGGTCACCCAATTTAAATGAACTGGAAGCGCGGGCCTTTTGCAAGAGTTTCGCTTCAGTGGAAACCATCGAGAAACGGACTAGAATGTCTTTAGACATTGACGATTTTTGTCTACGCATGGGGCCGATTCTATATGCAGCTTCTAGCATGCCAAGTTCTGATTCAGAGAAGCCCAGCTCTTTAGATAGCCACTTGTTTATAAGACTGTTCAAGTCATTAGGGAAAGCTGAGTTTTCAGGGAGACCACGAATCTTAACATTTCCCACTTTTAACTGGTTTTCAAGCGCAATAATTTTATCTGTAACCCAATCATCACGTTTGTAAAAATATTGTGCGTCCTCTTGAGACATGCTCGCCATATTGAAAGCAGAGTCAGCAGTCTCCGCTTGAGCCCCCTCCCCTAAGGCCGAGGGCGGCTGGACTGGCAAAACCGAGCTCCGTCCTGCAACTTCCCCTGGATGGCTTTGGGCCATGAAGCTGGCCTGGTTGAATAGCTGCGCTCCCTCCTCCCAAGCGCCGCCGTCGGGGCGAGCTCCAGCTTTTGCAGCCCCACAGCCACCGCCCCTCCTGGCCCTGCCACCCTCCCTTCCCAGGACAAGGAGGGGCTTCCCAGGCGCCCCCCGACCAAGTGCATCCCAGAGTGACATTTTGAAGATTCCTCCCCCCCACTCCAAGGCTCGACAGTCTGGGGTGGGTCTCCAGTGCCTGCTTTCGGGCCTCCAGTGCCAGTTTTGTGCAGTGAAGTGTGTGGACTCTGATCTGGGAGCACCGGGTTGGATTTCCCACTCCTCCAGTTGCACCTGCTGGAATGGCCCTGGGTCAGCCATGGCTCTAGTAAGAGTTGTCCTTGAAAGGGATCACATCGGGATCAGGGCTAGGTGGTGGTGTGGGGTTGCTGCTTAGCTGGTCCTCCTCCCAGTTTTTTCTGGAGACGCCCCATGGGGGGGGGGAGGTCGCTTCTTCTGTTGCTCTTGTGGAGGACGCAAGTGCAGAAACAGCTGTGGAGGGGGGGCAGCTTGGAGCTGCAAGATGCCAGTGGGAGGAAAAGACGGTTAAATGTGCCTTCCCCCCACCTCCAAAGGCAGAATGGAGCGAGCCCCCCCCCCCCCCCGCTATTTAGCCTCAAAAACTTGTGGAACAAAGCCAGCCTTTCACAGATCCTCCAACATCATAAGGTTTGCGTGACCCGAAATTCGTAGGAGAAAGCAATCACCTACCTGGGGTTGCCATCTCCTGGCTGGAGATTTGGGGATGGAACCTGGGGTGTGGGGAGGCAGGGACCTCCGTGGGTCTATGATGCTATAAAACTCACCCTCGGTCTAAAGCATCCCTTCCCTCTCCCCCCCTCCCTCCCACACACCCACACTTCACTTTTTTGCAGAGATTCCGCAGAGCTTTCATTGCCTATGTTTCCCCATTGGAAACAGTGAAGGATAGAGGCTGACTCAGGAGGAAACCTTCGGCCAAGGCCACCTCCTGGGAACTGGTTTCCGGCCCACATACTCTGACCCAGCACTGCATTTCCTGGGGGCAGGAGGGCACCTCACCCATATACAGCTCTTCAGACAATTTTGCATTCTCCTCGGGCACACATGTATTCACCACCCTGTGCTCCACCCCATTGCTCCTGTACCAACCTTCAAAAGCATTAGACATGAACTTGCCCCCTTGATCGGTTTGGACAACGAGAAACTGTATCCCTAACTGCTTTTGAATACGTTTGGTCTATTGTTCGAATGTTTGGAACACCTGGGACTTGTACTTAAGGGGAAATACCCACCCATATCGTGACTGGTTGTCGGTCAAGGTGAGAGCAAACCTAGAACCGGAATGGCTGTTAGGATAGGGACCAATCACATCAGCATGTATCAGAGCCAGGGGCCGCTCTGACATTCTATCACTCTCTTTAGCCAGTTGGCGTGGAGAGCCAGTTTGGTGTAGTGGTTAAGCGTATGGACTCTTATCTGGGAGAACCGGGTTTGAATTCCCACTTCTCCACTTGCACCTGCTAGCATGGCTTTGGGTCCTTGAAAGGGCAGCTGCTATGAGAGCCCTCTCCAGCCCCACCCACCTTACAGGGTGTCTGTTGTGGGGGAGGAAGGTAAAGGAGATTGTGAGCCACTCTGAGACTCTTTGGAGTGGAGGGTGTGATATAAATCCAATATCTTCTTCTTCTTCTTCTTTAGCCACAGGATAAGCCTTGCTTTTAACCCTTTTGCAAACCTGACAATCAAGGAAACAATTACATTGATTTACCTTCTCTTTCGACAAGAGTGCCAAGGTCTTGCTGATGGTATCGAAGCTCACATGAGCCAGCCTCCTGTGCAGGAGATGTACACAGTCCTTATGAGGACACACAGTTGTTACCTTGCCAGCCTGAGCTGACATACTCTCCAGCACATAGACATTTTTTACACATTTACCTGTAGCCAAAACCTTCCCCTGCTTGGCTACATTGCACTCCTTGTCACTAAATGACACAGTGTAGCCCTCTTTTGTGAGAGCACTTACGCTAAGCAAATTCTGAGAAAGAGAGGGAACGCAGAGTACATGTATCACACGCTGCTATGGCGACGCCAGCCTATCGCCTCCTGCCTCAGCGAGGGCAGCTAAATATACATTAGTCTCTTTGGGGTTCTGATACGGTATATGAGTAGGGGACCACTGCAGATTTAAAGACTTTCCCAATCACACAGGCACCAGAGGATGTAACAGCAAACTATACTTCTTTATTTACACAATAGGCTTTAACTGGGGGATGGGATGTATATACAGAGGCTAGTTTGTATTTTGTAGGAATAACATTTCCTATACAGTATGTCGGCTAGACCCTCCAGCAATGCTCTGAGGTATTTCAGGGTACACAGTTCTTCTATTAATCCACTCTCCTAAACTTTAATCAGGCTGGCCTCTTGGGCTTTGAGTGCCTGGTCCCTCGAGTCGTCTGGTTAGACAAGCCCCAGCTCTCCTGACTCCCTCATACCCACGGCTCTCCCTCAGCCACTTTATAAACTCCTAGGAGCAGTGCATCATATGTCTGTGACCACTAAGGTCTTCCACTTAGACACTCTCTGTCACCTTCCTCTTCCTTAGAGGGCACTCGTGACCTAGAGATATGCCTCACGCTCAGCCACCTGGCTGATTTCACAGAGTGTATATAGAGCTTGACTTCACACCAAGCCTCTCTCACACACTCTGAGTCCAACTCTCTTTTTCTGACCGTTTTTTTTTCTGACAGTTAACCTCTGAGCCGTTAGCTGTCACTCAGGACTTGAGAGTTCTGAGCACCCCCGGACCCCACCTTCGGGTCACATGACTCAGGGCTCTCTGAGTCCTCAACTTCTCCATTAACCCTTTGATTCCATCACAACATGTGGTAACACACAACCCAACACAGGAACATTAACATTCCCCTCATACAGAATTTCCAATTCAGAACCATCTGCCAGATGCACATGCTGCAGTCTGCACTGTTTGGCATCCTCCAGCAGGGTTTTCTGGTTACATATATGAGATGAAGCCCCTGAGTCAAGCAGCCATGAAATAGCCCTGTGTGGGGCCGCAGTTGTGACAAGCTTTACCTGCTCGTTCCCAGCAAACTGCTGGGATGAAGCCTTGCTGCCTTTCCTCTTCTTAAACTCCGAGCAAGATTTCTTCAAATGCGCTTGAGAGCCATAAATTAAACACTTCCGGAGGTGTGGATATTCTCTACTTTACTGATGACAGCTTTACGACCAATCTCTGTAGAACCGCCTCTGGCAGCCTGCCACTTGACACCGCTCCTAGAGGCAACAGCTGCCTACCTATCAGTCAGCAATCTCCTCTCCTCATCAAGAAGCCTTGTAGTAACATAGATTTGATGAAATGGAATAGACTTAACTTGTCCTTATTGGGCAGGATAGCTGCAATTAAGATGAATATTTTGCCAAGAATAATGTATTTGTTCCAAACTATCCTGATTGTGAAGGATACCAAACAATTTAACAAATGGCAAAGGAAAATTTCTGATTTTGTATGGGCTGGAAAGAAACCAAGGATTAAGATGAAGATTTTAATAGATGCTAAAGAGAGAGGTGGTTTTCAGCTCCCGGACTTAAGATTGTATCATAATGCGGTTTGTTTGATATGGATCAAAGATTGGATAATGCTGTTAGATAAAAAAACCTTTATGGTTAGAAGCTCATGGGAATAAATTCGGCTGGAACGCATATCTGTGTTATGGGAAGAACAAGAGGGACGGTTTTTTCTCTCACCACTATATCAGAAATAGTTTATTAAACACTTGGATAAAATATAAGAAATATGGCGACGAGAGAAAACCGCTTTGGATAGTGCCAGCGGAAGTAATAAAAATAACAGCTGAATCTGATGAAGAAAGAGCGATGTCATATAATCAACTGCTCAAGATTCAAGGAGACAAAATTGAATTAAAATCTGCAGAAGAGTTAAAAAATAAATATGACTGGTGCAACAAATGCAACAAATTAAAAGCTTGATGGAAAATGATATTAAAATGGATGGAACTAGATGCAAGCAAACAGAACTGGAAAGGGTCCTGCTTGGAGATAATGAAAAATTAATATTGAAAGTATATAAATTATTATTGAAATGGTTTACAGAAGAAGAAGTAGTAAAATCTCAAATGGTAAAATGGGCAATTAATGTGAATAGAGAAATACAAATGGATACATGGGAGCACCTTTGGAAGAACTCGATGAAAATCTCAACTTGTCAGAGTATTAAGGAGAATTGTTTTAAGATGATGTATAGGTGGCACATGACTCCGAAAAAGCTGGCTAAGATGAGTAAAAAGATGTCGGATAGGTGTTGGAAATGTAAAAAACATGTAGGTTCTTTCTTTCATATGTGGTGGACTTGTGAAAAAGCGAAGAAGTATTGGAAGCTGATACAACAAGAAATCTCCAAAATTATGGGTTACGACTTCAAGAAAACGGCAGAGACTTTTTTGCTTGGATTACAATTAGAAAAATTTCCAAAGGAAGACAGGACTTTAATTTGGTATTTGCTCTCAGCTGCTAGGACATTGTATGCGCAGCTTTGGAAACAAGGAACAATACCAGAGAAATGGGATTGGATTGTGAAAGTTTTATCGTGGAGTGAGATGGACAAATTAACTAAAACTTCAAGAGACTCTCTCTCTCTCTCTCTCTCGGCTTGACTTCGCGAACGAAGATTTAAGAAGGGTGCAGTAGTCCACGTCTGCTGCATGCTCGCTGGTGGCTGACAAGACCAATGCGGGACAGGCAGATCCGGCCACAGTGGCTGCAGGGAAAAGTCTGATTTGGGGTTGGTGCTGTAGCAGTATGATTCTTCCTCAATCTCCTTTTGTCCTCAAGACCAGCTATGCGTGCGTTCTCAAAGGAAGAGACAGCCTGGTGGATGGTGTGCCTCCATGCTTTGCGATCTGAGGCTAGGTCAGACCACTGGTGATGGTTGATGCGACAGGTGCCAAGGGATTTCTTCAAGGAGTCCTTGTACCTCTTCTTTGGTGCCCCTCTATTTCGATGGCTGGTGGAAAGTTCGCCATACACAGCAATTTTAGGAAGGCGGTGGTTTTCCATCCTAGAAATATGCCCTGCCCAGCGCAGCTGCGTCTTCAACAGCAGTGCCTTGATGCTTGTAAACTCCGCCCTCTTGAGGACTTCAGTGTTGGTCACAAAGTCACTCCAGTGGATGTTGAGGATGGTGCGAAGGCAGCGCTGATGAAAGTGCTCGAGGAGTCGCAGGTGATGATGGTATAAAACCCACGATTCGGAGCCGTAGATGAGGGTTGTCATCACAACCGCTTTGTAAACATTGATCTTTGTGCCTTTTTTAAGATGCTTGTTGCTCCACACTCTTTTGTGCAGTCGGCCAAATGCACGGTTTGCCTTTGCCAGCCTGTTGTCAATCTCCTTGTCGATCTTGGCATCTGAGGAGATGATGCACCCCAGGTAGCTGAACTGCTGGACTGTCTTCAGAACTGATTCACCCACAGTGATGTAGGGAGGGTGATAATCTTCCTGGGGTGCAGGCTGGTGGAGAACTTCTGTCTTCTTCAGACTAACTTCTAGGCCAAATAGCTTGGCAGCCTCTGCAAAGTAGGACGTCATATGCTGCAGAGGTGATACCGAGTGGGAGACGAGTGCAGCATCATCAGCAAACAGTAGCTCGCGGATAAGTTTTTCCATTGTCTTGGAGTGAGCCTTTAGTCGCCTCAGGTTGAACAGGCTGCCATCGGTGCGATAGCGGATGTAGACACCATCGTCATCATCTAGATCTACTGCGGCTCTTTGAAGCATCATGCTAAAGAAGATCGTAAAGAGAGTTGGCGCGAGAACGCAGCCTTGCTTTACACCTGTGCCTATTGGGAAGGGCTCCGAGAGGTCGTTGCAGTGTCTGACTTGGCCTCGCTGGTCTTCATGTAGCTGGATGATCATGCTGAGGAACCTTGGGGGACATCCTAAACGTTCCAAGATTTGCCATAGGCCTTTCCTGCTAACGGTATCGAAACCTTTGGTAAGGTCGACAAAAGTCACATATAGACCCTTGTTCTGTTCCCTGCATTTCTCTTGGAGCTGCCTGAGAACAAATAGCATGTCGGTGGTGCTCCTGTTAGCTCTGAAGCCGCACTGGCTCTCTGGGAGGAGTTCTTCTGCAATGGTGGGCACCAGTCTGTTCAGGAGTATTCTGGCAAGGATTTTGCCTGCGATGGAGAGCAGGGTTATCCCCCGGTAGTTGGAGCAGTCTGACTTTTCCCCCTTTGTTCTTGTGTAGAATGATGATGATTGCATCGCGAAAGTCCTGTGGTAGTTTGCCTTGTTCCCAGCAAGTACTGGGAACAAGGCAAGTACTTTCTGAAGTGTGCTATGTAGTACTGTGCCCCCATGCTTCCAGATCTCTGGTGGGATTCCATCAACTCCCGCTGCCTTGCCACTTTTCAGTTGCTTGATGGCTTTAACAGTCTCTTCTAGGGTGGGGATCTCATCCAACTCTGTTTTCACTGGTTGAAGTGGGGTGAGGTGGATTGCTGAATCTTGAACTACACGGTTGGCACTGAAGAGAACCTGAAAATACTCCGACCACCGGTTCAGTATGGATGCCTTGTCTGTGAGGAGCACTTGGCCGTCTGCACTACACAAGGGACTCTGAGCCTGATATGATGGCCCATATACTGCCTTCAGGGCTTCATAGAACCCTCTTAAATCACCAGTGTCTGCACAAAGCTGGGTTCTCTCTGCAAGCTTGGTCCACCACTTGTTCTGAATGTCTCGAAGCTTGCGCTGAAGGTTGCTATATGCAGCGCGAAAGATTGCTTTTTTCCGGGGACAGGAGGGCTGAGCAAGATGTGCTTGGTAGGCAGATCTCTTTTTCACTAGTAATTCTTGGATCTCTTGATTGTTCTCGTCAAACCAGTCCTTGTTCTTCCTTGTGGAGAACCCGAGGAGTTCTTCAGAGATCGACAGGATGGTAGTTTTTAGGTGTTCCCAGAGTGCTTCTGGAGAAGGGTCTGTGGGGCAACTGGGGTCCTCAATTCTTGACTGGAGTTTTGCCTGGAAGGCAGCTTTAACTTCGGCTGACTGAAGGCTGCCAACCTGAAGCTTCCTCCGAGGGATACCTCTTCTCCTGGGTGTGGGTTTAAAGTGAAGACAGAGATTGCAGCGTACAAGACGATGATCCATATGACATTCCGCACTGGGCATTACTCGGGTGTGTAAGACATCTCGAAGGTCTCTCTGGCGCACCAGAATGTAGTCGATAAGGTGCCAGTGCTTGGACCGTGGGTGCATCCAGGTTGTCTTCAGGCTGTTCTTCTGCTGAAAGATAGTGTTGGTGATGGTGAGCTGGTGCTCCGTGCAGAATTCTTGCAGGAGGCGCCTGTTATCACTGCAATTGCCAATGCCGTGTTTGCCAAGTACCCCTTTCCAGGCTTCTGAGTCTTTACCTACTCTGGCATTGAAGTCGCCAAGGATGATCACCTTGTCCTCTGTAGGGGTCTTCCGTACGAGGTTGCGTAGATCAGCATAGAACTTGTTCTTTTCTGCAGGATCTGCTTGAAGGGTTGGGGCATACACACTGAAGAGTGTTGCATGCTGCTTGTTTTGAAGTGGGAGGCGCATGGACATGATGCGATCTGAGTGACCTGTTGGCAGGTTTTCGAGTTTGGAGGCAATGGAGTTCCTGACCATGAAGCCAACGCCAGAAAGGCGGCTCTCAGCCTTTGACTTACCCGACCAGTAGAGGGTATAGCCAGCACCGTGTTCTTGAAGACTACCTTCCTCAGGGAAACGGACCTCACTGAGAGCTGCTATGTAGATATTCAACCTGAGAAGTTCGTGGGCAACTAGAGCAGAGCGTCGTTCAGGGCGACCACAGTCTACTGTGTCAAGCATGGTTCTGATGTTCCAACACGGAAGCTTTAGTCTTTGCACACTTTGTGAGGCAGGTGCATGCCTTTTCTTTGTTGTTATTTTTCGACCGCAAGTAAGGATGCCCGTTGACCGCGGCTAGCCAACTGAGGTGGGGGAGACGAGCTTTGTTTAGGCCACCTTTTCTAGGCCCCTCTCCATGTGGAGCAAGCAGTACTGTCCCTAGATAAGGCTGCTTGGTCGTTCAGGGTGCTGCCGAAAAATGCTTTCGTCTCCGGGTCAGCATCAGGCGACCAATACCCTGAACCGCCTACATGCAGGATCGGGACTGCGGCTTCCAGTGGCATCTTCCACCTGCCGTTTCGCCCCTTGCCCATCGCTGCAGGACTTGGTGTGTTGTGGGTTGTGGATGTGGATATGCCCTTCAGGCCTGCGCAGAGGAATTTTTAGGTGAAGCACAGTGTGCGCAGTACTGGCTCCACCCTTTCACCTTGGGGTCATCTTCCATGGCCCAGTAAGCCGGGACGCTGGCAGCGAGTCCTCCAGGTGGTAGGTGTTACATTAACAAGCTCTATCTGCCCGGGTTTGATGTTAGAGTTTTCCTTCTCTTGGCTGGCGAGGTTGGTGAGCCCAGCCTGCCCATCTGGTTATACCGCCGGACATTCGGTCGCACCATGACGTGGCAAACTCTGTGAGAAACGAGGGGGACCAGCGGGAAGGTGTTAGATAAGATAAGATAAATTTATTTTTATATCCCACCCTCCCCCGCCAAAGGTGGGCTCAGGGCGGCTCACAGACATGGAGGACCATGATATACAATATAAATGAACAGTTTTAAAATTACAATTCAGTTAAAATACAGTTACATAATTAACTAATTCAGTTACATAATTAATTAATTAAATAAATAAAAACAGGTGCTATAAAGTGCTACAGATCACAATCATGGACAAGATGGCTGGATGGGTACAGATCCGTTTAGCCAGGTTCTGTCTCGAAAGCAAGTTGAAACAGAGAGGTTTTGCAAGCCCTGCGGAACTGATTCAGGTCCCGCAGGGCTCGTACCATCTCTGGAAGTTGATTCCACCATCGGGGGGCCATTGCTGAAAAGGCTTGCTCTCTAGTTGTCTTCAGTCTAGCCTCTTTTGGCCCAGGGATTTTTAAAAGGTTTTGAGAGCTAAATCTCAGTGCTCTTTGGGGAACATATGGGGAGAGGCGGTCCCTGAGGTAGGCAGGTCCTCGGCCATGTAGGGCTTTAAAGGTGATAACCAGCACCTTATAGTGAACACGGTACACAACCGGCAGCCAGGTGTTGCCACGGATGCAGTAATGCAGGAGAGGCCATTGCAGTGACCATCTGCCAGGCATAGCCGGACAGTGACCACGCGGCATTCACTACACCGGGAGAGGAGAGGCTATGTATTGCGCATACACTTTCCCTGGGGGGGCAGGATACCCAAGAGGGAGCCCCCCTCCCCCCTCAGAGAGACTATGACTCAGACTTATTCAAAAAGAAGTGGAAGAAATTCAAAGGATATATGGAGAAAGAGTGGAACGTAAAAAGACATTGGACAATTTTTTAGTATTAATTAAAAGTATTACATTTTGATAGATTAGTGGTACCTTTAGAATTAACTGCAAATTTATAACTTCGGGGAAGTCAATATTGGAGGGAGGGGGGTGAAATATCATATGGTTTAATAAAAGAAAAATATAATTAGATATTGTAACCATGTGTTATTAATAAATGGTTAAAACAGGACGCTGGTCCTGACAGACAGTAAGAAGCCTTGTAGTAACATAAACCAGAGTGAGTGAATCAGGGGGAGCTGACTCCAACGACGTTATCAAAAAATTATAATCCGGGGGGGGGGGGGGGGGAGAGCTCAGCAAGATATGAACTTGGTCTTCCTGAGAGACATCCTTGCCCCTGGACTGTAGCTCCTGGAAACAGCCTGTCAAACAGTCCAGATGAGCTCTCATGGACCCCCCTGGTAACAAAAGGGTCCTATACGTCTTTCTAGTCAGAGCCTTTATTTATTTATTTATTTATTTATTTATTTATATTTAGACTTATATCCCGCCCTTCTCACCGAAGTGGCTCAGGGCGGCTTACAACATTGTAATTCACATAAATTCAACTTAAAAACATTTACATAGCAAAGTTAAAACCATAGTTAATAAAACAGAACAAAAGTAAGAATAAAAAAACCAGCGGTCTGTAAATACATTTTTAGTTCCATCCAAAAGATATTCTCATTGTCAGTTAGATGTTATAGGCCTGCCGGAAGAGGGCTGTCTTACAGGCCCTGCGGAACTGCCCTAGGTCCCGCAGGGCCCGCACCTCTTCCGGCAGCTGGTTCCACCAGTAAGGCGCCGTTACCAAGAAGGCCCGATCCCTGGTGGATTTTAGGCGGGCCTCCTTTGGCCCGGGGATTACCAACAGGTTTTGTGAACCCGATCGTAGTACTCTCTGGGGAACGTGTGGGGAGAGACGGTCCCTAAGGTAGGCAGGTCCTAGGCCATATAGGGCTTTAAAGGTAATAACCAACACCTTGTACTGGACTCGGAATATTACTGGCAGCCAGTGCAGATCCCGAAGCCCCGACCGAATGTGCTCCCATCTTGGGAGCCCTAATAGCAGCCGGGCAGCGGCATTCTGCACTAACTGCAATTTCCGGGTCCGGCACAAGGGTAGCCCCATGTAGAGGGCATTACAGTAGTCCAACCTTGAGGTGACCGTAGCATGAATCACTGTTGCTAGGTCGTCGCGTTCCAGGAAGGGGGCCAGTTGCTTCGCCCGCCTAAGATGAAAAAATGCGGACTTGGCAGTGGCCGCTACCTGAGCCTCCATTGTCAATGAAGGCTCCAATAGTACCCCCAAGCTCTTGACCCTGCTCGCCGCTGTCAACAGCGCGCCGTCAAAAACTGTCAGGGGGATTTCCCTTCCCGGGCCGCAACGACCCAAGCAAAGGACCTCTGTCTTCGCCGGATTCAGCTTCAGCCCGCTCAGCCTAAGCCACCTAGCCACTGCCTGTAATGCCCGGTCCAGATTTTCTGGGGCGCAGGCAGGCCAGCCGTCCATGAGCAGATAGAGCTGGGTGTCATCAGCATATTGATGACAACCCAGCCCGTACCTTCGGGCAATCTGGGCAAGGGGGCGCATGTAGATGTTAAATAACATCGGGGAAAGTACCGCCCCTTGAGGCACTCCGCAATCAAGCGTGTGTCTCTGGGACAGTTCTTCCCCAATCGCCACCCTTTGTCCCCGACCGTCAAGGAAAGAGGAAAGCCATTGCAAGGCCAGCCCCTGAATCCCCGCGTCGGCAAGGCGGCGCGCCAGAAGCCGATGGTCGACCGTATCGAACGCTGCCGATAGGTCTAACAACATCAGCACCGCCGAGCCGCCTTGATCCAGATGCCGCTGAAGGACATCCACCAGGGCAACCAGCACCGTCTCCGTCCCATGGCCCGGGCGGAAGCCAGACTGGCAGGAGTCAAGGACAGAAGCATCCTCCAGGAAACTCTGTAGCTGCAACGCCACTGCCCTCTCAATAAGTTTATCCAAAAAGGGAAAATTCGAGACCGGCCGATAGTGTGCCAATTCGGCCGGATCTAACGTTGGTTTTTTTAAGAGGGGATGGACCACCGCCTCTTTAAGCGCTGATGGAAAATGCCCCTCCAATAAGGATCTGTTTATGATATCCCGTATAGGATATCTTAGCTCCCTCTGGCAGGTCTTAATAAGCCAGGAGGGGCACGGGTCCAATTTACAAGTTGTTGGGCGTGCAGATAGGAGGATCCTGTCAACTTCTTCCAGGCTGAGCGCGCCGAAGCCGTCCAGAACACAATCCGAAGACAGGCACGGAGCCTCAGGTTCGCTAACTGTATCTAATATGGCAGGGAAGTCGGAACGGAGCGATGCGATTTTATCCGCAAAGAAATTCGCAAAAGCCTCACAGCCAATTTCCAATTCATTAGAATTTGGTCTGCCCTGTGGCAGTGTTGTAAGGGTCCGAATTGTATTGAACAGTTGTGCCGGGCGCGAAGTTGCGGACGCAATCTCCGCCGCAAAGTATGTTTTCTTTGCGGCCTTGACTGCCATCTCATAGGACTTCATAAACTCTCTATAAGATGTTCGAGTCGCTTCGTCTCGAGTACGCCGCCATTGCCTCTCTAGTCGTCTGAGTCCCCATTTCAAATGCCGCAACTCCTGGTTATACCAGGGTGTCGGCCTTGAACGAGGGCGCAGAGGACGTCTAGGTGCGATCTCATCGATGGCCCCGGCGAGCCTATCATTCCAAGACTCTACCAGGTCATAGAGGAAATCGCCAGGGGGGCAGGGATCCCGCAGGGCCGTCAGGAACCATTCCGGGTCCATCAGGCTCCGCGGGCGAGCTAAAATAAGCTCGCCGCCCAAACGGGCTTGGGGTGGGACGTCCACACGAGCCTTGAGGGCATAGTGATCCGACCATGGCACTGCTATAGAAGCAAGATCGTTCACTAAAACTCCCGTCGCGAAGATCAAGTCTAACATGTGACCCGCCTGGTGAGTGGGTGTCGTAACTACTTGGGAGAGTCCTAGTGTCGCCATGGAAGACACTAGGTCCATCGCCTGATTGGAGGTCACGTCATCGGCATGAACATTGAAGTCACCCAGGATCAGAAGCCTCGGGTGCTCCAATGCCCATCCTGCTGCGGCCTCCATCAGGGATAGTAAGGCGCTGGCCAGTACGATAGGCGGTCGGTACACCAGCCAGATCGCCAACCCCTCCCCAACATCCCACGCCAGACCGGCACATTCAATGCCCTTGATCTCCGGGGCCGGGAGGGCCCGGAAGGAGTAAGCCTCTTGAATGAACAGAGCCACCCCTCCCCCCCGCCCGCTAGTCTGCGACTGGTGAAAGACCGAGTATCCCGGGGGAGAGAGCCGGCAGTGCTCTGCACATAAATTCCTTTGAGCGCATCCCATGCCTCCTTAGAAGTAGCTTTCCCCCGGACATACAACAGCTGGTAATCGCCCAAACTCAGCACTATCGTTGCAAGGGCTTTCTCTCCTTATTCATGCCGATAATAATAATAATAACAACAACTTTATTTTTATATCCCGCCCTCCCCCGCCAAAGGCGGGCTCAGGGCGGCTCACAGACATGGAGTTCCATGATTCCAATAAAACAATATACAACAACAACAACAAATTTTATTTGTATCCCGCCCTCCCCGCCGGAGCAGGCTCAGGGCGGCTAACAACATGGTTCAGGGTTGAATTATACAAATGGATAAAATTACATTAAACATTATAAGCATTTAATTAAAATCTGGTTAAGTTTTAAAATTAAATTAATTTTTTAAAAGTGCTAGTGCTATGTTTACTTTTTCTGATGGCGGTTTCCTTCGCAATTTCCATTTTCATCAGGGAAAGCCAGTCTGAAGAGGAAGGTCTTGCAGGCCCTGTGGAACTGTTCTAGGTCCCGCAGGGCCCGCATTTCCTCTGGAAGTTGGTTCCATAGGCTCGGGGCTATAGAGGAGAAGGCCCGGTTACGGGTGCTTTGCAGCTTCACCTCTCTCGGTCCGGGGATAGTCAGCAGGTTTTTCCCGGCTGACCTCAGTGCTCTCTGGGGTTCATATGAGGAGAGACGGTCCCTAAGGTAGACAGGTCCTCGACCATATAGGGCTTTAAAGGTAATGACCAGCACTTTGTAACGAACCCGGTATGTAACTGGCAGCCAGTGCAGTTCGCGCAGCCCAGGCTGTATGTGCTCCCATTTAGGGAGTCCCAGCAACAGTCTAGCCGCTGCGTTCTGCACCAGCTGCAGCTTCCGGGTTCGGTACAGAGGCAGCCCCATGTAGAGGGCATTACAGTAATCCAGTCTCGAGGTGACCGTTGCATGAAGCACCATTGCCAGAACTTGGCGCTCTAGGAAGGGAGCCAACTGCTTTGCCCGCCTTAGATGGAAAAAGGCTGACTTGGCAGTGGCTGCAATCTGGGCCTCCATTGATAATGCAGGCTCCAGTAAAACTCCCAGGCTCTTAACCCGGTGCGCCGCTTTCAACGGCACCCCGTCGAAGACCGGGAGAGGTATTTCCCCTCCCCGAGCGCCCCGACCCAGACAAAGGACTTCTATTTATTTTTAAAATAGATAAAATATATAAATTAGGTGCTAAAATACAATAAGACATAATATCCACAAGATGGCTGGGTGGCCACACGTCAAGTTAATCAGGTTCTGTCTCAAAAGTGAGCTGGAAAAGAAATGTTTTGCAAGCCCTGCGGAACTGATTCAGGTCCCGCAGGGCTCGCACCATCTCTGGAAGGTGGTTCCACCAACAAGGGGCCATTACCGAGAAGGCCTGCTCCCTAGTAGCCTTCAACCTAGGTTCTCTTGGCCCAGGGATTGTTAGAAGGTTCTGAGAGCTAGATCTCAGTGCTCTCTGGGGAACATATGGGGAGAGGCGGTCCCTTAGGTAGGCAGGTCCCCGGCCATATAGGGCTTTAAAGGTGATAACCAGCACTTTATAGCGAACACGGTACACAACCAGCAGCCAATGCAGATCCCGCAGCCCAGGCCGCACATGTTCCCACCGTGGTAGTCCCTCAAGCAGCCTGGCCGCCGCGTTCTGGACTACCTGAAGTTTCCGTGTTCGATATAAGGGCAGCCCCATGTAGAGGGCATTGCAGTAGTCTAGTCTCGAAGTGACTGTTGCGTGGATCACAGTTGCTAGGTCGCTGCGCTCCAAGAAGGGAGCCAACTGCCTCGCCCTCTTGAGATGAAAGAAGGCGGATCTAGCAGTGGCAGCTATCTGGGCCTCCATTGATAGAGAGGATTCCAGTAGCACTCCCAGGCTCTTGACTTTGCGCACTGGTATCAGTGGCGCACCGTCGAAAGCCGGTAGGGTAATCTCCCCTCCCGGTCCGCCGCGGCCCACGCAAAGGACCTCAGTCTTCGCCGGATTCAACTTCAGCCCGCTCAGCCTGAGCCAGTCAGCCACGGCTTGTAATGCCCGGTCCAGATTTGTAGGGACATCACCAGCCCGGCCGTCCATCAATAGATAGAGCTGGGTGTCATCTGCATATTGATGACAGCCCAGCCCATACCTCCGTGCGATCTGGGCAAGGGGGCGCATAAAGATGTTAAACAACATCGGGGAGAGGACTGCTCCCTGAGGCACGCCACAGTGAAGTGGGTGCCTCTGGGACAGCTCCCCCCCAATTGCCACCCTTTGTCCCCGACCTTCAAGAAAGGAGGAGAGCCACTGTAAGGCTAGCCCCCGAATTCCTGCGTCGGCGAGGCGGCGGGTCAGCAGCCGATGGTCGACCATATCGAACGATAGGTCTAGCAACAGCAATACTGCCGAGCTGCCTCGATCCAGTTGTCGTCGGAGGTCATCCATGAGGGTGACCAGGACTGTTTCCGTCCCATGGCCCGGGCGAAAGCCGGACTAGCATGGGTCTAAGATGGAAGCGTCCTCCAGAAAATCCTGTAACTGCAATGCCACAGCCCTCTCAATAATTTTGCCCAGAAAGGGCAAATTTGAGACCGGTCGGTAGTGAGCCAATTCGGCCGGATCTGATGACGGTTTTTTCAGGAGAGGGCGGACCAATGCCTCTTTCAGGGGTGTTGGGAAAACACCCTCTGAAAGAGATCGATTTATAATATCCCGTATAGGATATCTTAGTTCCTCCTGGCAGGCCTTAATTAGCCAGGAGGGGCATGGGTCCAGATCACAAGTTGTAGATCGTGCAGTGCCAAGAATTCTGTCGACTTCCTCCAAGCTAAGCGGGTCAAAGCAATCCAGGGTTAAATCAGAAGACACGCATTGGGCTTCGAGTTCGCTTACTGCCTCCAAATTGGCAGGGCAGTCATGGCGGAGCGATTGGACCTTATCGGCAAAAAATTTCGCAAAAGCCTCACAGCCAATCTCCAATTCCTTAGCTTTTGAATTGCCCTGAGGCAATGTGGTGAGGTTCCGAATTATTCTAAATAATTGGGCTGGGCGCGAATTTGCAGATGCAATCTTAGCCGCAAAGTATGTTTTCTTTGCGGCCTTGATTGCCATCTCATAGGATTTCATAAACTTCCTATAAGATGCCTGATGCATTTTAGATAGGGTTGCCAATCCCCAGGTGGGGGTAGGGGATCCCCGTTTGGAGGCCCTCCTCCGCTTCAGGGTCATCAGAAAGCGGGGGGAGGGGAGGTAAATGTCTGCTGGGAACTCATGATTCCCTATGGAGATTTATTCCCATAGAAAATCATGGAGAATTGATCCGGGGGTATCTGGGGCTCTGGGGGGGGCTGTTTTTTGGGGTAGAGGCACCAAAGTTTCAGTATAGCATCTAGTGCCTCTCCCCAAAATACCTCCCCCAAGTTTCATAACAATTGGACCACGGGGTCCAATTCTATGAGCCCCAAAAGAAGGTGCCCCTATCCTTCATTATTTCCTATGGAAAGAAGGCATTGAAAAGGTGCACCGTTCCTTTAAATGTGATGGCCAGAACTCCCTTTGGAGTTCAATTATGCTTGTCACAGCCTTGATCTTTGCTCCACCCCTAATGTCTCCTGGCTCCACCCCCAAAGTCTTCTGGCTCCACCCCCAAAGTCCCCAGATATTTCTTGAATTGGACTTGGCAACCCTAGCTGTTAGCTGCCTTGAGTCTGCATAGAATGGCTGGGATATAAATATAACGTAAATGAACGAATTAATGAATTTCTTTATTGTTTTAATATTGCTTATTGTGTATTGTATGCTGTTAGCTGCCTTGAGTCTGCATAGAATGGCTGGGATATAAATATAACGTAAATGAACGGACGAACGAATGAATTTCTTTAATAGGGCAGCCGCCAAACTGGAAGCACTGTGTCACTGTGGAATGCACCTCCCTTGCCCCGCCCCGTGCAAAGCAGGTTGGAATTTTTTATAAAACTAATTTGCAAAAAGTAAATATTTTCAGTTTTGCTTGTCATCCTGGAAACGAGGTCACAAACACACATACACACAACAACGGCTGTGTGACAAGTTGGCTTTATTGGGGTTCAAACCACTACACTCTCATAGCACACAACAAGCAACTGAAACTTTTTAAAACAGCAAAGCCATTAATCGCTTGACACAAAATCGCTTGGTGCCGGGCTGTTCTCGTCGTTGGCGCTTCAAGCGGCAGGTGGGAGCCCTGGGTACTCTTACTGGGAGATATTCCATTTGCCCATGGCAGCCGGCTGGGAATTATTCCATCTATCCAAGATAGCCAGCACACGACTTTCGAGTTGCAAAGGGAACAGACCTGCAAACATAGACCCAAGCATTCCAACCGAAACGCCCAGGGCAACAGCTGAAAAGGCGATGACAATCAGGTTAACCGGGAAGAGGCCCTGAAGAGTCCCCTGTGGAGAGGGAAGAGGAAAGAAGCCAGAGGGTTATGACGGAAGAGACAGTTTGGTGTAGTGGTTAAGTGTGCGGACTCTTATCTGGGAGAACCAGATTCCCCACTCCTCCACTTGCAGCTGCTGGAATGGCCTTGGGTTAGCCATAGCTATCGCAGAAGTTCTCCTTGAAAGGGCAGCTTTTGGGAGAGCTCTCTCAGCCCCACCCACCTCACAGGGTGTCTGTTGTGGTGGGAGAAGACATAGGCGATTGTGAGGTGCTCTGAGTCTCTGATTCAGAGAGAAGGGCAGGGTGTAAATCTGCAGTCTTCTTACCTGGGAGAACCGGGCTTGATTCCCCACTCCTCCACTTGCAGCTGCTGGAATGGCCTTGGGTCAGCCATAGCTCTGGCAGAACTGTTCTTGAAAGGGCAGTTTCTGGGAGAGCTCTTTCAGCACCACGTACTTTTTGAGAGCCAGTTTGGTGTAGTGGTTAAGTGCACGGACTCTTATCTGGGGGAACCGGGCTTGATTCCCCACTCCTCCACTTGCAGCTGCTAGAATGGCCTTGGGTCAGCCATAGCTCTTGCAGAGGATGTCCTTGAAAGGGCAGCTTCTGGGAGAGCTCTCTCAGCCTCACCTACCTCACAGGGTGTCTGTTCTGGGGGTGGGGGAAGGTAAAGGAGATTGTGACTGCTTTGAGATTCATAGTATAGGGCAGGATATCAATCCAATCTCTTTTTCTTCTTCTTCTTGACCTTGACATCCCTCCCTTGTTAAATTTTATGAAACAGCCACTCTTTAGCAATGAAAAAAAATTCCATGGGGGGGGGGAGGGAATGAAACACTTGAAAATGTCCTGTGGAAAACTTTCCACCCGCCCCCCGCCCCCGAATCTCTGGTGACGTGTTTTGGATATTAAAGAAAGGCACTTTATAGACCAGGTGTCCCCAAATTAGTGTCCATGAGACCCCAACACTGTTCTTGGTGCCCATCTGCTGTTTTTAGAAAGTGGGTGGAGCCAGGTGGGACTTCAGCCCAGCAGGGATTCTGATTAGCCATTGGAGACCTGATTGGCTGGGCAGATTAAAATGTTGCTTCAGTGGCAGCTGCCACTACTGTGTTGGTTTTACTCTCTCAGTTTGGTGTAGTGGTTAAGCGCACAGACTCTCACAGAGAGCTATCTCAGGAGTTGTCCTTGAAAGGGCAGCTGCTGTGAGAGCCCTCTCCAGCCCCACCCACCTCACAGGGTGTCTGTGAGGTAGGTGGTGTAGCCAGTTTGGTGTAGTGGTGAAGTGTGCAGACTCTTATCTAGGAGAATGGGGTTTGATTCCCCTCTCCTCCACTTGCACCTGCTGAAATGGCCTTGGGTCAGCCATAACTCTGGCAGAGGTTGTCCTTGAAAGGGCAACTTCTGTAAGAGCTCTCTCAGCCCCACCCACCTCACAGGGTGTCTGTTGTGGGGGGAGAAGATAGAGGAGATTGTAAGCCGCTCTGAGTCTCTGCTTCAGAGAGAAGGGCGGTGTATAAATCTGCAATTCTTCTTCTTCATGGCAGCAACAGGGCCCATTGCAAAGGGCAGTCACATTGGGAGGAGGATGCTGCTGTGAAGAAATACATTTTTGTTCCTGGGAGGTTTGAAAACTGAACACATTACTGAACACATTACAGGTGAGGTCTTACCAGAGCAGAGTAAAGTGATACCATCATTTCACATGATCTGGATGCTATTATCCTGTTGATACAGCCCAAAATTGCATTTGCCTTTTTAACCACCACATCACAATGTTGACTCATGTTCAGAGTACGGTCCACAAAGACCCCTAGATTCTTTTCGCACATACTACTGCTAAGACAAGTCTCCCCCATCCTATAACCATGCATTGGATTTTTCCTACCTAAGTGCAGAACTTGACACTTATCCCTGTTAAAATTCATGTTGTTGGTTTCAGCCCAGTTTTCCAGCCTGTCAAGATCATCCTGTATCCTGTTTTTGTCTTCTGCTGTATTTGATGACTAACACAAATTAGACTTCCAATTTAGTATCATCTGCAAATTTAATAAGCATTCCCTCCATTCCTTTATCCAAATCATTGACAAAGATGTTGGAACAAAACAGGTCCCAGGACAGATCCTTGAGGCACTCCACTTGTCACTCCTCTCCAAGAGTTTGAGGGACCATTCGCAAGCACTCTTCGGGTGCCGTCTGTCAACCAGTTACAGATCCACCTAACGGTAACAGGATCCAAACCACATCTTACCAACTTGCCGACAAGGATAGTATTAGGGATGTGCATTTATTTTGCAAACGTTTAAACGTACCTTTTTTCTGCTTACGTATTTTTCGAAAATTTTATTTATTTCTTATAAAAAATTAAATGATAGCCTTATAGTTGTCGGTGAGCCCTCTATGTCTCTTGGCAACCAATATTTTTAGACCCAGTCTGCCACTAGATAGATAAACAGACTGACAGAACGACCAACCTCAAATGGTTTGGAGGAAGCCCCTCCTAGGTCTGGGCTAGTGACTTCAAACAGGGTATGGAAGGAAAGGAAAGGTCCCCTGTGCAAGCACCAGTCGTTTCTCACTCTGGGGTGATGTTGCTTTCACAATGTTTTCATGGCAGACTTTTGACGGGGTGGTTTGCCATTGCCTTCCCCAGTCCTCTACGCTTTCCCCCCAGCAAGCTGGGGACTCCTTTGACCGACCTCGGAAGGATGGAAGGCTGAATCAACCTGGAGCTGGCTACCTGAACCCAGCTTCCGCCGGGATCGAACTCAGGTCGTGAGCAGAGCTTAGGACTGCAGTGCTGCAGCTTTAACACTCTGCGCCACGGGGCTCTTACTAAACAGGGTAGACAGGCTGCTAAATAGATTGGGAGGGGCTGTTAGTCTGCGGTAGCAGAGCAAAGCTGGCATCCAGAGGCTGAAAACCTGCCACAAAGTTTCAGCTTCTTGGTACCGCTGGACTCCCACGTTCTCTAGGCTGCAAAAGGGCTGCCTCTCTCTCCCAGCTGCCGCCACTCTGTGGAGAGTTTTCCAGCAAGAACCAGGATAAGAAAAGGCAGGCAATGGGAGGGAGGGAACCCAACCCAAAGCTGACCAACACCCTTCACAGGCCAACTCTTGCCTTTTTACCAAATCGCCATCTCGCTTCTCCCAAAATTTCTGCAGAGAGCCACCCCCCCACCCCAACACACTTCCCCCTCTCTCGGTCAGCCCCAAGAAACACCTAGCCAAGGGGCGTTTCCGGAGAAGTTCCCGGAAGAACCAGATGGAGAAAGCAGCTGCACATTCAGGAGCCCTGAGGCCTGGCCGAGATGGACCTGTCTGCAGGGGTGTTTTTGTAGCAGGAACTCCTTTGCATATTAGGCCACACACCCCTGATGTAGCCAGTCCTCCGAGAGCTTGCAGGGCTCTTAGAACAGGGCCTCCTGTAAGCTCCAGGGGGATTGGCTACGTCAGGGGTGTGTGGCCTAATATGCAAAGGAGTTCCTGCTACAAAAAAAAAAAAAGCCCTGGATCTGTGGCTCCACAGAGCACCTGCGGGAAGGGAGAACGGCACGCTGAACGCCCTGGAGAGGCCGACAAGTGGTGGACTGGGTCTAAAAATACTGGTTGCCAGGAGACAAAGGGGGCCCACCCACAACAATAAGGCTATCGTTTCATTTTTATAAGAAATAAAATTTTCAAAAAAATACGAAAGTGGAACAAAGGTACAATTAAAACTTTTGCGAAAGAAATGTATATATATATATATATATATTTTAGTAATTATAGTGTACGTATATTGTACATTTTACTGGCAGTACGCAGTAGATATTAAATGCCAATACAGATTGCATCTTCTCCAGGGGAGCTGATCTCTGCCAGTTGGAGACCAGTTCTAAATGTGGGAGATCCCCAACCCCACCTGGAGGTTGGCAACCCTAAATACCAGGGGTGGCCAACGGTAGCGCTCCAGGTGTTTTTTGCCTACAACTCCCATCAGCCCCAGTCAGCATAGCCAATGGCTGGGGCTGATGGGAGTTGTAGGCAAAAAAAACATCTGGAGAGCTACCGTCGGCTACCCCTGCTAAATACAATGCAAATTTTAATTGCATTACAGTAATAATACCGGAACTTCTATTTTCAAGTGACTAAAAGGACATAAATATTTTTAACACATTGTTTAAGGGGGCCCAAACTTCATCAGGGACCCACTTGCCATCCAGCAAGCTGACACCCTAGCCAGTCCATAGAGTTGCCAAGTCCAATTAAAGAAATATCTGGGAACTTTGGGGGTGGAGCCTGGAGACTTTAGGGGTGGAGCCTGGAGCAAGGTTGTGACAAGCATCATTGAACTCCAAAGTGAGTTCTGGCCATCACACTGAAAGGGACCGCACGCCTTTTAAATGCCTTCCCTCCATTGGAAGCAATGAAGGACAGGGACACCTTCTTTGGGGGCTCATAAAATTGGACCCCACTCACAGGGTGTCTGTTGTGGGAGAGGAAGGGAAAGGAGATTGTAGGCTGCTCTGAGACTCTGTCCTTGGAAGGGCAGCTGCTGGGAGAGCCCTCTCCAGCCCCACCTATCTCACAGGGTGTCTGTTGTGGGGGAGGAAGGTAAAGGAGATTGTAGGCTGCTCTCAGACTCTGTCCTTGGAAGGGCAGCCCTCTCAGCCCCACCCACCTCAGAGGTGTCTGTTAGGGGGGGCGGGGGAGGAAGGAAAAGGAGATTGTGAGTTGTTCTGGGACTCCAGTATCATCTTCTTCTTCTTCTTCTTCTGTCAGTGGTACACGGTGCCAACGCTTGATCTGCAGTCCCGCCTGGGGATTGGCAACCCCCTGCCAGTCCGCCACGGCCAACAACTCCCTCCCCCCAAGCCTTGAAGGAGAGGCGACCGAGGGCAAACTCACCGGAGGCAAGTTGCGCATGATTGCAGCTTCGAAGGGCGCGGGGCAGCGCAGCCAGCAGACGGTCACGAAGGCGGAGGGGAGCCCAGACGGGGGCGCAGGTTTCTCTGGACTCGCTCGCGCTTCGCCTCCTGCTGCTGCCTCCGCCAGCCCTCCGGTATTTATCAGCGGCTCAGCCGGGAAAGCGCCGGGGAGGGGGGAGGGGGGAGGGGCCCGCCCGCAGGCAGGGAGGCAGGCGGATTCTGGGCTTCAGCCGCAGCAGCCGCCAGGGGGCGTGTTGACCCAGCGACGCCTCCTTTTCCCCGGGCCGGGCGCAGGAGCCGTCCAGTGGGCAGATTGGGTTTCGGAAATTTATCACTTTTGCAGGATGGATCCAGAGTAGGGTCGCCAATCCCCAGGTGGGGAGGAATAAGCAACAAGAAGTAAAAGTCCTCCTTCTCCCAAAGGGGGATTAACGCGTGGAATTCACTGCCACAGGAGGTGGGGGCGGCTACAAGCAGAGCCACCTTCAAGAGGGGATTGGATAAAAATATGGAGCTGAGGTCCATCACTGGCTATTAGCCACAGTCTGTGTGTGTGTATATATATGTATGTATGTATGTATATATACACACACACACACACACACACATATATATAATTTTTTTGGCCACTGTGTGACACAGAGTGTTGGACTGGATGGGCCGTTGGCCTGATCCAACATGTTCTGATCTTATTTATTTATATATTTATTTATTTTATGACTTCTATCCCGCCGTTCCCAACATGTGGCTCAGGGTGGCTTACAACACAGGAATGTTCTTATGTTCTTAAGTGACACAGAGTGTTGATTTGGATGGGCCGTTGGTCTGATCCAACATGGCTTCTCTTATGTTCTTATGTGACACAGAGGTGTTGGACTGGATGTGCCATTGGCCTGATCCAAAATGGCTTCTCTTATGTTCTTATGTGATACAGAGTGTTGGACTGGATGGGCCGTTGGCCTGATCCAAAATAGATAGATAGATAGATAGATAGATAGATAGATAGATAGATAGATAGATAGATAGATAGATAGATAGATAGATAGATAGATGATAGATAGATAGATAGATAGATAGATAGATAGATAGATAGATAGATAGATAGATAAAATTTATTGTCATTGTTCTCCACAAAAAGAGAGCAACGAAATGAGGTGCTCTTCCACACATACCAACACATCAAAACACACATATTCATATTCATACCATATAAATGCATCTAAAACCATTTAAACCATTAAAACCATTTAAACCATTTAACTACATCTAAAACAGATAAACTTTCATAAAACCATTAAAACCATTAAAATACATCTAAAACAGATAATCCTTCATAACCCTGCATTTAACCTAACCACAGCACTTGGATAGAAACTGTCCTTAAATCTGTTTGTCCTAGCCTTCAACACTCTATATCGTCTACCTGACGGTAAGATCTCATATAGCAAATGGCCCAGATGTGAAGGGTCCCTTAGGATTGTTTGTATCTTCCTTTTACATCCCATATTATACAGATCCACCAATGAGGGGAGAGAACATCCACAAATCTTTTGTGCTCTTCTCGTCACTCTTTGGAGCACCCTTCTCTCTGCTTCCGTGCTTCTCTTATGTTCTTAAGTGACACAGAGTGTTGGACTGGATGGGCCCTTGGCCTGATCCAAAATGTCTTCTCTTATGTTCTTATGTGACACAGAGTGTTGGACTGGATGGGCCGTTGGCCTGATCCAACATGGCTTCTCTTATGTGATACAGAGTGTTGGACTGGATGGGCCGTTGGCCTGATCCAAAATGGCTTCTCTTATGTTCTTATGTGATACAGAGTGTTGGACTGGATGGGCCATTGGCCTGATCCAAAATGGCTTCTCTTATGTTCTTATGTGATACAGAGTGTTGGACTGGATGGGCCGTTGGCCTGATCCAACATGGCTTCTCTTATGTGATACAGAGTTTTGGACTGGATGGGCCACTGGCCTGATCCAACATGGCTTTTCTTATGTGACACAAAGTGTTGGACTGGATGGGCCATTGGCCTGATCCAACATGGCTTCTCTTATGTTCTTATGTGACACAGAGTGTTGGACTGGATGGGCCGTTGGCCTGATCCAACATGGCTTCTCTTATGTTCTTCTGTGACACAGAGTGTTGGACTGGATGGGCCACTGGCCTGATCCAACATGGCTTCTCTTATGTTCTTATGCTCTGTGCTGGAGTCCTTGTCTGAGGAAGTGTGCTTAGAGAGCACGCGAAAGCTTCCGTTCTGAAGAAAACTTGGTTTGTCTTAAAGGGACTACTTGACTCCTGCTTTGTTCAACTGTTCCAGGCCAACGCGGCTGCCTGCTTGGGTCTAGCTCCGTGTATAGTTCACCTCTTGTCAATTTCCTTTCTTAAAAAAAATCCACTCCCACAATTTTAGTTGTTTGTATCGAAATGTTTACTGATGACAATAAGTCCGGATTTGCACCATGTATGCACAGGATACTGCCACATATTTAGAAGTATCAGCTTACAGGTATAATTGGTCTACTGCAGGGGTGGCCAGTGGTAGCTCTCCAGATGTTTTTTGCCTACAACTCCTATCAGCCCCAGCCAGCATGGCCAATGGCTGGGGCTGATGGGAGTTGTAGGCAAAAAAACCTTCGGACAGCTACCGTTGGCCACCCCTGGATTCCTATTTCACAATATTGCTTTATCCAAGCCACAATTTAAACCATCTTGGTTGGGCCGGGCCATGTGTGTACCTATTTAAGATTTGGCAGGGAATTTTATTACCTTTTATGGCTATCCAGACCAAATGGCCAAGCCACACTGTTTTATGTGACCATGTGATCAATTAGTTTGCCCTCTTAATCGACAAACTGCACAGTATTCCAGCCACAATACCTGATCCCCTCGTCTGATGAGGTGTGCTTAGAGAGCACACGAAAGCTTATGTTCTAAATAAAACTTGGTTGGTCCTAAAGGTGCCACTTGACTCCTGCTTTGTTCAACTGCTTCAGACCAACACGGCTGCCCCCTCGGATCTATTTAAGATTAGGTAGCAGAGATATAAATTTTATAAAGAACATAGACAAACACAAATATCTTAAAAAAAAACCCAACAACTTAAATCACACTTAAATCGTTAGCACTCATTGGTCTTAAAGATGCTTTCTTTGTATTTCTCCCATGGGATCCAGGGAACTGGGCAAAGGAAGCTCTGGCTCTTTCCTTCCTACTCCAAGGGACTGGAGGGGGGAGGAGCCTCAGCCAATAGAAGGAAGAGAGGCTTGGCTCAGTAGCTCTGATGTGCAATTGAGAGGGCCTGGCAAAGCAAGCTATTCCTCTCCCCTTTCTCCCCAAGGGAGGAGCCTCAGCCAATGGGGAAAATAGAGGTTTTGCTTTGTAGCTCCTGCAAGCCTTGCAAAGCTTGCTGTTATGTAGAAGGAAGCAAGATATAGGGAGAAGGAAGCAGATGACATCCAGTTGCTCGGGAGCCTGATAGGAGCCCTCCGGAGGCCTGATTCGGCCCCCGAATTGCATGTTTGACACCCCCGAGCTAGCATCCCTTGTGCTCTGTACCAAGAGATGGTGTTTTAAGATGAGCAAATCATGGCCCTGGGTGCCTGCCTGGCTATTTGCCCCTTAGAAGCTCAGAGCAGATATTCTTTATCCCCCACTTTGCTCCTCAGTTGGGACTCAAAGCAATTTGGAACCTTGTTCTCCCCCTGTTCCATTTCGCCACGACAACCCAGAACGAGGCATGCAAGCAAAAGATAAACATATGAAAGGTCCCTTGTGGGGTTAAGGGAACGCGTTTCACCTCGGAACAAAACGAGGCTCTGTGAATGCTGTTTTGCACCTAGGCTGGCCAGTCCCCAGGTCCCGGCGGGGGTTCTCCCGCTTTCCCAGGCTCCTCCTCCCCAGTCAACTGGCCAGCAGGGGGAAGCCCCGCCCCACAACCATCATGTGACTTTCCACTTCCGGAGGCTTCAGTCTCTACCTGGAAAGCCTTCCTCTTGGGATGGTGTGTCTGCGTCTTTAAGGCTGAAGGGGAGCGGGGGGCGGGGAGGCAGAACAACATGGCTGTGAAAGGAGCCCAGACCCTCCGTTTGTTGCACAATCCTTGCAGAGGTTTGAACCTTTGCTTGCCCTGTGTTACTGTGAAAAACTTGGAAGTTCAGCAACTCGTGAATAGAGGTGCCAATCCCCAGATGGGGCCAGGAGATCCCCGGTTCGGAGGCCCTCTGGAGCTTCAGGGTCATCATAAACAAGGGGGGTGGGAAGGCAGGGAAATGTCTGCTG
Source organism: Heteronotia binoei (assembly GCF_032191835.1). NCBI lineage: Eukaryota > Metazoa > Chordata > Lepidosauria > Squamata > Gekkonidae > Heteronotia > Heteronotia binoei. The sequence continues at coordinate 8,011,802 of NC_083243.1, read as the reverse complement.
CGCCATAGGGTATAATGGAGAAGCAATCCCGGGGTATCGGGGGCTCTGGAGGGATGGTGTTTTGAGGTAGAGGTACCACATTTTCAGCATAGCATCTGATGAGTCTCCCCAAAATACCCCCCAAGTTTCAAACAGATTGGACCAGGGGGTCCAATTCTATGAGCCCCAAAAGAAGATGCCCCTATCCTTCATTATTTCTAAGGTAGGGAAGGCATTAAAAAGATATGTGATCCCCTTAAATGTGATGGCCGGAACTCCCTTTGGAGTTCAATTGTGCTTGTCACAACTTTGCTTATGGCTCCACCCCCAATGTCTCCTGGCTCCGCCCCCAAAGTCCCCAGATATTTCTTGCATTGGACTTTGCAACCCTAATTGCACCACAGTGCAGAACTTCTAGAGTGCTTTTAGGTTTCCCAGTCTCCTGCCAATGCTTTTCCATCCCTACTAGCTCTTGATTTGAAATATTTGATTGGTTTCAAAGTAGGTGGGGGGAAAGGGATCAAAAGGGGGGGAAAGCAAGGGGGCATGGTATTATGTTTCTACAGGGCTTTTTTTGTAGCAGGAACTCCTTTGCATATTAGGCCACATCCCCTTGATGTAGCCAATCCTCCAAGAGCTAAAAGGCTCTTAGTACAGGACCTACTGTAAGCTCTTGGAGGATTGGCTACACCAGAAGCGTGTGGCCTAATATGCAAAGGAGTTCCTGCTACAAAAAAAGCCCTGTGTTTCTACAATATCACTATAGAAGAAGAAGGTATTGATTTTATATCCCGCCCTCCATGCCGAAGAGTCTCAGAGCAGCTCACAATCTCTTTTAGCTTCCTCCCCCACAACAGACACCCTGTGAGGGGGGTGGGGCTGGAGAGGGCTCTCCCAGCAGCTGCCCTTTCAAGGACAACCTCTGCCAGAGCTATGGCTGACCCAAGGCAATTCCAGCAGGTGCAAGTGGAGGAGTGGAGAATCAAACCCGGTTCTCCCAGATAAGAGTCCCCACACTTCACCACTACACCAAACTGGCTCTCCTGGTGTAGCCAATCCTCCAAGAGCTTACAGTAGGTCCTGTACTAAAAGCCCTGTAAGCTCCTGGAGGATTGGCTACATCAGGGGGATATGGCCTTATATGCAAAGGAGTTCTTGCTACAAAAATGATGTATATACAGAAAATACATCAGCCATGTACAAATAGAAATAGTAATTCATAAAACAGACAAACTTATGATCTATAATCAGCATCTTAAAGTAAGTATGGGTCAGTCAGAGTACGTAACTTCTTTCTACTACTATTCCATGTAGCGAACAGGGTTATGTCTGTACATGAAACCATGGTAAAAAGGATTCCAAGGGGTTTTTCTTCTATCTTGTACTATCTTTCATAAAGATGAAAGTGAGTTCAGTTCTGCTGTCCCTAGTATTTTTTTCAATCAGTTCTTGCTTTTTTGGCATTTCTGGGTGTTTTCAGTTTTTTGCAATTAAAATCCTTGCTGCAGTGATAATGTGTGCTGTCAAATGTCATATTTCCCTTGAGTATTCCTTGGGGAAAATGTTCATTAAAAACAATTCCGTCTTAAATTGAATTTGTATTGAATTTAATTGAATTTCTCAATATATTTTGCAGTAATTCATGAACCATTTCCCAATATTTTTTCGCCGTATCACAAGACCACCACATATGATAAAATGTTCCCATTTCCAATACTTATTGGATACATTAGCATACATCTTAGACAATTTTTTAGGAGTCGTGTACTGTTTATAAAACATTTTACACAAATTTTCTTTAAAAGTAACAGATCTAGTCATGTTTATATTAAATTTCTAAAAAGCCCATTTAGTTAATCTTTTACAATCTCATCTTGCATCGTCATTTGCAACAATAAGGACTATATTTTCTTAATCATGTTATTCTGTCAAACCCATTTTGTTCCTTGGAAAAACCCACAGACTTAGCATCTCTAGAATCAATTTGTAATCTCAGCCACCAGTCTAAAATCACATTTTGTGATTTGAGCTCCTCGTTAGATTTTAAGTTGTCAGTATCTTTCAGAAGTTGTTCATATCTTAATATCATATCTTGAGATGATAAGGCAGATTGAACAAAAGCTTCCACTGGTAAGACCCATTTTGGGATCTTTTGATATATTTGCAGTTTCAGCCATGCCCACGTTGTGTTGTGTAAAAGGATTTTCTCAACAAATGATTTTTAAAATAGTTATGACCCTCTGTTTTTTGATACCACAAATAAGCATGGCACCCCATAGTGAGATCATGGCCTTCTAATAGCAAGAGGCTGCTGAGAGGTGATATAATCACCATCTTCAAGTACTTGAAGGGCTGTCATATAGAGGATGGTGTGGAATTCTTTTCTGTGTCCCCGGAAGGTAGGACCAGAACCAATGGGTTGAAATTAAAAGAGTTTCTGGCTCAACATTAGGATGAACTTCCTGACCGTTAGAGCGATTCCTCAGTGGAACAGTCTTCCTCAGGAGGTGGTGGGCTCTCCTTCCTTGGAGGTTTTTAAACAGAGGCTAGATGGCCATTTGACAGTAATGAGGATCCTGTGAATTAGGGGAAGGTATTTGTGAATTTCCTGCATTGTGCAGGGGGGCGGGTTGGACTACATGACCCTTGAGGTCCCTTCCATCTCTATGGTTCTAAGATTCAGTCAATCAAAATATTTATTGTGATCACAGATCAGAATAAAACAAAAAGGTATCAATCGAGGGAAATAATATAAAACTAGAAAGAAGTCTTATCTTGCCCTGAAATAAAACAAATCAACTTGTTGCTGTGGATCTCTGACCTATAAGCAGCTGCAAAAAAATTTGTAGTTAATTCAAGAGTTTGTTACTTTCAGAAGACTCTGCAGAATTCTAATTATTCTAATACTGCAGATTGTCATTTTTCTGTACCACCATTGCAAATTTATTCTAACTTAATTGGCTAACATACCTCAGTTATTTTCTAAATTGTCTAGGGACAGTGTGTTCTAGTTAATGACAACAATTTCCCCATATGTAAACACAATCACCAAATTATTTTAAAATAGTATGTTCTAGTTAATGACAACAATTGCCCCACATGTAAGATAAACACAGTCGCCAAGCCATAAGCATTTTATATTTACCAAACCCACCCCCCCACTCTTAACCCAAACAATACGCAGTGTTATGCCAAAAACAGGAAATGAATCTCATCCCCCCTTCTTCCGGCCTGAAAGTCCAGGATACACTGTAGCCTTATAGCTCTCTAATATGGTTCTTCTGGATTGCTGGAATTCGAAAAGTCAATGCGAAGCAGACTTATTTAATGCCTTAGGCTGCTTTTAGTCATAGATGCAAATGAAACTACAATCCAAATTTTTATAATCCTTCCATGAAAGAAATAGTCACTGCAGTTAGGTGTTGTAATCCAATAGAAGAAGATATTGAATTTATATCCCGCCCTCCACTCCGAGTCTCAGAGCGGTTCACAATCTCTTTTATCTTCCTCTCCCACAACAGACCCCCTGTGAGGTGGTTGGGGCTGAGAGGGCTCTCCCAGCAGCTGCCCTTTCAAGGACGACCTCTGCCAGAGCTACGGCTGACCCAAGGCCATGCTAGCAGGTGCAAGTGGAGGAGTGGGGAATCAAACCCCGTTGTCCCAGATAAGAGTCCGCATACTTCACCACTTCACCAAACTGGCTCACCAAATAGGCCCCAGAAGTTTGCAAAACTTAAAAATCAAAGCCAAAACTGGCCAAACCCGTATAAGAGCCAGTTATAGATCTAGAAAGACAAATGCAAAGGATATTCCAGATATTCCACTTATCTTCAGATCAGCCAGGAAACTTTAAGTAAAAGTATACATCCATAACTAGGTAACATCCAAACAGAGAGTAGTATTCAAAATAAAACTTCATTGGAACAAAATCAAAGTTAAAATCTCCAGTAAAGAAAAGTCGGTTGAAACCCAGATCTTCAGGGAAGGGTGGCCTGCCAAACTTCTGCCAACCCACCCTCCCCTTTTCAATATCAGTCTATCTTTGTTCCATGGTAATAAATCCCAACGCTATTACAGTCCAAGTAAAGTAAAATAACTTGCAATCAGACTTAGGGGAGGGACGGTGGCTGAGTGGTAGAGCATCTGCTTGGTAGGCAGAAGCTCCCAGGTTCTAATCCCCGGCATCTCCAACTAAAAAGGGTCCAGGCAAATAGATTTGAAAAACCTCAGCTTGAGACCCTGGAGAGCTGCTGCCAGTCTGAGTAGACAGGACTGACTTTGTTGGACCGGCAGTCTGATTCAGTAGAAGGCAGCTTCATATGTTCATATATATGCAGACATTCCTCTTTTTCAGCGCGGCGTCCCTCTGATTTCCCGCTATCTTCCCGGGGCTTCAGCATTTATCGCCGTTTTTGCACGGCAAAGAGAAACCGCTAAAAACCTATTTCTGTTAAAACTGTCACAATCCAGCAGGAATCAGCAGAAGCGCTTGAATCAATTTAAGCTGTGCGGGTGTTCGCTTCTAATGCCATTTAATATGGCGATTGCATCGGTGGAGCGTAGGGACGACTGAGAGTTTGAGGACCCGACCGCCGTTGAGATCCTCGGCTCTCGCCAAGCTCCCTGCTTCAGGAGACCCTCGCCTGAGTCTCTGTTTGAGTTCTCCTTCTGGGGAACCCCTCCAAGTGCTCAATATAGGGGGTCGACAGAGCAGCGCTCTGCAATCGGCCCTGTCAGAAGCATCTGTGTTTTCTCAGGCCCCCTAGAAGAACTGCAGCTTGAGTACCTCAACCTCAGCCAACTTTCATAGCTCTCTTTCTTTCCCCACCCCTCTCTCATGTGTGTGCGCACACACACACACACACAGAGGGAAGAATAATCTAGAGCAACGGTGGCCAAACTCCAGCTTGGGAGCCACATGCGGCTCTTTCACACATATTGTGCAGCTCCTGGAGTTTGAGGATTAACTGAATGCAGGCTTACTCTCACATAAGTGTGCTTAGCGTCAGAGCCTCAGTCAGCCTCTGAGTGACTATTTCTTCCGTGTGTGAAGCAGGAAATAGGCAGGCTTGCAAACTCTTCTCCTCCACCACAGAGGTCACCCAGAGACCTAGAGTGCAGAAAGAGAGTGCAAGAGCCAAGGGTGCCACTGCTAGGAGGGATGGCATTAAAGAGGGTGGTGCAGGATCCCCCCCGAATTTCATAGCTGTTGTAGGAGCTGTATTTACTATCCTTGGAGTCCACACAAAGAGATGTGTAAGGATGCAAATGGGGGTCAGTGATTCATATGGTACATGTGTGCTTCCTTCTCCCACTGGTGACAAACAAAAATTCCCTAACTTTTCCCTATGCAAGTCTTATGGGGACTGTTATTCCTAGCTATTGTTTTTTTTCTTGCTCTCAAAAGTCTCCCTCTAGCACGGTCGTGGTGTACAGTGCATACATTTGTATTTTATCCTTCTGTGTAAAGTATTAAGAGTTTTAATAAAGTCATGTGTGTAATATTTGTTCTTGTCTTGGGGCTCTGAAACATCGGACGTTTATTCTATATGGCTCTTACGTTAAGCAAATTTGGCCACCCCCGATCCAGAGAGTCTTGCAGAAACAAAGAGCAAATGTGGGAAAAGGTTATTTCTTTTATTCCAAACGCACGCAAATAAGCCAATGGGAAAATCTAAGTGGTAAAAAATAGAAGGCAAAAAGTGAAAGCATTCAGTTTATTGCTATTTAAAACAAAACATCCATGACATCAGATATTTCCTGCGCACACACCCGGAAAAGGATCACTGTTGCCCCAACAGGCATCTGGAAGAGAAAAGGCCAAAGAATGACCAAAGTCGGCTTCTGGCTAGTCCAAAGAGCTTCTCTTCAGTCAGCCAGAAAGCATTGGGGCTGTTCATTCATCAAATAATATCAGTGGCAGTACCAGAAATGTGGAATGTTTCCCCTGGGGGCCATAAAGGCCCTGTGGGATCTCTCCCAATTCTGCAGGGCCTGTAAGACTGAACTATTTCGGCAGGCCTTTAACACCTAAACCGGCAGAGGACTACCACCCTACACTGCTGAGGAACGACAATCACTGTGGGATAACTGTGAGGAAGGAATACAAAAAAAGAGAGGAAGGAAATCATGACCTCCAGGGTTCTTTTTCTAGCAGGAGTGCCTCTGCATATTAGGCCACGCCCCCCTGGTGTAGCTAGGGTTGCCTAGTTCAATTCACGAAATATCTGGGGACTTTGGGGGTGGAGCCAGGATACTTTGGGGGTGGAGCCAGGAGACCTTAGGGGTGGAGCCAAGATCAAGCCTGTGACAAGCATAATTGAACTCCAAAGGGAGTTCTAGCTGGTCTTGAGGACAAAAGGAGATTGAGGAAGAATCGCACTGCTACAGCACCAACCCCAAATCAGACTTTTCCCTGCAGCCACTGTGGCCAGATCTGCCTGTCCCGCATTGGTCTTGTCAGCCACCAGCAAGCCTGCAGCAGACGTGGACTACTGCACTCTTCTTAAATCTTCGTTCGCGAAGTCAAGCCGAGAGAGAGAGAGAGAGAGAAATGTTGCCACTGTGTGACACAGAACGTTGGACTGGATGGGGCATTGGCCTGATCTAACATGGCTTCTCTTATGTTCTTATGTTGTTATGGACGGCACACCTTTTCAATTCCTTCCTTCCACAGGAAATAATGAAGGGTACGGGCACCTTCTTTGGGGGCTCATAGAATTGGACCCCCTGGTCCAATCTTTTTGACACTTGCAGGGTATTTTGGGGAGAGGCACTAAATGCTATACTGAAAATTTAGTGCCTCTACCCCAAAGAATAGCCCCCCCCCAAAGCCCCAGATACCCACGGATAAATTCTCCATTATTTTCTATGGGAATAAATCTCCATAGGGAATAATAGAGTTCCCATAATAATAATAAATTTTAAGAAGACATTTCCCTCCCTTCCCCCCGCTTTCTGACGACCCTGAAGCGGGGGGAGGCCCTCCAAAGCGGGGGATCCCCTGCCCCTACCTGGGGATTGGCAGCCCTAGATGTAGCCAATCCTCCTGGAGCTTACAGTAGGCCCTGTACTAAGAGCTCTCTAAGCTCTTGGAGGATTAGCTACAGCAGGGGGGAGTGACCTAATATGCAGAGGAGCTCCTGCTACAAAAAGAGCCCTTGACCTCCCCAACGTCCTGTTGTTGACAGCCTTGCCCAAGTCCTACCGCCTGAGGGCCACGGCTTCCTTGGGTCTTCCTGTTTCCCTGCTGCCACTTTCAACTTCTCCCAGCCAGGATTTTTGGCACCATAGGTGAAGCTACCTACTTGCGCCCCACCCCTAACAAATTTTAAAAAAGAGAATTAATGACCTAATGAAGGGTACTTTAAGAACATAAGAGAAGCCCAGTTGGATCAGGCCAATGGCCCATCCAGTCCAACACTCCGTGTCACATAAGAACGTAGGAGAAGCCATGTTGGATCAGGCCAATGGCCCATCCAGTCCAACACTCTGTGTCACATAAGAACAGAAGAGAAGCCATGTTGGATCAGGCCAGTGGCCCATCCAGTCCAACACTCTGTGTCACATAAGAACATAAGAGAAGCCATGTTGGATCAGGCCAATGGCCCATCCAGTCCAACACTCTGTGTCACATAAGAACAGAAGAGAAGCCATGTTGGATCAGGCCAGTGGCCCATCCAGTCCAACACTCTGTGTCACATAAGGACGTAAGAGAAGCCCTGTTGGATCAGGCCAATGGCCCATCCAGTCCAACACTCTGGGTCACATAAGAACAGAAGAGAAGCCATGTTGGATCAGACCAATGGCCCATCCAGTCCAACACTCTGTGTCACATAAGAACATAAGAGAAGCCATGTTGGATCAGGCCAGTGGCCCATCCAGTCCAATGCTCTGTGTCACATAAGAACATAAGAGAAGCCATGTTGGATCAGGCCAATGGCCCCTCCAGTCCAACACTCTGGGTCACATAAGAACAGAAGAGAAGCCATATTCGATCAGGCCAATGGCCCATCCAGTCCAACACTCTGTGTCACATGTTTTTTTGTTTGTGTTATGGGCAGCATAACTGTATTGAATTATTATGGTTTTAGTTGGAAGTTTTTTAAAGCCTTTGATCTGAAATCTGTCCTCATACCTTTGAAATTTGTTCTAAAGGATTCGCCTCTAGTTATCCTGGTGGCACCTGGGTTCAAAGCTATGAATTGCAATAATTTTGATAACCTTGGTTATTTCCTCTTTCAATTATGGCAGAGTGCCACTTGAAATTTCTATCTCTAAACTGTAATGGGCTAAATAATTTAATTAAGAAAAAACGGGTTGCCTCTGCCATCTCTGCCATATATGGATCGAGTACTTATTTTTTAATTCAGCTGCCAATTATGTGTGTGTGTGTGTGAATATATATATATATATATATATATATATATATATATATATGTGTGTGTGTGTGTGTGTGTGTGTGTGTGTGTGTGTGTGTGTGTGTGTATAGTGTTTTGTTGTGTTTGTATTTTGTGTATGTATATATATATATATATATATATATATATATATATATATATATATATATATATATATATATATTGTTTATTGTATATATATGTATATTGCTTTCTGCTGGTATGCTATGCTTATACACAAAGAATGATTGCAGATACAGTCATTGATTGCTTTATTTGTATGTTTATTAAATTCAATAAAAAGGTTTTGGGACAAAAAAAAAAAGAGAGAAGGAGGTCTCCTTTTGTTATTGGAGTAGAGTCATTGTCCGTTTGCCCCGGGGGACTGATGTTCTTTGTGGCCGTCATTTCCTTCTCCAAGGTCTTTTTTACCCTCCTTGCTGATGCTGAGTTTCCTGCACCAAAAAAGTCTTTCACTGACTTTGGATTAGGCTTTCTTGCTCTCCATTTGACTTTCAAAGCCTTTTTCATTAAAATAATCTATTTTCGCCCGATGTTTTCCAAGCTGTCTTCACAAAATTAAAGTAGAGAGGAAGAGCGCTGAAATTAAGCATCCGGCATTGCCCTGCGACGCTCCGCCCCCTCTCTCTTCTGTCTTTGACTCTGATCTAGGTTTATTCCATTGGACTAGGTCAGAAGGCAAAACCTCAGTGCCAACCCAAGGCCATCTCTCACTCATCAGCGGACCTCCACATATCCTACAGTTAGAAATATTTAGGGAGGCAGCTATCTGCTCAGCTAAGGCTATTAAAAGATTACTCCCAGCTTCTGGAATGACAAATTTCTCATGCTGAGCATCATTAAACACAGCCTTATATAGAATTTTCTTAGTCTCCTGGACAGGTAGCTTAGGCTTTTTCACCTCGTAAGACTTTAAATCAACCGGCAAGCATACCCACTGTGACGTCGGGCAGCGGAAATTTCCTCTAAAAGGTTTGTCCTGCTTGATCCAGGATACTCAATTTTTGCCTGATAATAAGACACTCCACGTTCTACACAAACTGAGTGTTAGGCTCTATGCAGGCTCCCTGCACTCCCTTAGATTGAGCACACAACATACGTTTAGAATCCTCTCCTTCTCAGCATCTAGTACATCTCACGGCTTGCGTACAGCATATTGGCACACAGGCAAAAATATAGCAATAAGATAAGAACGTAAGAGAAGCCATGTTGGATCAGGCCAGTGGCCCATCCAGTCCAACACTCTGTGTCACATAAGAACATAAGAGAAGCCATGTTGGATCAGGCCAGTGGCCCATCCAGTCCAACACTCTGTGTCACATAAGAACATAAGAGAAGCCATGTTGGATCAGGCCAATGGCCCATCCAGTCCAACACTCTGTGTCACACAGTGGCCAAAAAAATTATATATATACACACACACTGTGGCTAATAGCCACTGATGGACCTCTGCTCCATATTTTTATCTAAATCTCTCTTGAAGCTGTCTATGCTTGTAGCCGCCACCACCTCCTGTGGCAGTGAATTCCACATGTTAATCACCCTTTGGGTGAAGAAGTACTTCCTTTTATCCGTTTTTTTTCCTTTTATTTGGCTGTGCGTAGACCAGCCTCCGGGTGTAGCTAGAGCAAGGCTGCCGATGAAGCTCAGGTATGCTGGACCTGCTTCCCAAGCAAGTCCCACCAGTTACAAGCTGTTGACTTTGAACAGTCTTTACTGCGTGGCATAAGGCTGGATAGAGTCTTTATAAAGTTTCAAAGTTAATGGCTTCCCTGGAACAGGTTGTGCTTTCCAGTGAACTGCAGCTCACTTTAAATGAGACCAACGGATCCACACTGCTACTCCTTGTATCTTGGTGGGTGCAGGGGAACTTAAAAGAACAGTGAATGGGCCCTTCCACCTCGGTTGCAAGGCCTTTGCCATCCAGCTTTTCTTTGTTTAAAACAATTTTTATTTAGTAACATATGGTAACAGTATCTTATTCCTGCATCATTAATAACTTCTTTTTATCTATCCCATATATTACTTTCTACCCACCCCTCCCCCCGTTACTTGACCCCCGCCGGTGTTATTTACTTATAATACTAATATTAAAAGGTACGCGTAACTAATAAAAACAAAAATTTACATTCTTCTTCATTCTAAGGCTTAATCATTATCAAAAATTGTCCAATGTCCTTTTATTTTCCACTCTTTTTCTACATATCTTCTGAACTTTTTCCACTCCATCGTAAAACCTACTAAGTCATAGTCTCTTAAAATTCTTGTTAATTTGTCCATTTCACTCCATGTCATAACTTTTACAATCCAATCCCATTTCTCTGGTATTTTTTCTTGCTTCCACAACTGCACATATAATGTCCTAGCAGCTGAAAGCAATTACTAAATTATAGTTCTATCTTCTTTTAGAAATTTTTCCATTTGTAATCCCAACAGAAAAGTCTCTGCAATTTTCTTAAATTCATATCCCAAGATCCTAGAAATTTCTTGTTGAATCATCTGCCAATACTTTTTTGCTCTTTCACAAGTACACCACATATGGTAGAAAGAACCTTCGTGTTTTTTACATTTCCAACATCTGTCTGGCATCTTATTGTTCATCTTTGCCAACTTTTTAGGAGTCATATACCATCTATACATCATTTTAAAACAGTTCTCTTTAATACTACGACATGTCGAAAGTTTCATAGAGTTCTTCCACAAATATTCCCAAGTTTCCATCTGTATTTCTTTATTTACATTTATTGTCCACTTAATCATTTGAGATTTCACTACTTCATCTTCCATAGACCATTTTAAAAGTAATGTATATAGTTTTGAAATTAATTTTTCATTGTCTCCAAGCAGAACTCTTTCCATTTCTGTTTGCTCTTTTGTTATTCCTTCCATTTTAATATCATTATCCACCAAGCTCTTTATTTGTTGCATTTGGAACCAATCATATTAATTATTCAGCTCTTTAGCAGTTTTCAATTCTATTTTGCCACTTTGTATTTTTAATAGTTGATTATATGACATTTCTTCACCCTTCTCAGCTGTTATTTTTATTACTTCTGCTGGCACTATCCGTAACGGTTTTCTCTCATCTCCATATTTCTTATATTTCATCTATGTATTTAGCAAATTATTTCTTATATAATGGTGAGAGAAAAAACCATCCATCATTTTTTCCCTATAATACATATAAGTGTGCCAGCCAAATTTATTTCCATGACCTTCCAACGCTAAAAGGTTTTTGTTTAACAGCATCATCCATTCTTTTATCCACACTAAACAAACTGCTTCGTGATATAATTTTAAATCTGGTAATTGGAATCCGCCTCTCTCTTTTGTATCTGTTAAAATTTTCATTTTAATCCTTGGTTTCTTCCCAGCCCACACAAACTCTGAAATTTTTCTTTGCCATCTATTAAATTGTTTACTGTTTTTCACAATTGGGATAGTTTGAAACAAATACATTATTCTTGGTAGAATATTCATTTTAATTGCGGCTATTCTGCCCAGCAACGACAAATTATTCCATTTTAACATATCTTCAATCATTTTACGACATAGCTTCTCATAATTATTTTTGAACAAATCAATATTCTTCATTGTTATCTCCACACCCAAATATTTTACCTTAGAAGTAACTTCACAACCCGTTAGCCTCTGCAATTCCTTTTGCTTATTTACTTGCATATTTTTACATAGAAGTTTTGATTTTTCTTTATTAATACAAAGTCCCGCCAATTCCCCATATTCTTGTATTTTAGCTAACAACAAAGGTGTGTCTTGTATGGGATTTTCATTTATAAACATTATATCATCTGCAAATGCTCTATATTTGTAAATAAATCCTTTTACTTTTAATCCTTCTATTTCTTTATCTTCTTGGATTTGCATCAGTAAGATTTCAAGAGTCATTATAAACAACAGTGGGGAAAATGGACAGCCTTGTCTTGTACCTTTGCTAATTATCATGTCTTCTGTAAGATCTGCATTTATACATAGCCTTGCACATTGTTCAGTATATATTGCTTTTATCATCCTTGTAAAGTTTTCCCCCACTCCATTTTCTCCATTATTGCAAACATAAAGTCCCAATTTAAATTATCAAATACTTTCTTTGCATCTGCAAAGAATAATGCTACTTCCTTTTCTGGATGTCTTTCATAATATTCTACAATATTTACAACAGTTCTAATATTTTCTCTTATTTGCCTTTTGGGTAGAAACCCCGCTTGATCTTCCTTTATAAAATTTGTCAAATGTTGTTTAAGCCATTCTGCCAAGATTCTTTTGTATATTTTATAGTCAGATTGGTCTATAATTTTTTACATTCGTAACATCTCGATCTTCCTTTGGAATCAACGAAATGACAGCTTCCACCTATTTGGTATTTTCCCTTTTATTCTTATCACGTTCATCTATTTCTGAAGGTATGGTATTAACTCCTCTTCGAAGGTTTTAAAAAATTTAGCTGTATATCCATCTGGCCCAGGTGCTTTTCCATTTTCCATTGCATTAATTGCTGCTTCAATTTCTATTTTTTCAACTGGATCATTCAAAACTTTCCCCATATTTTCTGTTAAGGGAGCTATTTTAATCTTTTGTAAATACTCTTCCATCTTTTCTTTCTTTATTTTAACACCCTTAAATAATTTGGCATAATACTTAAAGAATTCTCTTTTTATTCCTTCTTGATCTACCACCTCTCTTCCCTCCACCGCAGGTCTTTGTCATCCAGCTTTTCAACCACACACTATCCCCTGGCTGGTAAGCATGTACAGGAGAATAAATCTGATATGGCAAAGTTTCAAACACATACTTATTCACATCTTTTACAGCTTTGCCCAAAGCTTGCAATTCCTCAAAAGTTATAAGGCTCCCCAACTGTGAAAGGTCACCTCAAACTCCTTGGACGGGGGGGTCTTCCATAAACGATCTCAAAAGGTGGCAGACGAAGTTGTTTGTGTGGCAAACAGTGCAACCGGATCAATGCAATTGGCAACATTGTAGTCCATGGCAAATGGGTTTCCTGACAGAGTTTAGACAAGGCATTCTTCAAAGATCTACCAGCCCTTTCAACTTTTGCTGAACTCTGTGAGCGGTAGGCAGCATGCAATTTCCAGGTAATACCAAGCAACGTAGATACACCTTGTACAGTTTTCTCTATAAACGATGGCTCATTATCACTCTCGATGATTACAGGTAAACCAGATTTAGGCACAGTGACTTTTAATAAGGCTTTTACAACCTCATTAGCTTTCTCAGTGCGTGTGGGGTAAGCTTCAATCCATCCAGACATCGTGCAAACAAGTACAAGCATGTAGGTAACGTCCATCTTTGGGGATCTCAGTGAAATCCACAACTAGGGAGGAGAAAGGTGTTGCTCCCACTGGCTGACTCCTAGGCAGTTGAGTGGGGCCCGACCTTGGATTGTTCTTTGCACATGTAACACATTGTGCAGAGGCTTGGGCTGTCAATGAACTCACATTATTAATATATGCCCACTGACTCACATAATGCTCTAGTGCAGTTTTCCCATAGTGGGTTCCCTCACGTAAGTGCCAGATTAACGTCCACCTACAGCTTCTGGAATATAAATTCTGCCATCAGGGAGAACGTACCAGCCATCCCTTCATTTGGTTACTGCCCCTTACCCACTGCTGCTGTGCTAGTGAATCTTAAGGGCTCCATTCAGTTAGGGAGATTTGGAAAACAGGCAGGACTTCTGTACCTCCCTGATAAGGCTTGAGGGCAGCTTCCTTCACTGTCAAATCTGCCTTACAATTCCCTTTTGCCACCAAACTTAGAGGCTTTTGATGGCCACGGCAGTGAATGACAGCTATATGCCGAGGGGCCCAGACAGCTTCCAACAATTCCAAAATCTCTTTCCCATTTTTAATTCCTTTTCCACTGGCAGTTATTAATCCTCTTTCTTTGTACAAAGCTCTGTGGGCATGCAAGATCAGGAAAGCATATTTTGAGTCTCTGTAAATATTTACTTTAAGTCCCTCTGCTAACCGGAGTGCTCTGATGAGGGCAATTAACTCAGCTTTCTGAGCAGAGGTAGAAACCGGCAGTGGTTCTGCTTCTATCACTGCCTCCAAGGTAACTACTGCATATCCTGCTTTCTGCTTTTCATCTGGGACAAAGCTACTCCCATCAGTAAAATATTCAATATCTGGATCTTAAAATGAGACATCTTTTAGATCAGGCCAGCTGGAAAATATTTCTTCCATAACTTCTAGGCAGTTATGTTCCAATGTATCACCAGGTGTTGGCAACAAAGAGGCTGGGTTCAGAGTTGACACAGTCACTATTTTCACTCTGAGATTTTTACACATAAGTGTCTGATATCTGACCATGCAGGCATTAGTGAACCAGTAGTTCCCTTTGTGTTCCAGAAGGGCTTGCACATAGTGGGGGGCTCTTACTTCAAGTTGACTTCCAAAGGTAAACTTGTCTGCCTCCTTCACAAGTTCTGCAACAGCAGCAACTGAACGCAGAGAGGCCACCCTTTTGCTACACTTAATTGCTTAGACAAATATGCCACCAGCCTGGGCCAGGATCCCAGCAAGTGAGTCAGAACTCCTGCAGCTATTCCTCATCGCTCATGTACATACAGAGTAAAGAGCTTATCAGTATCTGGTAATCCCAGGGCTGGAGACTGCATGACGCTTCAGGGTTTCAAAGGCATCCTGACATTGCTCTGTCCATTCAAAAGGTGCTTTTTCTCCCCCGCTTTGTAGCTTCATATAAGGGCTTAGCTATTATAGCAAAATTGGGACGCTAGATTCTGCACAACCCTGAGGCTCCCAAGAATACCCTTAGCTGACGGTTGGTAGTGGGCACAGGAATAGCACACACAGTCTCTTTCTCTTCCCACTGGAAGGCAAACAGTGGCTGACTCTCAGGTGCCAGTCTTAGAAAAAAGAAGGCATCCTTAAGATCCACCACTGAAAAATAAGCAGCAGAGGCAGGTATAAGTCCCAACAAGACATATGGATTGGGAACCACAGGATGCAAAGTCTGTGTGGGAGCGTTAACAGCACGTAAATCCTGCACTGGTCTATAATCATTGGTACCTACCTTCTGAACTGGCAAAAGGGGGCTATTCCACAGAGATTGACATTCAATAAGAATTCCATATTCAAGAAGCCTGTCAAGGTGTTTCTGGATGCCAACCACTGCCTTCTTAGGGATTGGGTACTGGAGATCTCGGACTGGAATGGCCCCTGGGATTAATTCTATTTTAATAGGCACATGGTTTACTGCTAGCCCAGGCGGGTTCTCTTCTGCCCATACATCTGGAAATTGTTGAACCCAGACTTCTGACATGGCCCTTACAGGAGCTAGTTGGTAAAGCCGCCACTCTTCTCCTTGGGGGCATTCTAGAGCATATTTTTTCTCTATGTATATTTTTATTATTATTATACATTATCTGTTTCTCTACATGGTTTCTGATATCCATTTTACATTTTCCCCCAACCCACCCCCCTTAGTCTATACATCCTTTTCTTCTTCCAGCCAGGGACAAAGGACTTGAAGCTTCCACTGAATGTCCACTCTCCTTTCTTCCTTCGCCCATTTCAGATAGGTCCGCCACTTTTCTTTAATTCTTGATGTTCTTTCTTCCCATGATTATTCTTGTGACATTATAGCAGTTATATCTGACTGGACAAAATCAAAGAGGTAGTTATGCCAAGTACTTTCCTTCCATTTACTTTTATCCTTCCATCCTGCTGCTATTACCGCTTTACCCGCTGATATAATTGCTTTTAGTAAATCTTGATTGTTCTTCCCTATTTTTTCATTCCCTAATAAACTCATCTGCATTAGTTCAAAGTTAATTCTCGGCTCTACCTGAAAGAATTTCTTTATCATTCCCACTACCATATCCCATAGTTTCTTGGCCTCAGGACACTCCCACCACATGTGGGAATACCATCCCTTCTCTTTCTTACAGTGCCAACACTTAGGGCTCAACCCAGGAAACATATTGGCTAAAGCAGCTGGAGTTCTATACCATTTAGTGAAAAATTTCAATTCCATTTCTCTAACCTTATGTATCTTAACTTTTTTTAAACCTTCCATTATCTTCTCCCCTGTTCGTTTCGTTATTTGGCCTTCTAAACTCCATGACCGTTGAAGGTAGCTTATTGCTCCTTCGTTACCTGAATTCATACTCCTGTATAGGATGCCTACTAATCCTTTTTTTGTTTTACCCATTAATTTATAAAACTTTTCCATAGGTTCTTCTTCATTTAAATTACTCTTCTCCACTTCCTTCTTAACTTTAGTGTACAATCCTGTAGCCTTAAGCCAGTATTGTATTCCTACGACTTCTTGAAACTCATGTAATGGTTTTAACTTATCTAGTATTAACAAATCTTCTACCCTTCTAAATCCTTTAGCCTTAAGTAGTTCGTTCCACCTATGCTCCTTATCTCCTTCCTTCAACATTTCTAATGGCGTCCATCTAGATACCCGATTCAGCCATTTTGGTTGCCATTTCTTCCAAACATTTAGCCCATGTTCCCTTGGTCCCACGTTTAAATTAAGTTCCTTCGCCCCCATGTTCATAAAGATGCCATGTTTTCCTACCCCATTATTAGCTTCATTCTCAAACCTTATCCATTTCTGATCCCCTTCCTTCTCTATTTCTAATAATGCCTTAAGCTGAAATGCTTCATAATAATTGACTATATCTGGGACTCCCCATCCAAGTTCCGATTTATGATTGTATGCCAATTTTTTTGGGAATCTAAGTTTCCTACTACCAAATATCCATTCCCTTATTTTAGTGTTCCAGTTAGTCATTTTTTGCTTATCTAACTCCAATGGTATCATTTGAAAAAGGTACGACAACCTTGGCATCCAAAACATCGATACACTCTTTATTCTAGTGGTCAGGCTCATCGTCCTTTTCCCCCACTGCTGCATATCCCTCTCTATTTTCTCCCAGATTTTATTATAGTTTCCCTCCACTATCCTGTTAATATTTTTATAAATTTCTATCCCTAGATATTTAAATTTCTTAACTCCCATCCCCATATTAGTTATCCTATTAATCTCTTTCCTTTCTTCCAAACCAACATTAAAGTACATTATTTCAGACTTTCCCATATTTATTCTTAAACCTGACATGGCTTCAAAATCCTCTAAAATAATTTTCGTTTCCCTAATGGCTTCTTTCGGGTTAGATATTGTCATGATTATATCATCTGCAAATAAATTGATTTTTATTTCCTCCTTTCCCATTCTACAGCCTTCTATTCTCCCTGAATTCCTGATCCTTTCTGCTAGTTGCTCTATCGCCATTATAAACAGGGGTGGGGAAAGTGGACACCCCTGCCTCACACCTCTCTCAATTGGGAGCTGATCCGTATGTTCGTTATTTACTCTTACCACTGCTGACCCCTCCCTATAGACCTCTTGAATGGCTTTTAAGAATAGTGGCCCAATCCCACACTTCTTCATTAGGGACCATAAGAATTCATGGGATAGCGTATCAAATGCCTTGTATACATCTAATTTAAGTAAAGCAAGTTGCCCAAAATGTTTATGGTACAATACATTAAATATATTCCTTATAGGATGTGCAATACTCCTATTCTTCACAAAACCATATTGATCCTCTTTTATTATATAAGGTAATATGTTCCTTAACCTATTTGCTAAAACTTTAGCGAATATTTTGTAGTCCTGGTTAAGTAGACTTATTGGTCTATATGAACCCACTTCCCGAGGATCTTTCTGGGGTTTTAATATTACGGTTATTTCAGCCATTCTCCAAGAGTCGGGAGCTTTCCCTCCCTTCAATATAGCATTAAACACTTGTTGTAATTCGGGGATCAGTAACTCCTTCATCTCCTTATAAAAATCCGCAGTAAAGCCGTCTGGCCCTGGGGATTTACCCACTTTTAAATTGTTCACAACTTCCTCTATTTCGTGAACTGTTATTTCCTTCTCCAAACTCTCTTTATCTATGTCTTCCAACACTTCTCCACTTTCTTCAATATGTTCTGTTATATCCCTCCTAGCGTATAACTCTTTGTAGAATTCTTGAAACACTTGCCTAATTTCTCTCGGGTTCTGCGTGACCTTTCCTTGTCTCTTTATACTTTCCACCTTTTGCTTTTCCTAGTCTTGAGATAATTAGCCAGTCTCCTAATGGAGTTTATTGAATCTCTTTGAAACTCATTTCTTACCATGGTTTGTTTTTTCCATAATGCCCTCGAATCCACAAAGTCCAATTGTTTCCTAATCTCTTCGATCTTTTTTTTCCTATCAGGGCAGAATCTAATACCTTGACTGCTCTGCAGTGCACCTAATTCCTGGAGTTTCTGTGTCTTGTTAGCATACCATTCTTTTTTTATTTCTTTCTCCTTCATCATACAATGACCTCTTAACACTGCCTTTGCTGCTTCCCACAAGATATTTGTGGCCACTGTTCCCTTATTTTCTCTAAAATATTGTTTTACTTGATTTTCCATATATTGTCTATTTTCTTTTTTTAATAAGACCATACTGTTAAATCTCCAGGTCCTTCTAATTTGCTCGTTTTTTGTCACCAGTTCTATATTTAGTGGAGCGTGATCCGAGATCCATATTGGATGGGTTGTTACTTTCCTCGACTCCCAATTATTTGATTTTTTAAGAAATATATAATCTATACAAGAAGCTGTCTTGTGTCTACTTGATTAATGTGTCAGCTTTGGAACCAAGCCTAAAGCCTCATGCGCTTCTACCAAATTCCTTTTCCACCTAGCCTCCTTCTCCTTGGTGATATCTATGTTAAAGTCTCCTGCTATAATAACTTCTCCCTCTGAGAATTTCTGAACTTTTTGCATAACTTTATTCAAAAATCTCCTCTGTCCTGTATTTGGGGCATATATATTTATCAGCGTTATTACTCTATTTTGAAACCTACCTTTGATGAACAAATATCTCCCTTCCCTATCACTAATGAGATCTAGTATCCTAATATCAATCCTTGTGTGTACTAAAATTGCTACTCCTCTCGTCTTAGTTCTACTTCTTGCTTCAGCCAATACTTTCCACCCTGGGTGTTTAATCAACGGTTTAATGTCATCCTTTGCCTTATGTGTTTCCTGTAAATACACTATATCTATATTTTGTTGTTTTGCCATTCTTGTTAATCTATATCTTTTCAGGTCTGAACTTAGTCCATTGACATTCAGTGAGAGCATTTTCAAAGTTTTAGCCATAATCATTCACCTCCCCTCCCTTCCCTGGCTGGATAACAAGGTCTATTATGCTTCTCCCCTTTCTCCCTTTCCCCCTCCCACACCCTTTCCCTCCACTCTTCCCCATCATCCCCCCTCCCCTCTTCTGGTATAGGGCTTGCGTTTGGGTTGATCTCTCCACCCTCCCTATACCTTTAGGTGGGCACACCTCCCCCCCACCCTGGATCTTTTATTGTTTCCTTCCTTCACTTAAGACCGTGATATCCCCTCCCTCTTATTTGTGGGGTACTTCCCTTTTTTTTTAAAGTTCCTCCTTCTCCTTAGACGTCTTATAGTCTCGTCCTCTGTCATTTCTCCTGACGTGTAGAGGGCCCCTCCTCTGGTTCATCGACATTAAGCTCTTCCTCTGGTTGAGTTCTTGTTTCGCCTGTGTCCAGACCCATCTTCTCCAAGAGTTTCTTTGCTTCAGCTGGGTTCCTTGCTGTGAGTCTTTTGCCTTCTTTATAAATTACAATAGTGGCTGGGTAAGCCCATGTAAACAGTATCTTGTTCTGAAAGAGTTTATCTGCAAATGGCTTCATTTGTCTTTTTTCTTCCAGTGTCTCACTGCAAAAGTCTTGTCTCACATATACCCTTTTCCCTTTAAATTTCAGTCCCCTCTTCTTCTTCAAAGCCAAAAAAGACTTGCTGCTGCACTTTTTCTCTTGTGAATTTAACTATCACTGGTCTAGGATCTCCTCCTGATCTTCTGGATCTAAGCCTATGAACTCTCTCAACCTGGTCAGCATTAATCATAACAGCTGTTTGCTGTTCTGAAAGCCAATTTATTATCCCATCTTCCAAGTGTCGTGAGTCAATGTCTTCTGAAATACCATGAACGATAAGGTTTGCCCTTCTTGCTCTGTCAGAGAGGCTCTTAATCTGTTCCTTTAAATGAACTATGTCCTTCTTATTTGTTGAAGCTGCCTTATCTCCTTTGTTGGCCAGCTGCCTAATATCTTGCAGTTCCTTGTTTATCTGACTAACTTCATTTTTAATTTCAGCAACAGTCTCCTCTATTTTGTTCTGAGATTGCATCATTAAAGCCTGGAACTGTGCTATTTGTTCGGAAAGCTGTTTCACTGTAGTGGCAGCCATTTTAACGGTGCTAATCACTGCCTCCGTTTCTTATCTGTTTTGCCAAAATACTCCCTTTTTCTCAGTGCTAGCTTTCTTCTGAGCACGCCTTTTACTTCTTTGACTCTCTAGCTTCACTGCCAAATATTATGACCCCAAAAACTTCAATATTTACTTATCTTTCGGTCCTAATCTCTTTTCTTATCTGGAGAGGGGCGAGCCGAGGCTTCTTCTCTTTAGAGCGTGCGCATTCTACCCTCAGCATTCTAGAGCATATACACCTTGATACGGCAATTCGCCTTTTGAGGTTATATAAGGCAGCTCAAAGTTCATTTGATTTTCTGATTCAAAAGCCAATCGGGCTCGCAACTTGGAAAGCACAACTTGGAAAGCACATCTCTTCCCATCAGTGGCACTGGGCAATCAGGCAAATGAACAAAATTGTGACGGACCACATGGCCTCCTACTGGCCTCCTATTGTACAAGTTCGTTTGGCTAGAAGTGGTCTGGATTGTTTATGCCCTTTAGCTCCAATTATATTAATATATTTGCAAACTGAAGGGGCAGTCTTATCAGGCACAACAGATCGCGCAGCTCCAGTATCTACAAGGAACGTGATCTCCCGACCCTCAACATCAACTGTGACCATAGGCTCCGCAGGGTCAGGATTGTCGGTGCCCAGTCTGTCCTAGTCATCCCATCCTTCCAGCCCAGCCAAGCCCTGGACAGGCTCTTCTTTGTTCCTCCAGTATCTGCCGCTCTGGACTTGGCCTCTTCCTCTTCCCCTCGCTCTGGCTCATCTGCTCCCACGTCCTTTAAACTCCAGTCCTCTCATCTGTCTAGGGGCACTTTGGATTTCTTGTGTGCCGGGGTCAGGGTCGATTCAGGCATGAATCTCTCCAGTGCCCAAAATCCTTACAAAACGCACACTGGTTTGGGTCTAAATTGGTCAACACCATTCTTTAATTTCTGGCATTCATTCCTTCCCCGAGCAGTCCCTCTGCCTCTCATAGGTGGCTGACCAGCCAAAGCTGCTGCCAACAGATCAGTCTTCTTTTTTATCCTTCTTTTTTCCTCTTGCTTCTGGTCTACATCCCGATTGGCATAAACTTTTGGGGTAATCTCTAACAGTTCGGATGAATTCACGCCAGCAAAGCTATCTTGCTTCTGAAGCTTTTTGCGAATGTCAGCATAGGATTGAACAACAAAAGTTGTATTTACCATGCACAAGTTTTCTGCAGCCTCAGGATCGAATGGAGTGTACATTCGAAACGCTTGCATCAAGCGCTCAGCAAAGGCTCCGGGGCTTTCATCTATTTTCTGGAGAACTTCACTGACTTTAGACATAATAATGGGCTTCTTGCCTGCTTCTTTCATCCCTTCTAAGATTGCCTGCCTGTATTCTGGTAGATGCTATTTGGAAATCTGAGAATTGGGGTTCCATTTTGGATCTGTTGCAGGAAAACGGGCTTTTATCCACTCTTCTCTATTTACAGTTCCCTGAGGGACTTTTCCTTCTACATTTCTGGCATGATGCAGGAAACGGCTTCACTTAGTTGTGAAGAGGGACAGTAAAAACTGCTGACAGTCTGCATAGGTAGGCTGATGCATAGCCATAATGCTGGTTAGAAGATTTGTCATTGGGGCAGAATTATCAGAAAATGCAACAGTATGAGTTTTCCAGTTTACTAGATCACTAGAAGTGAAGGGCACGTACATGTATCGGGTCTCATTGCCAGGGCCAGGCTGTTGAGGGATATGCATTTCCCAAAGGGGAGCTAGCAGTGAGATCTCTGTGCCAGATGTAAAACCTGGAAAAGTTGAGGGGAAGGCCGTGGAAGAGCTGGAAGTTTGCTCAGTACTGGATGAGAGTTCTGTGTTGAGGGGAGGCTCGGGAGGCGAACTAAAACTTGCAGCCAACCTTTGACTATTAAACACAGGCGTAAAGTAACGAGGAGCTGTTGTAAGAAATGGTTGCTCTGAAAACAGCTGCTGAACCGAATTTAGAGTTTGCAGGGGGGGTAGGTCTCCCTTTTTCAGCTCTAGCTCCCTCATTCATCTCTATTTTCTGGCTCTTTACATCAAAGGATTTTAGAGCGCCCTTGGCTGGCTGCGCTTGATCCTGGCCGTCAACACCTCCTCCTTCTGCTGCCTCAGGACCTCTTTCAGCTGGCTGCATTGGGAGAGAGAGGGGTACATTGGAAGATATGGTGATGGACTTGCCAAGGAGTCTTTGGGATCGGCATCTAACACTGGAGGCTTTTCCTTCTTTGAAGGGATTGTTGTTTTTATTAATACATCCCAGCGCGAAGCCATAACTTGACTTGCAGCTTTATCAGCGGCCCTCTGAGCCCATCTTTTCTTCATGCCCTGTAACTT
Organism: Heteronotia binoei; assembly: GCF_032191835.1. Classification (NCBI taxonomy): domain Eukaryota; kingdom Metazoa; phylum Chordata; class Lepidosauria; order Squamata; family Gekkonidae; genus Heteronotia; species Heteronotia binoei. The sequence goes on along the minus strand of NC_083243.1, from coordinate 7,988,710 downwards.
CTGTGGCCTGTAAGACTTCTGCACCGTTGCTGCTCAATGATCGATGTAGGGAAACTGACTTTCACGAGTCAGGGACTGTACCACGCTCTTATAAACTTGGTGAACCAAGCCTTGGTCAAAGCGACCCTCAGGCGGCCATTCTACATGTAAGGCCACCCAATCTTTCTGACATAACGCTTTCAGAGTTTCAGGAGGCAGTTTGACTCCATAATCATCACAGAAATGTTCCTTAAAGTTCATACACATGTATTCTAGCGGAGTTTTTGACTGAATTGTCTAAACACTTGGCACCAGACGTTTAGACAAGACACTTCTAGGGAGAACAGAAAAATGGCAGCCGCCATTAAAGGGTCTGGACAGCCAGGAAGCCGTGGGGGTTTTCACTTCCTCTCGTAATAGAGAGTCCACTTTCGCTTGGAGGCTTTTGCCTCCTCTCATTCATACACACACACACACCACAGAAATCCTCCGAGCTCCTAGCCTTTGCGCTTCAGTGCCAAAGCGGAGCCTACTGAACAGGGCTTAAGGGGTGATCAGATCCTTCTTCTTTCTCAAGAAGAGGTAATCCAGATTCCCAGACAGTTCATTCTCACAATCCTGAAGATCTTCTGATTTCCTGCACACGTTGGTTCAACCAGGCGTGGGACGTTGGTTGACAGACCAGGCACTCTCCCCCACCGGGGCGAAGAGAGCTGGACTCGATCAAAAATGTGACCATGGCGCCTAGTCCGATCTTCCTGCCACGAGGATGGAAGGCAGATGGTTATACAGCCACCCCAAGTGGAAGGAAAGATCCTACCCCGTTATTTCTCAACCAATGCACCAGGTTAATGTAGCAGAAAAATAACGGAGTCCGCACAAAATAACTGGTATGAAGTGTGGTTTTTACTTAGGCGCCAAAAGCAGAGTTCAGTGAAGCATGGTAGACCCCAAATACTGAACTGAATCCTATAATACAAAGACAGTCTTAAGCGCAAAGCAAGCAATGCAGGCGCATAAGCTTATCTGATTGCAACATCTCCCTCACTGCTCTTCTAGTAAAATTCCATGGCTAGGCCCCTCTTTCTATCTGCTTCAGACAGACGCCTTCAATGAGGCCCCTGTCTCTTATCTAATACACAACTTGAATCCACACTCACTGGAGCTGTCTGGCCTCTAATGGACAGTTACATCAGACGCCCTGGTTTTGAAGGCAGAAGCATGCTTTCATTCATTACAGAGGTATTAATTAATTATTCAGGGGTTCCCCTTCAATGACAACATTTATTCCAGCATAAACTTTCGAGTCAGAGCTCATTTTATGAGAAGTGTGAACTGTGCCATTCCTTACAAGCAACAGAAAAGTGGAAGGAGAGAGGGCAGGGGTAACTTTGTAGAAAAATAGGTGGTAATGCTCATCCAGGACTTGTTATGCAGCTGCACCTACTATTCAATGGGCAAGGTGGGGAGGAGGAGGGGAACCCTCAGAAAGGTTCAGGAGCTGCGCTCCTGTGAGCGCCTGTGGAATCCGAGGCCTAAGATAGAGCATTGCGCAGAGTGGTAAAGCTACAGAACTCTCTCTCTCTCTCTCTCGTGTATGTGTGTGTGTGTGTGTGTGCATGCACATGCGCATGTGTGTAGATCCAGGTGGGCAGCCATACTGGCCTGAAGCGATAGGACAAAGTAGGAGTCCAGGAGCACCTTTAAGATCAAGTAAGTTTTATTCAGAAAGTACGCTTTCGTATGCATGTATACTTCATCAGATACAATAGAAAGGAAACACAGTAATAAGATACGTAAATTCAATTACCAAGGCCCAGCTCGTCCATTGAGCCACAGTAGGCGGCTGCCTAGAGCAGTGAGCTGGGAAGAGGGTGCCAGTTCGGGCCCTCCGACCCACGCAACAGCAAGGCTCCCGGTATCGGCAAGCGTGCTGCCACTGTCTGCCATCGCTCTACCTCCCACATCACAGATGCAAGAGGCACAGCAACAGTGGGCAGCAGCGGCACACACACTGACATCGGGAACCTCGCTGCAGCTGCGCTCGTCCTTGCTGGTGCTGGCGTTGGGGCGGCAGTAGCACCTTGCCCGGGGTGCCAGTCTAGTCTTGGGGCGGCATCCTAGCACCGCCACTGCAATTAACAAAGAAAACTGTGTTTTATAACAGCCTACATACAAAAATGTCCAAAAGAATTCATACAATATAAATGGTACATAGCACATAACAAATAACAAAAGTCCCAAAGGCTCAGCTGTATATAGGCAATGTCCTTGAAGTAATAGCAAAATGTTCTTCAAAGCCCAAAGGTTCAGCTGTGTGTGCACAATATCCCTGAAGTAATAGCAAAGTAGCCTTCCTCAAAAATATATATTAGCCATATCTTTATAATAAGCAGACTTCCTTGTGGATATTATACGGTTTATTAAAGCCTCCAAATAGGTACACATAACACAACGCGATTTCCAGACATCTAGCATGTTTCAGAACGTAGCCCTTGTTCAGATCGCCTTGTTCCTCTCAAGGGCAATTCTCTTAATCTAATTTTCACATGCAATAAATTTCCTTCTGGGGATCCCAATTAATGATGTCAGCTTCACAGAATTAATGATGCAGCTTCACAGAATTCAAAGGGACCATTACTGAAGCCTTTGAACTATGGGAAGATGCAGGGCTGAGAGACGTTGTCAATTGGGACTGGGATTTATACCCTGCCCTTCTCTCTGAATCAGAGACTCAGAGCGGCTCACAATCTCCTATATCTTCTCCCCCACACAACAAACACCCTGTGAGGTGGGTGGGGCTAAGAGAGCTCTAACAGCAGCTGCCCTTTCAAGGACAACTCCTGAGATAACTATGGCTAATCCAAGGCCATTCCAGCAGCTGCAAGTGGAGGAGTGGGGAATCAAACCCAGTTCTCCCAGATAAGAGAGCTATGGCTGACCCAAGGCCATTCCAGCAGCTGCAAGTGGAGGAGTGGGGAATCAAACCCGGTGCTCCCAGATAAGAGAGCTCTGGCTGACCCAGGGCCATTCCAGCAGGTGCAAGTGGAGGAGTGGGGAATCAAACCCGGTTCTCCCAGATAAGAGTCTACAAACTTAACCACTACATCAAACTGGCTCTCCATGTATCTGTCCACATAACAAAAACTGCCCTATAAGCAGGTCTATGTCTGACTCTTGGGAATAAGGATAGTATGTCTTTCTTCATTTCTAATACCTGTGTTTTAAACTCCAACACTTCCCTTCTTGGTCTCATGTTTCAGCCAAGAAAAGAATAACAGTTTGCTGCTAGCAATATTTTGGAAAGCTCAATTGAATGTCTAGCTGTTAGTTCTTGTGAGAGAGGTCCCATCTATTGATAAACGAATTCTGGGCTAAATACTTTTGCAAGCTGTCGAGATGGGTCCCATTTCAGGATGAAAACAACTCATCTCCTGTTAAACCATCGTGCATACAAAAGTTGGTGAGATTCAGACTCTTTGCTAGTCCCACCCACGTTTTTTCTCATACCCCCATTCTGGTTTCTCAAGTGCAAATTCCCCAAGTGCAAATGTAAATTTGCTAAAAATTTGCTGTAAAACTTGAATCTCTGAATGAGTGCCTTGTTTTTCTCCTTCTCTTAGTTCTTATAGTTCTCAGTTTTGTTTAACCCACGTAGACCAGGCTGGTCTGCTTCTATAGTTACTAGGGAAACAGGCTCTTCTAGCAGCTCCCAGGGCCGGCTCACCCACTAGGCAAACTAGGTGGTTACCTAGGGCGCCAGGAGGCTGGGGGTGACAAATTGGGCTCCCCACCCCCTCCCGGTGCCCCTGGCAAGCACCTAGTTTGCCTGCCTCGTCTCCCGCCGGGTGCTACCACAGTCCGCCGCCCACGCCTCCATTTTTCTCTCCCCCGCAGCTCCGCACTCCAGTACTCAAGCCTTCTTTCTCCCCCCAGTCTCTCCCTTGTTCAAATAACAGAATCCAATCCCAATGAGAAAGGATGCCCCCTGACTTTTTAAAAAGCCCCCCCCCCCTTTTAAAATCCTGGCTACGGCCCTGCTCTTCAAGAGGGGAGGGGGTTGAAAAAGCTATGGCTCCGCTCATGCTTTCTATAGGGGCAAAATTTTCTCCAATGCCTCTCCCTTCACAATGCAGGTTCTGGTTTTGGTGTCTAGGGTCTCACTACGGATTGCTTTCAAGTCTGCTTGAGGTATCCTTGAGGTTACAACCTCTCTGAGTTGCTAGTGCTTCGGCTGTTGGCCAGGCCTGTAACCCCCCATGGACTATTATGGTCCCTCCTTTCCCCAGCCCCCACTCTCTTTGCTGTCACTTTTCTAGCGGCCCCAATCTCCACACCGCTCTGGTGCACTCAGCAATTTCAGTGCTGACCACCCCCTGGCTCTTGTCAATTTCACACGTGCATGGCACAATGATGTCACAAAGTGACATCATCATGCAGGGCCACCCGGCTCTTCAGAGGCTTTCAAAGAGTGCGGCGTTTTAGCGGCACACCACCACTTTTGGGTTGAAAGCGGCCGAGTGGCGCCTTTGCATGAAGGTGCCGCTTGGTCACTTTCAATGCATAAGTGGCCGGGTGCTGTTAAAACCCTGAGCTCTTTGGAGTCTTCCAATGAAGCCTCTGAAGAGCCGGGTGGCCATACCACTTTGTGACGTCATCGTGCCGCACATGCAATTGACAAGAGCTGGGGGAGGGAGGTGCGACACAGGGGTGGCACAACACCACGCAACAGGGCTGTGAGCAGTGGACTCTAATCTTGAAAGCTGGGTTTGATTCCCCACTCCTCCTCCTTATGAAGCCAACTGGGTGGCCTTGGATCAGTCATAGTTGTCTCAGAGCTCTCTCAGCCCCACCCGCCTCACAAGGTGCCTTTTGTAGGGAGAGGAAGGGAAGGAGATTGTAAGTTGCTTTGAGGAACGCAGGGTATAAAAACCAAATGTTGTTCTTAATTTCTAGTGGTAAATCCGGGTCCTTTATCAACCTACTTAACCAAAATGAAAACACTGGGTCAGTAGCAGAACAGAGAAAAAGAAGGAGCTTTATTAAGGCAGAACATTCCAGATCCCAAAGGCAGGAAAAAGAAATGATTAATAGTGACTTCAAACAAATCACAGAGATGTGAAAAGATTTTTGAAGAACAGCAATTCCAAGCATGCGTAAGAAGGAGAAAATATCCAAGGGAAGACCGTCTTAAAAGTTCCCATTCTCCATCTATACGGCAGAGTCCCTTTCATACGAACACAAGTTCTTCATAGCCCTCTGCTAACACTTTGACACCGTGGCGCAGAGTTGTAAACCTGCAATACTGCAGTTGGAGCACTCTGCTCACGACCTGAGTTTGATCCCAGAGGAAGCTGGTTCAGGTAGCCGGCTTTGTCGATGCGCTTAGAGCTCTTTAGTGACGCAAGAATGAAGGTTGCACACAGTAGTTGTAAAACCACTATATACAGTTTATTTACACATCATTCACTCTCCACTCCGACAATATGCTCTGCTCCTCTCCAACTTCCTTAACCCACACATAGCGATGTGTCTTTGTACATTTATACATCCAGTAACCAATCAGCATCTTGCTGAGTCATGCTGACTGTGCTTCTGGCTGATGCAACCTCTGGCACCCAGCCACCTACTTTCATTTAGATGATCTAGCTTCCAGCATCAGTTTCACTTCCACAGCATGTGTTAGAAACTGTCACTTCTGTCAAATACAAGCGACACTCCTCCTCAGTTTATAAGCTCATGCTACAATCCATTACAATATTACATATTCATATTGTCCATAGTAACACTGATACATACAGTTTACATTTCTTTCATATTTACAATTGTCACAGTTCAGTATTCAGCCTCTGAAACTCTGTGCTGACACACACACATTTAGCTCTGCTTGCTAATTACCTTGCAAGCACATTCTTATCAGTTAGATAACATCCCAGGCTGAGCACTCTCCTTATCTCCACTGGCATTTACCGTACCTTGTTTAGTATAGAGGCACACTGTTTTTCAGTACACACATTTTACAGCTTTGAGTTTTTACAGTTACAGTTTGGATTATTCACATTTCAGCTTAACAATTACATTTTACAGTTACAGCTCAACACATTTTGGAGCAGCCAGTTATATCTTTGATGTTACATTCATTCCTTTTAGCAGTCTAGCATATATTTATTTACATACTGAACTCTTTTCATTAAGTTACTGTTTAAAGCCTCTCTTTCCAGGCTGTTAGCTTATGTCTCTCCCTCCTCTTTGGACGATTTACCATACAGCAATTCCAGTACACTTGGATAATTTTTAGGTTCATCATCATATATATAATCTCCCTCTCCCTCTGTGGAAGAGGTACCAAAGTTTAAATCCAGTGCACTTTGGTAACACCTGGGCTCTCCATTAGGCAGATAACCTCCATTGCCCAGATAATGTATTTCATTATCATAGCCGTACCGCTTCGGCGGCATTCCTTTATTTTCCCTTGCAGAGACTCTGATTTCAACTGGTTCACTCTTTACAGCCTCAGAGCTCTCCTGCTCAATCCTGCCTGAACTGCCTGCACCGTCCTCCTCCTGCTTCAGTGAGGGAACTTCCTTACTTACATCTGGCTTTTGCCCCTCCTCACTTTTCAGAGACAGCTGCAGTTCAGCTTCCTTGGGCATTTCATTTGCATGTATAGTAGTTCAAGATTCAGCAATTCACCTCACCCCACTTCAACCAGTGAAAACAGAGTTGGATGAGATCCCCACTCTAGAAGAGACTGTTAAAGCCATCAAGCAACTGAAAAGTGGCAAGGCAGCAGGAGTTGATGGAATTCCACCAGAGATCTGGAAGCATGGGGGCACAGTACTACATAGCTCACTTCACAAAGTACTTGTCACCTGCTGGGAACAAGGCAATTTACCACAGGACTTTCGCGATGCAATCATCATCACCCTATACAAGAACAAAGGGGAAAAGTCAGACTGCTCCAACTACCGGGGGATAACCCTGCTCTCCATCGCAGGCAAAATCCTTGCCAGAATACTCCTGAACAGACTGGTGCCCGCCATTGCAGAAGAACTCCTCCCAGAGAGCCAGTGCGGCTTCAGAGCTAACAGGAGCACCACCGACATGGTATTTGTTCTCAGGCAGCTCCAAGAGAAATGCAGGGAACAAAACAAGGCTCTGTATGTGACTTTTGTCGACCTTACCAAAGCTTTCGATACCGTTAGCAGGAAAGGCCTGTGGCAAATCTTGGAACGTTTAGGATGTCCTCCAAGGTTCCTCAGCATGATCATCCAGCTACACGATGACCAACGAGGCCAAGTCAGACACTGCAACGACCTCTCGGAGACCTTCCCAATAGGCACAGGTGTAAAGCAAGGCTGCGTTCTCGCGCCAACTCTCTTTACGATCTTCTTTAGCATGATGCTTCAAAGAGCCGCAGTAGATCTAGATGATGACGATGGTGTCTACATCCGCTATCGCACCGATGGCAGCCTGTTCAACCTGAGGCGACTAAAGGCCCACTCCAAGACAATGGAAAAACTCATCCGAGAGCTACTGTTTGCTGATGATGCTGCACTCGTCTCCCACTCGGTATCAGCTCTGCAGCATATGACGTCCTGCTTTGCAGAGGCTGCCAAGCTATTCGGCCTAGAAGTTAGTCTGAAGAAGACAGAAGTTCTCCACCAGCCTGCACCCCAGGAAGATTATCACCCTCCCTGCATCACTGTGGGTGAATCAGTTCTGAAGACAGTCCAGCAGTTCAGCTACCTGGGGTGCATCATCTCCTCAGATGCCAAGATCGACAAGGAGATCGACAACAGGCTGGCAAAGGCAAACCGTGCCTTTGGCCGACTGCACAAAAGAGTGTGGAGCAACAAGCATCTGAAAAAAGGCACAAAGATCAATGTTTACAAAGCGGTTGTGATGACAACCCTCATCTACGGCTCCGAATCGTGGGTTTTATACCGTCATCACCTGCGACTCCTCGAGCGCTTTCATCAGCGCTGCCTTCGCACCATCCTCAACATCCACTGGAGTGACTTTGTGACCAACACTGAAGTTCTCAAGCGGGCGGAGGTTACCAGCATCGAGGCACTGCTGTTGAAGACGCAGCTGCGCTGGGCAGGGCATATTTCTAGGATGGAAAACTACCGCCTTCCCAAGATTGCCCTGTATGGCGAACTCTCCACCGGCCATCGAAATAGAGGGGCACCAAAGAAGAGGTACAAGGACTCCTTGAAGAAATCCCTTGGCACCTGTTGCATCAACCATCACCAGTGGTCTGACCTAGCCTCAGATCGCAAAGCATGGAGGCACACCATCCACCAGGCTGTCTCTTCTTTTGAGAACGCATGCATAGCTGGTCTTGAGGACAAAAGGAGATTGAGGAAGAATCGCACTGCTACAGCACCAACCCGAAATCAGACTTTTCCCTGCAGCCACTGTGGCCGGACCTGCCTGTCCCGCATTGGTCTTGTCAGCCACCAGCGAGCCTGCAGCAGACGTGGACTATTGCACCCTTCTTAAATCTTCGTTCGCGAAGCCAAGCCGAGAGAGAGATATCAGAACAATTTTCATCCTCACAAAACGATGCTGATCGGCTTAGTTTTATTACATCATTCCCATCCACAAACCTGTAGGACTTCATGCCGTTTTGATAGCCCACAAACACCAGTTTCCTGGCTCTAGCACCACCCTTCCTCCTTTTGTCTAGAGGAATGTTCACCCATGCCTTAGACCCAAAGATCCTAAGGTAGTCCAGGGTTGGCTTTTTCCCATATAGGACTCTATAGGGTATATCGTTCAGAGCTTCAGTCCACAACCTATTAGATATATAACAGGACGTTTTTAATGCTTCTCCCCAATATGCCAGCTTCAACCCACTGTCTTCCAGTAAAGCATGGCACATCCCCTGGAGAATAGCTGCTCTGCGTTCTACCACCCCGTTCTCCCACGGAGAGGAGACATTGGCAACCCTGTGATTTATGCCTTCTTGCTTCAGATAGCTGGCAAAGTCTTTGCTTAAAAATTCACCTCCCTGGTCTGTCTGGAGTGCATTTAATTGCTTTTGTACTCTCTTTGCCCAGTACTTAAATGTAGAAAACACATCACTTTTATGCTTGATTGCATACACCCACGCAAACCTGCTGCAGTCATCCACTATAACCAAGCCGAATCTATTTTTAGAAACACTGAGTGCATACGGCCCCACAACGTCTGCGTGGACTAAATGGAGCAGTCTTGCAGACACACGCTCACTCCTCCTAGATGCTGGAAACGATTTTGATTTAGCTTCTTTACAAACATTACAGTCTAGAAACACATTGCATTTATCCACCTTTTCCCCTTGCAATATTTCTAGGGTTTTGTTTATAGTATTATAGCTGGCGTGGCCAAGCCTTCTATGCAACCGGTGAATGCACCTGCTGTGTGGTTGTTTATTCCAAAACCTCTGTGCCTTCCCCACTGTTTGCCCAAGCTCACAGACGTTAGCTTTTAATATACCCTTAGCCAGCCTTTTACCCTTTTTCAAGATTTCACAGCCCTTATCATCAAACACCACTGTGAACCCAGCTGTTGCCAGGACTGAGACGCTTAACAAATTAGTCTCTAACTCTGGCACACACAGCACATTACTGAAAGTATGATTAAGTCCAGGAAAATGGACCGTTCCTTGGCAAAGCACGTCAGCCTCCCGGCCATCAGGCAAGCTTACTGTTTTTTGACTAGCCGGTCTGCTATCCTGCAACTGGTCTTGCTTGCAGCAAAAAATCTGCGTAGCCCCAGAGTCAATGATCCACGGCACACTCTGCAGCCCCGGGCCAGTTCTCACCTGAGTTGCCTGTGTCCTTGAAGACCGTTGTCGGCTTTTTCTCTGCTGCTGTTGAGGGTACCTCCTCCGCAAATGCCCGAATTGGTTGCACAAATAGCACCGCTTCTTCTGCACGTGCAAGCTCTTTCCTCCTCCTTCGCCTGCCAGCTGGAAACGTCTCCCACAGACTTCCGCTTGTCCTTGCGGTCAGCCTGCTCCTTCTTACTTTCCAGCTGCCTTTGCTCCTCAGCCAAGAGTTTGCCGGTCACGTAAGGCAACGTCAGCTTGTCGGCATCTTGCCCTTCAAACACTATCACCAGCATATCGTATCTCTCATCCAGAGAGCTTAATATTAGGGAGACTTTATCTTCCTCAGCCACCGCTTTCCCTCTCACCTCTAGCTCTTGGAAACAAACAGACATAGCGTTGAGGTGGTCCCTCATCGACTCCCCGGCCAGCATACGTTTCCTGTAGAGCCTCCGAGTCAGGGATATCAACGAGCCTGCTGATTTCTGTACATACACGGCCTTGAGAGCTTCCCAAGACTCCTTAGCTGTCTGGTGCCCACGGACATGCACCAGCTGGTCCTCTGAGACACTTAGAATGATAGTGGCTAGAACCTTTTGGTCCTGAACGGCCTCTGCCGGCGTGGGATCAGCGGGAGGAGCTGACACACAGTCCCAAAGGCCCTCTCTCTTCAGGAAATGCTCTAACTCAACGACCAGGTGTTGTAGTTGGTGGTGGTGAGCTTCTCCACCAGCACGGTAGCTGCTGCTGTAGCCATCCTGCGCAGCCTCCGACGTTCAGCCACTGCTGGTCTCACCTCCAAGGCAGCTTCTGGAGCACCTCAACGTCCTTTCTTCACCACCTCTCTCAGGGCTTCTATGCAAAGCGGAAGCGTACTGGGCCCATAACTCTGTCGATGCGCTTAGAGCTCAAGAGGGTGATCTTTGGTGACGCAAGAATGAATGTTGCACACAGTAGTTGTAAAACCACTATATACAGTTTATTTACACACCATTCACGCTCCACTCCGACAATATGCTCCGCTCCTCTCCAACTTCCTTAACCCACACATAGCAATGTGTCTTTGTACATTTATACATCCAGTAACCAATCAGCATCTTGCTGAGTCATGCTGACTGTGCTTCTGGCTGATGCAACCTCTGGCACCCAGCCACCTACTGTCATTTAGATGATCTAGCTTCCAGCATCAGTTTCACTTTCACAGCATGTGTTAGAAACTGTCACTTCTGTCAAATATAAGCGACAGGCTTGAGGTTGACTCAGCCTTCCATCCTTCCAAGGTCCGTCAAATGAGTACCCAGCTTGCTGGGGGGAAAGTGTAGACAACTGGGGAAGGCAATGGCAAACCACCCCGTAAAAACAGCCACAAGGTGGCACTCTCGTTCCAGGCCTTTCCCTTTTTTTTTTAAGTTTAAAACAGTTTATTGGTATCAAAAAGTAAGTACAGCATAATCTTTAGTCACATCTTCAGCATCGCTACTTAAACACTTAAGTAGGACAATCAAACAATAAAGTACACAATTACAAAACATAACCAAACTATACAACTTCACAACTGGCAGTATGGGTAAGAAAATAATACACTAATCACAATTCAATTGCATTCATTACATTAGATTAATAATATCAAAATATCTGCTGGGGATGTACGACCTTGCAAGGTCCGAATCGGCAAAAGAAAATTCAAGAAAAGGCAACCACTTATACATTGGAGACATATCACCATCTGATTCAGAAGGGTATTTTAGGCTATTGCAATTTTATCCATTGCATATACCTCCCATATTTTTGCATACCAAACTTTTAAGGGTGTGGAATTAGGAGATCTCCAGAACTGAGCTAGGACCATCTTGACTGCAGCAAGTAGAAATGATATTAGTAATTTACTAGATGTTGGAATGCAAATACCAACCCAACAATCTAAAAGTATAAGTTCCATTTTAACAGGGAGAGTGTAACCTGTGATATCCTTAATCTTTTCCAAGATCCGAGACCAAAATGAGTTTACCGCTGGTCAGGACCACCAGCAGTGGACAAATGAACCCTCTCCACCACAATCCTTCCAACAAAGGGAAGAGTTATGTGGCAAAATATGATGCAACCTTTTGGGTGTCAAATACCACTGAACAAAAATGTTTGAGTTTGTAGTTCAATATTTAATACAGCCGATGAGTATGAAGGTGAGGTCCAGATCTGTTGCCAGCCAGTCTCATTTAAATTAATAAAACAATTTCTCTGCTATGCCTTTTGATAGGAAAGGAGTTACTCACTGTCCTTCTCCAACAATCCTTTATGTATATAAGAAATCAGTCCTTGGGGTTTAGAAGCGGGAAAAGGCAATAGATTTTAAAAAAATGTGAGAGCACATCCAAAATCTTGATTTTTATAAAAAGATGTTACCGGGTGTTTCACCTGCAAATACTCAAACCAAGATAGTGTTTTCCCAGCCTTTTTATCCGAGGCCTGTTTATCAATCAAAGCACCCTTTAACATTATGTCTTTAAAGCTGCACAAATCAGCATGCCTCCAAGCACAATAAGAATTATGCAGATGCCCCAGTAAAAACCAAGAACGTCTTAAAAATGAGAAACTAGAGAGATTGAAGGAGCTAAATGACTACAAAGTTTGTCCCAAGTCTGAAAGACAGCTTTAAGGAAACAATCTGATGCTATAGCAGATGGCCTGCATCTTGGGATTTCCCAGAGTAGAGTATTAATTATGACTAAGATAAGAGCTTTCTATGATTTTCCAATCCATTTGCTGCAATGAGTCATAAAATTTAATGTCCACCTAAGATATTATTAAGCTGCGTCTTGCCAGAGGCTGAGCACATTTCAGAGAGCTCTGAGAGAGAGCAGAGAAGAAGTGCTACAAGGGTGACGTTTGGATTTCTAAGCACGGGCGAGGCAGTTGGCCCCCTTCTTTGAGTGCCGGCACCTAGCAACAGTGATCCATGCAACGGTCACCTCAAGACTGGATTACTGTAATGCCCTCTACATGGGGCCGCTTTTGTGCTGAACCCGGAAGCTGCAGCTGGTGCAGAACGCAGCGGCTAGGCTATTGTTAGGGCTCCCGAAGTGGGAGCACATACGGCTGGGGCTGCATGGGCTGCACTGGCTGCCAGTTGCATACTGGGTTCGGTTCAAAGTGCTGGTTATTACCTTTAAAGCCCTATGTGGTCGAGGGCCTGCCTACCTGAGGGACTGTCTCTCCCCATACGAACCCCAGAGAGCACTGAGGTCAGCGGGAAAGAACCAGCTGAATATCCCTGGGCCGAGGGCCAAATTGAAGAACGCAAGGGAACGGGTTGTCTCTATTGCAGCTCCACACCTGTGGAATCAACTTCCGGACGAAGTGCAGGCCCTGTGGAGTCCTGACCAATTCCGCAAGGCCTGCAAGACTACTCGTTTTAAGATGGCCTTCGCTGAATGCTGAGCAAATGATAGATTTGCTGCTGTTGTATTCCATCATCAATTTTTTAAAAACCTGTAATTTAGCACCATAACTGTTAATTTTAATTGGAATGTCAATTTAAATGATAGTTTTATAACATAGTATTTATTGAATTATATGATTGTATTGTATTGTATTGTATTGAACTAATATGTTGTGAGCCGCCCTGAGCCTGCTTCGGCGGGGAGGGCGGGATATAAATAAAAAGTATTATTATTATTATTATTATTAAGCAGCTGGAGAAGTTTGCTGAAAATTCTGAGTTTGTGGTTGCTGGGGAACTGCTGTTTGTTTGGTTTGAGTGGGCTGAAGGTGATTGTTGTTGATTGATTAGGAGTGGCTGTGTTCCCCACCCTCTTTGCATTATTAAGCTGCGCCTTGCCAGGGCGAGAGCTAAAGGGCTCTTGGCCTGTGGCTCAGCCTGGGGGCTCTGTAAGGACCAGGAACGCAGATCCCGATTAGAAGTCTCAATGTGTGGGTGAGGTAATGGTATAGGGAGGAAGGGTTTAAGTTTGTTAGGCACTGGGATGCTTGGAGGATGGTAAGCAGTGGGGTGCTGTAGGGCTCAGTACTGGGTCCCATGCTCTTTAACTTGTTCATAAATGATTTGGAGTTAGGAGTGAGCAGTGAAGTGGCCAAGTTTGCAGATGACACTAAATAGTTTAGGGAGGTGAGAACCAGAGAGGATTGTGAGGCACTCCAAAGGGATCTGTTGAGGCTGGATGAGTGGGCGTCAGCATGGCAGATGAGGTTCAGTGTGGCCAAGTGCAAAGTAATGCACATTGGGGCCAAGAATCCCAGCTACAAATACAAGTTGGTGGGGTGTGAACTGGCAGAGACTGACCAAGAGAGAGATCTTGGGGTAGATAACTCACTGAAAATGTCAAGACAGTGTGCAATTGCAATAAAAAAGGGCAAAGCCATGCTGGGAATTAGTAGGAAGGGAATTGAAAAAAAATTAGCCAGTATCATAATGCCCCTGTATAAATTGATGGTGCAGTCTCATTTGGAATACTGTGTGCAATTCTGGTCACCGGAGCTCAAAAAGTATATTATAGCATTGGAAAAAGTGCAGAAAAGGGCAACTAGAATGATTAAGGTTTGGAACACTTTCCCTATGAAGAAAGGTTAAAATGCTTGGGTCTCTTTAGCTTGGAGATACGTCGACTGCGGGGTGACATGATAGAGGTTTACAAGATAATGCATGGGATGGAGAAAGTAGAGAAAGAAGTAATTTTCTCCCTTTCTCACAATACAAGAACTCGTGGGCATTCGATGAAATTGCTGAGCAGTCAGGTTAAAAAGGATAAATGGAAGTCCTTCTTTACCCAAAGGGTGATTAACATGTGGAATTCACTGCCACAGGATGTGGTGGTGTCTACAAGCATAGCCAGCTGCAAGAAGGGGTTAGATAAAAATATGGAGCAGAGGTCCATCAGTGGCTATTAGCCACAGTGTGTGTATATATATAATTTTTTTTTTTTTTGGCCACTGTGTAACACAGAGTGTTGGACTGGATGGGCCATTGGCCTGATCCAACATGGCTTCTCTTATGTTCTTATGTGACACAGAGTGTTGGACTGGATGGGCCATTGGCCTGATCCAACATGGCTTCTCTTATGTTCTTATGTGACACAGAGTGTTGGACTGGAAGGGCCATTGGCCTGATCCAACGTGGCTTCTCTTATGTTCTTATGTTTCTGGAACAAGCGGGAGCTGTACAAAAGAGATGGTCTCCACTTGTCCCCAGATGGAACTAGGCTGCTGGCGCTTAAAAACAAAAATGTGGCAGAGCAGTTTTTAAACTAAATCTTGGAGGAAACCCGACAGGAGATGAAATGTCTCTACTTCAGGAGGACTCATCTCAAAGAGATGATGGATTAGCTGTTACTTTTCTATTGGGTAATGGATCAGAGCTGTCCACTGAGATGGTGACAAACAGTATGGGATGCCTGCCAAAGTCTCAAGGCAGCAGGAGGAAGGTTGCGGGCCTAACTTGTATGGGAAATCATAGATATTTGTATACAAATGCTAGAAGTGCTCAAAGTAAAATTGGTGAGTTGGAATGTTTAGTGTTGGGAGAAAACATAGACATTGTGGGAATTTCAGAAACTTGGTGGAATGAGAAGAATCAGTGGGACACGGTGATTCCTGGATATAAGTTATATCGGAAGGATAGGGAGGGAAGGGTTGGAGGTGGGGTGGCTCTGTATGTCAGAGATGGTATGCAGTCCAGTAAGACTGAGGTCAGAAAATTGGATTCCCTTCTACAAATGCTTTGGGTTGAAATAGAGGGCCCAAAAGGAAATTTAATTATGGGAGTTTGTTATCACCCACCAAATCAAAAGATAGAAGACGATTATAATATGATCGAAGGATTAAAGATAGCGGCTAAACGTAAAAACTGTGTCGTAATAGGTGATTTTAACTACCCGCAGATTGATTGGGTCAATATGTGTTCAGGTCGAAAGAAAGAGATTGAGTTTCTAGATGCTCTCAATGACTGTGCTATGGAGCAGATGGTCACAGAACCTACCAGGGGTGGGGCGATCCTGGATTTGGTCCTAAGTAATGCTCAAGACTTGGTGAGAGGTGTAAAAGTAATTGCACCACTTGGGAGCAGTGGCCATAATGTTATTGATATCACCATTTGTATAAATAGGAAGTTGCCCCAAAAGACCGGCACAACCACATTTAACTTTAAGAGGGGTAAATTCTCTGAGATGAGGAGGCATGTGAAGAGGAAACTGAAAGGAAAGGTAAATACAGTCAAACCCTTGGGGAAGCTTGGAGGCTATTTAAAACTACAATCCTAGAAGCTCAGATAAAATATATACCACAAGTTAGGAAAGGCACAAACAGGTATAAGAAAAGGCCTGCATGGTTAACAAACAAAGTAATGGAAGCTGTAAAAGGTAAGAAGGACTCCTTTAAGAGGTGGAAAGCTAGTCCAAGTGAGATTAATAAAAGAGAACACAGGCTGTGGCAAATCAAATGCAAGACTGTGATCAGGCAGGTAAAAAGGGACTATGAGGAGCATATTGCAAAAAACATAAAGACCAACAATAAAAATTTCTTCAAGTATATTAGAAGCAGGAAACCAGCCAGGGAGGCAGTGGGGCCCTTGGATGACCGAGGCGTCAAAGGATTACTGAAGGAGGATAGGGAAATAGCTGAGAAGCTGAATGCATTTTTTGCCTCAGTCTTCACTGTGGAAGATGAGAAGCGTTTGCCCGCTCCAGAACCACTAATTTTGAAAGGGGGGTTGAAAGACCTGAGTCAGACTGAGGTGACAAGAGAGGAGGTCCTACAACTGATATACGAATTAAAAACTAATAAGTCACCAGGTCCGGATAGCATACATCCAAGAGTTCTGAAAGAACTCAAAGTTGAACTTGTGGATCTCCTGACAAAAATTTGTAATCTTTCATTGAAATCTGCCTCCGTTTCTGAAGACTGGAAGGTAGCAAATGTCACCCCCATCTTTAAAAAGGGTTCCAGAGGAGATCCGGGAAACTACAGGCCAGTCAGTTTGACTTCAATTCTGGGAATGTTGGTACTTACTCCAAATGCGTACTTACCCCAAATGAAGACACAAGATGAAGTTGTAAAGGACTGTATGGTTCAATGGGCAAAAAATGTTGGTTATAATATCTCATTAGAAGATTGGGAGAGATTGTGGAAGTTTCTCTCTCTTGGCTTGACTTCGCGAATGAAGATTTAAGAAGGGTGCAATAGTCCACGTCTGCTGCAGGCTCGCTGGTGGCTGACAAGACCAATGCGGGACAGGCAGGTCTGGCCACAGTGGCTGCAGGGAAAAGTCTGATTTGGGGTTGGTGCTGTAGCAGTGCGATTCTTCCTCAATCTCCTTTTGTCCTCAAGACCAGCTATGCGTGCGTTCTCAAAGGAAGAGACAGCTTGGTGGATGGTGTGCCTCCATGCTTTGCGATCTGAGGCTAGGTCAGACCACTGGTGATGGTTGATGCGACAGGTATCAGGGATTTCTTCAAGGAGTCCTTGTACCTCTTCTTTGGTGCCCCTCTATTTTGATGGCCAGTGGAAAGTTTGCCATACAGAGCAATCTTGGGAAGGCGGTGGTTTTCCATCATAGAAATATGCCCTGCCCAGCACAGCTACGTCTTCAACAGCAGTGCTTCGATGCTTCTAACCTCCGCCCTCTTGAGGACTTCAGTGTTGGTCACAAAGTCACTCCAGTGGATGTTGAGGATGGTGCGAAGGCAGCGCTGATGAAAGCGCTCAAGGAGTCGCAGGTGATGACGGTATAAAACCCACAATTCGGAGCCGTAAATGAGGGTTGTCATCACAACCACTTTGTAAACATTGATCTTTGTGCCTTTTTTCAGATGCTTGTTGCTCCACACTCTTTTGTGCAGTCGGCCAAATGCACGGTTTGCCTTTGCCAGCCTGTTGTCAATCTCCTTGTCGATCTTGGCATCTGAGGAGATGATGCACCCCAGATAGCTGAACTGCTGGACTGTCTTCAGTACTGATTCACCCACAGTGATGCAGGGAGGGTGATAATCTTCCTGGGGTGCAGGCTGGTGAAGAACTTCTGTCTTCTTCAGACTAACTTCTAGGCCGAATAGCTTGGCAGCCTCTGCAAAGCAGGACGTCATATGCTGCAGAGCTGATACTGAGTGGGAGACGAGTGCAGCATTATTAGCAAACAGTAGCTCTCGGATGAGTTTTTCCATTGTCTTGGAGTGAGCCTTTAGTCGCCTCAGGTTGAACAGGCTGCCATCAGTGCGATAGCGGATGTAGACACCATCGTCATCATCTAGATCTACTGCGGCTCTTTGAAGCATCATGCTAAAGAAGATCGTAAAGAGAGTTGGCGCGAGAACGCAGCCTTGCTTTACACCTGTGCCTATTGGGAAGGGCTCCGAGAGGTCGTTGCAGTGTCTGACTTGGCCTCGCTGGTCTTCATGTAGCTGGATGATCATGCTGAGGAACCTTGGGGGACATCCTAAACGTTCCAAGATTTGCCATAGGCCTTTCCTGCTAACGGTATCGAAACCTTTGGTAAGGTTGACAAAAGTCACATATAGACCCTTGTTCTGTTCCCTGCATTTCTCTTGGAGCTGCCTGAGAACAAATACCATGTCGGTGGTGCTCCTGTTAGCTCTGAAGCCGCACTGGCTCTCTGGGAGGAGTTCTTCTGCAATGGTGGGCACCAGTCTGTTCAGGAGTATTCTGGCAAGGATTCTGCCTGCGATGGAGAGCAGGGTTATCTCCCGGTAGTTGGAGCAGTCTGACTTTTCCCCTTTGTTCTTGTGTAGAGTGATGATGATTGCATCGCGAAAGTCCTGTGGTAGTTTGCCTTGTTCCCAGCAGGTGACAAGTACTTTGTGAAGTGTACTATGTAGTAATGTGCCCCCATGCTTCCAGATCTCTGGTGGGATTCCATCAACTCCCGCTGCCTTGCCACTTTTCAGTTGCTTGATGGCTTTAACAGTCTCTTCTGGGCTGGGGATCTCATCCAACTCTGTTTTCACTGGTTGAAGTGGGGTGAGGTGGATTGCTGAATCTTGAACTACGTGGTTGGCACTGAAGAGAGCCTGAAAATACTCCGACCACCGGTTCAGTATGGATGCCTTGTCTGTGAGGAGCACTTGGCCGTCTGCACTACGCAAGGGACTCAGAGCCTGATATGATGGGCCATATACTGCCTTCAGGGCTTCGTAGAACCCTCTTAAATCACCAGTGTCTGCACACAGCTGGGTTCTCTCTGCAAGCTTGGTCCACCACTTGTTCTGAATGCCTCGCAGCTTGCGCTGGAGGTTGCTACATGCAGCACGAAAGATTGCTTTTTTCCCGGGACAGGAGGGCTGAGCAAGATGTGCTTGGTAGGCAGATCTCTTTTTTGCTAGTAATTCTTGGATCTCTTGATTGTTCTCGTCAAACCAGTCCTTGTTTTTCCTTGTGGAGAACCCGAGGACTTCTTCAGAGATCAACATGATGGTAGTTTTTAGGTGTTCCCAGAGTGCTTCTGGAGAAGGGTCTGTGGGGCAACTGGGGTCCCCAATTCTTGACTGGAGTTTTGCCTGGGAGGCAGCTTTAACTTCAGCTGACTGAAGGCTGCCAACCTGAAGCTTCCTCCGAGGGATACCTCCTCTCCTGGGTGTGGGTTTAAAGTGAAGATGGAGATTGCAGCGTACAAGACGATGATCCGTATGACATTCTGCACTGGGCATTACTCGGGTGTGTAAGACATCTCGAAGGTCTCTCTGGCGCACCAGGATGTAGTCGATAAGGTGCCAGCACTTGGACTGTGGGTGCATCCAGGTTGTCTTCAGGCTGTTCTTCTGCTTAAAGATAGTGTTGGTGATGGTGAGCTGGTGCTCCATGCAGAATTCTTGCAGGAGGCGCCCGTTATCATTGCAGTTGCCAATGCCGTGTTTGCCAAGTACTCCTTTCCAGGCTTCCGAGTCTTTACCTACTCTGGCATTGAAGTCGCCAAGGATGATCACCTTGTCCTCTGTAGGGGTCTTCCGTACGAGGTTGCGTAGATCAGCATAGAACTTGTTCTTTTCTGCAGGATCTGCTTGAAGGGTTGGGGCATACACACTGAAGAGTGTTGCATGCTGCTTGTTTTGAAGTGGGAGGCGCATGGACATGATGCGATCTGAGTGACCTGTTGGCAGGTTTTCGAGTTTGGAGGCAATGGAGTTCCTGACCATGAAGCCAATGCCAGAAAGGCGGCTCTCAGCCTTTGACTTACCCGACCAGTAGAGGGTATAGCCAGCACCATGTTCTTGAAGACTACCACTGTCTACTGTGTCAAGCATGGTTCTGATGTTCCAACACACAAGCTTTAGTCTTTGCACACTTTGTGAGGCAGGTGCATGCCTTTTCTTTGTTGTTATTTTTTGACCGCAAGTAAGGATGCCCGTTGACCGTGGCTAGCCAACTGGGTAAGGGAGACGAGCTTTGTTTAGGCCACCTTTTCTAGGCCCCTCTCCGTGTGGAGCAAGCAGTGCTGTCCCTAGATAAGGCTGCTTGGTCATTCAGGGTGCTGCCCAAAGATGCTTTCGTCTCCGGGTCGGCATCAGGCAACCAATACCCTGAACTGCCTACATGCAGGATAGGGACTGCGGCTTCCAGTGGCATCTTCCACCTGCCGTTTCGCCCCTTGCCCATCTTTGCAGGACTTGGTGTGTTGTGGGTTGTGGATGTGGATATGCCCTTCAGGCCTGCGCCGAGGAATTTTTAGGTGAAGCACAGTGTGTGCGGTACTGGCTCCACCCTTTCACCTTGGGGTCATCTGCCATGGCCCAGTAAGCCGGGACGCCGGCAGCGAGTCCTCCAGGTTGTAGGTGTTACATTAATGAGCTCTATCTGCCCGGGTTTGATGTTAGAGTTTTCCTTCTCTTGGCTGGCGAGGTTGGTGAGCCCAGCCTGCCCATCCGGTTATACCGCCGGACAATTCGGTCGCACCATGACGTGGCAAACTCTGTGAGAAACGGGGGGGACCAGCGGGAAGCTGTTGCCACGGATGCAGTAATGCAGGAGAGGCCATTGCAGTGACCATCTGCCAGGCATAGCCGGACAGTGACCACACGGCGTTCACTACACCGGGAAGGAGAGGCTATGTATTGCGCATACACTTTCCCTGGCGAGGCAGGATACCAAAGAGGGAGCCCCCCCCCTCCCCCCCTGTGGAAGTTTAATGTTAAACTAACTAGGTCAGTAGTCTTCAAAGAAAACCTTTACAAGATGTTTTATAAATGGTACTTGACCCCACAGAAATTGTGTAAGATTTATATCAATGTGTCTAACAAATGTTGGAAATGTACTAAACAGATTGGTACCTTTTATCATATGTGGTGGACATGTGAGACGGTTAAAGACTATTGGAAAATAGTGCATGAAATGTTGCAGAAGATCATGAAGACTCAGATCCATTTCAAACCAGAACTATTTTTATTGAACATATTTCCTGAGGACTATTCGAAAGAGATGAGACATTTGTTCGCACATTTTATCACAGCAGCTAGGATCCTTCTGGTGCAGAGATGGAAATCGCAGGAAATCCCCATGAACAGATCTGGACTTTCTATCTCAGCTGATGGCTGGAAAATCTAATGAAGAAGCAAGAAAATATTGGATGAAATTATATGCTTGGTTGGAGATTCAAGACTCTTAAGATTCTCTAGTGTGAACTGATTTCTTTTTCCTTTTTTCCTGCATTTTATATTATAAAATTTACCTTTACTGGAAATGTCAAAATTATTAGATAATAACGAAAGACTTATGCTATAAAATTTTAAAAGGGATTATATAGAGTTTAGACAAAATATTGTAGAATCATCTTCGTGTTTCTTGGAAGTATTTTATGTAGAATAAGATCAGAATGTATTGGGCTTTTATTTTTATTTTTCCCCTACCCTTACCCTCCCATTTTTTCGGAAACTAATAAAACTTTTGAAAACTCGAAAAACATTAAAATGAGTATTCTTAAGATGAGTCTCTTGTAAAAGATGATGTCCGGTTTTTGACAAGAGATGGCAGAAGCAATGCGTTTTTTAAAAATCAAATTGTTTAAACCATTACAGTTCAAAGATAAAAATTTCAATTGACACTCAGCCATATAGATGGAGAAAAGTAAGAATATTGCCAATCATAATCCTCACACGATAGGAGATCAGTAACCTCATTTTAGCTGCCAAAAATATGCCTTTTAAGTAACGCATGACCATAAGATCAGCTGAAAAGACAATAAAGGGCTTACCACGCATAAAGGGCTGACCTTTCTGTCAGCAAACTGAAAAATGCAACCATAGAACTTTAGAAGCACCCCCAGGTATGTTCCAAAATATTGCCATAAACTCACACTGCCCATAATAGGAACAAATAACAGCCAACTCCAGTGACTCAACATAAAAAGCCACCAACTGCTAAAAACACCAGCAATTTCTGCTAACCCCAAATAGGGAGAACAACAGCCAATGTTTGCAATTATTTATGTAACTGAACAAAAAAACAAAAGTGGAGACTCCCTTCAACAAGCTCCACGCAAAAAAATAACAACAAAGTGGAGCTATAAGAAAAACTGAAAGTCTCCGTTCCCCCTCCCCCCTTCCCACATAATACATTTAATACTGATGTTATTATCAGCCCAGTTCTTAAACATTTTAAAGAAAAATGAATATATATATATATATATATATATATATATGTAAATTTCAAACATCAACCCCTCTTTACTCATTCAGATTTCATATATAAACTTTCTAAATATAAAACATTTCATGAAGAAACCATAACTTGACTAGCAAAGAACAACTGCTAGTATAAGTATTCATAAACTTTCAAATAATGGCCTGAATTGCAATCCGCCAATATACTCCTACAAGGGATTTTTTACGCCAACTGAGTTTGTCGGCATTGCCAAGCTGTTTATAAGGTCAAATGCATCCACATCCACTTCAAAGATACCAAAAATATCTTCTGTTTTACTCCATTTGGTGTAGAACATTTTGCAGTCACAGTCACTTAGCATACGCATTGCAACGAACCAACCCAGAACATATAGAGCCAGACAGGCCAACAGAAGAGCATTCAGCTTTACTTCAGCTTAGCGTTTGAAGGCAAAGAGTCCGTGTCTAACAACGAAAGAGTTTCAAAAGTTCAACTGCTAGGAGATCCAGGACGATTAGGACGATTCATGGGCACACGTCGCCATCTAGTGTGGGAAGACAGCAGGTGGTTCTTGGAATGCAGCTTCTAATAGTTCATTAGGAACATGAAGTTTCAAGTCTTGTAGGAAGCCTATTCCCGATTTCAGATCACACGCCATAAACGTTTGGTCGTGAATTGCAATTTATAAAAAGCAATCCAGCGATACCGAATGTTGTCTTTGTTCAAAATCTCAGTGATTGGCTTTGGAACCTTATGTCTTTGCAAAGTTTCAGCAGACATATCTTGTAAAATAAGAACTTTGTGGTCACCCAATTTAAATGAACTGGAAGCGCGGGCCTTTTGCAAGAGTTTCGCTTCAGTGGAAACCATCGAGAAACGGACTAGAATGTCTCTAGGCATTGACGATTTTTGCCTACGCATGGGGCCGATTCTATATGCAGCTTCTAGCATGCCAAGTTCTGATTCAGAGAAGCCCAGCTCTTTAGATAGCCACTTGTTTATAAGACTGTTCAAGTCATTAGGGGAAGCTGAGTTCTCAGGGAGACCACGAATCTTAACATTTCCCACTTTTAACTGGTTTTCAAGCGCAATAATTTTATCTGTAACCCAATCATCACGTTTGTTAAAATATTGTGCGTCCTCTTGAGACATGCTCGCCATATTGAAAGCAGAGTCAGCAGTCTCCGCTTGAGCCCCCTCCCCTAAGGCCGAGGGCGGCTGTACTGGCAAAACCGAGCTCCGTCCTGCAACTTCCCCTGGATGGCTTCGGGCCACGAAGCTGGCCTGGTTGAATAGCTGCGCTCCCTCCTCCCAGGCGCCGCAGCCGTCGGGGCGAGCTCCAGCTTTTGCAACCCCACAGCCACCGCCCCTCCTGGCCCTGCCACCCTCCCTTCCCAGGACAAGGAGGGGCTTCCCAGGCGCCCCCCCGACCAAGTGCATCCCAGGATGACATTTTGAAGATTCCTCCCCCCCACTCCAAGGCTCGACAGTCTGGGGTGGGTCTCCAGTGCCTGCTTTCGGGCCTCCAGTGCCAGTTTTGTGCAGTGAAGTGTGCGGACTCTGATCTGGGAGCACCGGGTTGGATTTCCCACTCCTCCAGTTGCACCTGCTGGAATGGCCCTGGGTCAGCCATGGCTCTAGTAAGAGTTGTCCTTGAAAGGGATCACATCGGGATCAGGGCTAGGTGGTGGTGTGGGGTTGCTGCTTAGCTGGTCCTCCTCCCAGTTTTTTCTGGAGACGCCCCATGGGGGGGGGGGGAGGTCGCTTCTTCTGTTGCTCTTGTGGAGGACGCAAGTGCAGAAACAGCTGTGGAGGGGGGGCAGCTTGGAGCTGCAAGATGCCAGTGGGAGGAAAAGACGGTTAAATGTGCCTTCCCCCCACCTCCAAAGGCAGAATGGAGCGAGCCCCCCCCCCCCCCCGCTATTGAGCCTCAAAAACTTGTGGAACAAAGCCAGCCTTTCACAGATCCTCCAACATCATAAGGTTTGCGTGACCCGAAATTCGTAGGAGAAAGCAATCACCTACCTGGGGTTGCCATCTCCTGGCTGGAGATTTGGGGATGGAACCTGGGGTGTGGGGAGGCAGGGACCTCCGTGGGTCTATGATGCTATAAAACTCACCCTCGGTCTAAAGCATCCCTTCCCTCTCCCCCCCTCCCTCCCACACACCCACACCCACACTTCACTTTTTTGCAGAGATTCCGCAGAGCTTTCATTGCCTATGTTTCCCCATTGGAAACAGTGAAGGATAGAGGCTGACTCAGGAGGAAACCTTCGGCCAAGGCCACCTCCTGGGAACTGGTTTCCGGCCCGCATACTCTGACCCAGCACTGCATTTCCTGGGGGCAGGAGGGCACCTCACCCATATACAGCTCTTCAGACAATTTTGCATTCTCCTCGGGCACACATGTATTCACCACCCTGTGCTCCACCCCATTGCTCCTGTACCAACCTTCAAAAGCATTAGACATGAACTTGCCCCCTTGATCGGTTTGGACAACGAGAAACTGTATCCCTAACTGCTTTTGAATACGTTTGGTCTATTGTTCGAATGTTTGGAACACCTGGGACTTGTACTTAAGGGGAAATACCCACCCATATCGTGACTGGTTGTCGGTCAAGGTGAGAGCAAACCTAGAACCGGAATGGCTGTTAGGATAGGGACCAATCACATCAGCATGTATCAGAGCCAGGGGCCGCTCTGACATTCTATCACTCTCTTTAGCCAGTTGGCGTGGAGAGCCAGTTTGGTGTAGTGGTTAAGCGTATGGACTCTTATCTGGGAGAACCGGGTTTGAATTCCCACTTCTCCACTTGCACCTGCTAGCATGGCTTTGGGTCCTTGAAAGGGCAGCTGCTATGAGAGCCCTCTCCAGCCCCACCCACCTTACAGGGTGTCTGTTGTGGGGGAGGAAGGTAAAGGAGATTGTGAGCCACTCTGAGACTCTTTGGAGTGGAGGGTGTGATATAAATCCAATATCTTCTTCTTCTTCTTCTTTAGCCACAGGATAAGCCTTGCTTTTAACCCTTTTGCAAACCTGACAATCAAGGAAACAATTACATTGATTTACCTTCTCTTTTGACAAGAGTGCCAAGGTCTTGCTGATGGTATCGAAGCTCACATGAGCCAGCCTCCTGTGCAGGAGATGTACACAGTCCTTATGAGGACACACAGTTGTTACCTTGCCAGCCTGAGCTGACATACTCTCCAGCACATAGACATTTTTTACACATTTACCTGTAGCCAAAACCTTCCCCTGCTTGGCTACATTGCACTCCTTGTCACTAAATGACAAAGTGTAGCCCTCTTTTGTGAGAGCACTTACACTAAGCAAATTCTGAGAAAGAGAGGGAACGCAGAGTACATGTATCACACCCTGCCTATCGCCTCCTGCCTCAGCGAGGGCAGCTAAATATACATTAGTCTCTTTGGGGTTCTGATACGGTATATGAGTAGGGGACCACTGCAGATTTAAAGACTTTCCCAATCACACAGGCACCAGAGGACGTAACAGCAAACTATACTTCTTTATTTACACAATAGGCTTTAACTGGGGGATGGGATGTATATACAGAGGCTAGTTTGTATTTTGTAGGAATAACATTTCCTATACAGTATGTCGGCTAGACCCTCCAGCAATGCTCTGAGGTATTTCAGGGTACACAGTTCTTCTATTAATCCACTCTCCTAAACTTTAATCA
This sequence comes from Heteronotia binoei, assembly GCF_032191835.1. Lineage (NCBI taxonomy): Eukaryota > Metazoa > Chordata > Lepidosauria > Squamata > Gekkonidae > Heteronotia > Heteronotia binoei. Next base: position 7,962,595 of record NC_083243.1, on the reverse strand, counting down.
GGCTGGCCTCTTGGGCTTTGAGTGCCTGGTCCCTCGAGTCGTCTGGTTTGACAAGCCCCAGCTCTCCTGACTCCCTCACACCCACGGCTCTCCCTCAGCCACCTTATAAACTCCTAGGAGCAGTGCATCATATGTCTGTGACCACTAAGGTCTTCCACTTAGACACTCTCTGTCACCTTCCTCTTCCTTAGAGGGCACTCGTGACCTAGAGATATGCCTCACGCTGAGCCACCTGGCTGATTTCACAGAGTGTATATAGAGCTTGACTTCACACCAAGCCTCTCTCACACACTCTGAGTCCAACTCTCTCTTTCTGGCCGTTTTTTTCTCTGACAGTTAACCTCTGAGCCCTTAGCTGTCACTCAGGACTTGAGAGTTCTGAGCATCCCCGGACCCCACCTTCGGGTCACATGACTCAGGGCTCTCTGAGTCCTCAACTTCTCCATTAACCCATTGATTCCATCACAACATGTGGTAACACACAACCCAACACAGGAACATTAGCATTCCCCTCACACAGAATTTGCGGTTCAGAACCATCTGCCAGATGCACATGCTGCAGTCTGCACTGTTTGGCATCCTCCAGCAGGGTTTTCTGGTTACATATATGAGATGAAGCCCCTGAGTCAAGCAGCCATGAAATAGCCCTGTGTGGGGCCGCAGTTGTGACAAGCTTTACCTGCTCGTTCCCAGCAAACTGCTGGGATGAAGCCTTGCTGCCTTTCCTCTTCTTAAACTCCGGGTAAGATTTCTTCAAACGCGCTTGAGAGCCATAAATTAAACACTTCCGGAGGTGTGGATATTCTCTACTTTACTGATGACAGCTTTACGACCAATCTCTGTAGAACCACCTCTGGCAGCCTGCCACTTGACACCGCTCCTAGAGGCAACAGCTGCCTACCTATCAGTCAGCAATCTCCTCTCCTCATCAAGAAGCCTTGTAGTAACATAAACCAGAGTGGGTGAAGCAGGGGGAGCTGACTCCAACGACAGTTATTAAAAAATTATAATCCGGGGGGAGAGAGCGCAGCAAGATATAAACTTGGTCTTCCTGGGAGACATCCTTGCCCCTGAACTGTAGCTCCTGGAAACAGCCTGTCAAACGGTCCAGATGAGCTCTCATGGACCCGCCTGGTAACAAAAGGGTCCTATACATCTTTCTCGTCAGAGCCATTAGAGAGCCGGCAGTGCTCTGCACATAAATTCCTTTGAGCGCATCCCACGCCTCCTTAGAAGTAGCCTTCCCCCAGACATACAACAGCTGGTCATCGCCCAAACGCAGCACTATCGTTGCAAGGGCTTTCTGCTCCTGCACAGCGTCGTTTGCAGTAGGAGCAGCCGAGGGGGAGTCAACATACTTCCACAAGCCCTCCCGCTTGAGAAAATGCTCCATGCGTAGCCCCCACACGGCATAGTTACCAGAGGTTAATTTCTCCACCAGAAGCGTGGTCGTCTGTGCCATGACCTTGACACCAACTGCGCCTTGGAGCCCCCCCCTCACCGTCAGACTCTGAATCACTCTCAGACGAACACCAAGGCCGTTCACTCACCGGCAGAACTCTGGCACCGTCAACAGCCTCAAGCTCCTCACCTCCACCATGGCTAGTCTCACTTGCTCCGAGTCTCACCAGTCAGAAGTAGCTACCAAAGCTGGGCCCATAACTCTCTCGGTCTGTGGCTGAGTTATGCTCACAACTCACTATTCAGGTAGACTCAGCAAGGAAACACACACACACAAAGACATTAAATAAAGTACTGTGTATTATACAAGTATTTACAAGGTGTATATATACAAGAGGGGTGGGGGAGGGGTGGGCTCCCTCTTGGGTATCTTGCCCCTCCAGGGAAAGTGTATGCGCAATACATAGCCTCTCCTTTCCCGGTGTAGTGAACGCCGCGTGGTCACTGTCCGGCTATGCCTGGCAGATGGTCACTGCAATGGCCTCTCCTGCATTACTGCATCTGTGGCAACACCTTCCCACTGGTCCCCCCCCCCCCCGTTTCTCACAGAGTTTGCCACGTCATGTTAAAATGTAGAAGTAGCAAGCCCACCTCTCTCCCGACTTTTAAAAGAGGCCTGCCATTCAAAAGACAAGCAGGCCTCTTGAAGCGTCGCCTGAATGTTCCCCGCTTTCTCTGGGCTAACTTTTCTCTCTTTAATTTCCTGCCCCGTTGGCAGGCAGTGTGTCTGAGCAGCACTGAGCAATCATTGCAAAGTTTTATACCTCTTGAACTTGAGAGCAGATTTTCTCAGCCAGGTTGGCACTTTAAAGGCACTTCGAACCTCTTCCTTAAATAGAAAAAAACAGGCATAAAAACAGTTCTTTTATTTGCTTCTGTGCACAACCGCCAGGGTTGCCAAGTCCCGTTCAAGAAATCTCTGGGGACTTTGGGGGTGGAGCCAGGAGCAAGGGTGTGTCAAGCATCATTGAACTCCAAAGGGAGTTCTGGCCATAACATTGAAAGGGACACCTTTCAGATGCCTTCCCACCACTGGAAAGGGTAGGGGCACCTTCTTTGGGGGTTCATAGAACTGGACCCCCCTGGTCCAATCCTTTTAAAACTTAGAGGGTGTTTTGGGGAGAGGTACTGGATGTGATGCTGAAAATTTGGTGCCTCTACCTCAAAAAACAGCCACCCCCCCCCAAAAAAAAAACCCCGATACCCAATGCCCTTTGGAAATTGGTCTCCAAAGGAGATGGAATGCCCATCAGACATTCCACCCCACCCTGCTTTCTGATGACCCTGAAGCAGGGATCCCCTGCCCCCGCCTGGGGATTGGTAAGGCAAAAATAGGAAAACACTGTAATTTTTTAAGATGATGATGATATTGGATTAATATCCCGCCCTCCACTCCAAAGAGTCTCAGAGCGGCTCACAATCTCCTTTACCTCCCTCTCTCACAACAGACACCCTGTGAGGTAGATGAAGATATTGGATTTATATCCCGCCCTCCACTCCGAAGAGTCTCACAGCGGCTCACCATCTCCTTTCCCTTCCTCCCCCACAACAGACACCCTGTGAGGTAGATGAAGATATTGGATTTATATCCCGCCCTCCACTCCAAAGAGTCTCAGAGCGGCTCACAATCTCCTTTACCTCCCTCTCTCACAACAGACACCCTGTGAGGTAGATGAAGATATTGGATTTATATCCCGCCCTCCACTCCGAAGAGTCTCACAGCGGCTCACCATCTCCTTTCCCTTCCTCCCCCACAACAGACACCATGTGAGGTAGATGAAGATATTGGATTTATATCCCGCCCTCCACCCCGAAGAGTCTCAGAGCGGCTCACAATCTCCTTTACCTCCCTCTCTCACAACAGACACCCTGTGAGGTAGATGAAGATGTTGGATTTATATCCCACCCCCCACTCCGAAGAGTCTCAGAGCGGCTCACAATCTCCTTTTCCTTCCTCCCCCACAACAGACACCCAGTGAGGTAGATGAAGATATTGGATTTATATCCCGCCCTCCACTCCGAAGAGTCTCAGAGCGGCTCACAATCTCCTTTCCCTTCCTCCCCCACAACAACACCCTGTGAGGTAGATGAAGATATTGGATTTATATCCCGCCCTCCTCTCTGAAGAGTCTCAGAGCGGCTCACAATCTCCTTTCCCTTCCTCCCCCACAACAGACACCCTGTGAGGTAGATGAAGACATTGGATTTATATCCCGCCCTCCTCTCTGAAGAGTCTCAGAGCGGCTCACAATCTCCTTTCCCTTCCTCCCCCATAACAGACACCCTGTGAGGTGGGTGGGGCTGAGAGGGCTCTCACAGCAACTGCCCTTTCAAGAACAGTCTCAGAGCAGCCTACAATCTCCTTTCCCTTCCTCCCCCACCACAGACACCCTGTGAGGTGGGTGGGGCTGGAGAGGGCTCTCACAGCAACTGCCCTTTCAAGGACAACCTCTGCCAGAGCTATGGCTGACCCAAGGCCATGCTAGCAGGTGCAAGTGGAGGAGTCGGGAATCAAACCCGGTTCTCCCAGATAAGAGTCCGCACACTTAATCACTACACCAAACTGGCTCTCTAAATGCTTTCATTTCATTGGAACATCACAAACACAACTTTCGACCAAAAGACAGTGGCTCTTCACTGAGCTCAACACACATAGTCGATGCAGATCAATATTTTGCAATGCTATGCAGGTACAATATCCTGCTGTCTAAAAATGTCCTGTTTCTTGGTAGACGCAAGTGTACCCTTTATTCAAGTGTAGTGGGAACAGGGCACCTTGCTGAGGATAAGGGGAATGCGCCCTCAGAAGGGACCTCTTCTTCGGTTGGTGAGCGGGTATCCTTTCGCGCCAAGGAACCATCCCTGGGCAGGGGGAGAGGGGGGGTCTTGGTAGTTGGTGATTCGATCCTTAGGCAAGTAGACAGCTGGGTGGCGAAACCGCGTATTGACCGTATGGTGACTTGCCTGCCTGGTGCGAAGGTAGCGGACATTACGCGTGTAGTAGATAGGCTGATAGACAGTGCTGGGGAGGAGCCTGTGGTCATGGTGCATGTTGGCACCAACGATGTGGGGAAATGCAGTCGTGAGGTCCTGGAGGAGAAATTTAGGCTGCTAGGTGGGAGACTTAAGGCCAGGACCTCCAAGGTGGCCTTCTCGGAAGTGCTACCTGTTCCACGTGCAGGGCAGGAGAGACAGGCGCAAATTAGAAGTCTCAATGTGTGGATGAGACGATGGTGTAAGGAGGAAGGGTTTAAGTTTGTTAGGCACTGGGATGCTTTCTGGAACAAGCCGGAGCTGTACAAAAGAGACGGTCTCCACTTGTCTCCGGATGGAACCAGGCTGCTGGCGCTTAAAATCAAAAAGGTGGCAGAGCAGTTTTTAAACTAAATCTTGGGGGAAAGCCGACAGGAGATGGAATGTCTCTGGTTCGGGAGGACTCGTCTCAAAGAGATGAAGGGTTGGCTTCTATTTTTCTACCGAGTAACGGATCAGAGTTGTCCACTGTGATGGTGACAAACAGTATGGGCTGTCTGCTAGAGTCTCGAGGCGGCAGGAGAGAGGTGGCGGGCCTAGCTTGCTTGGGAAATTATAAATGTTTGTATGCAAATGCTAGAAGTGTCCGAAGTAAAACTGGTGAATTGGAATGTTTAGTGTTGGGAGAAAACATAGACATTGTGGGAATTTCAGAAACTTGGTGGAATGAGGAGAATCAGTGGGACACGGTGATTCCTGGATATAAGTTATATCGGAAGGATAGGGAGGGAAGGGTTGGAGGTGGGGTGGCTCTGTATGTCAGAGAGGATATACGGTCCAGTAAGACTGAGGTCAGAGAATTAGATTCCCTTTTAGAAATGCTTTGGGTTGAAATAGAGGGCCCAAAAGGAAATTTAACTATGGGAGTTTGTTATCGCCCACCAAATCAAAAGAGAGAGGACGATTATAATATGATGGAGGGATTAAAGATAGCGGCTAAACGTAAAAACTGTGTCGTAATAGGTGATTTTAACTACCCGCAGATTGATTGGGTCAATATGTGTTCTGGTCGAGAGAAAGAGATTGAGTTTCTTGATACTCTCAATGACTGTGCTATGGAGCAGATGGTCTCAGAACCTACCAGGGGTGGGGCGATCCTGGATCTGGTCCTAAGTAATGCCCAAGACTTGGTGAGAGACGTAAAAGTGATTGCGCCGCTTGGGAACAGTGACCATAATGTTATTGATTTCACCATTTGTATAAATAGGGAGTTGCCCAAAAAGACCGCCACAACCACATTTAACTTTAAAAGGGGTAAATTCTCTGAGATGAGGAGGCATGTGAGGAGGAAACTGAAAGGAAAGGTAAATATGGTCAAAACCCTTGGGGAAGCTTGGAGACTATTTAAAACTATAATCCTAGAAGCTCAGATAAAATACATACCACAAGTTAGGAAAGGCACAAACAGGTATAAGAAGAGGCCAGCATGGTTAACAAACAAAGTAATGGAAGCTGTAAAAGGTAAGAAGGACTCCTTTAAGCGGTGGAAAACCAGTCCAAGTGAGATTAATAAAAGGGAACACAGGCAGTGGCAAATCAAATGCAAGACTGTGATCAGGCAGGCAAAAAGGGACTATGAGGAGCATATGGCAAAAAACATAAAGACCAACAATAAAAATTTCTTCAAATATATTAGAAGTAGGAAACCAGCCAGGGAAGCAGTGGGGCCCTTGGATGACCATGGGGTAAAAGGATTACTGAAGGAGGATGGGGAAATGGCTGAGAAGCTGAATGCATTTTTTGCCTCCGTCTTCACCGTGGAAGATGAGAAGTGTTTGCCCGCCCCAGAACCACTAATATTGGAAGGGGTGTTGAAAGACCTGAGTCAGATTAAGGTGACAAAAGAGGAGGTCCTACAACTGATAGACAAATTAAAAACTAATAAGTCACCGGGTCCGGATGGCATACATCCGAGAGTTCTGAAAGAACTCAAAGTTGAACTTGTGGATCTTCTAACAAAAATCTGTAATCTTTCATTGAAATCTGCCTCCGTTCCTGAGGACTGGAAGGTAGCAAATGTCACCCCCATCTTTAAAAAGGGTTCCAGAGGAGATCCGGAAAATTACAGGCCAGTCAGTCTGACTTCAATACCGGGAAAGTTGGTAGAAACCATTATCAAGGACAGAATGAGTAGGCACATTGATGAACACGGGTTATTGAGGAAGACTCAGCATGGGTTCTGCAAGGGAAGATCTTGCCTCACTAACCTGTTACATTTCTTTGAGGGGGTGAACAAACATGTGGACAAAGGAGACCCGATAGATGTTGTTTACCTTGACTTCCAGAAAGCTTTTGATAAAGTTCCTCATCAAAGGCTCCTTAGAAAGTTTGAGAGTCATGGAGTAAAAGGACAGGTCCTCTTGTGGATCAAAAACTGGCTGAGTAATAGGAAGCAGAGAGTGAGTATAAATGGGCAGTCTTCGCAGTGGAGGACGGTAAGCAGTGGGGTGCCGCAGGACTCGGTACTGGGTCCCATCCTCTTTAACTTGTTCATAAATGATTTAGAGTTGGGAGTGAGCAGTGAAGTGGCCAAATTTGCGGATGACACTAAATTGTTCAGGGTGGTGAGAACCAGAGAGGATTGTGAGGAACTCCAAAGGGATCTGTTGAGGCTGGGTGAGTGGGCGTCAACGTGGCAGATGCGGTTCAATGTGGCCAAGTGCAAAGTAATGCACATTGGGGTCAAGAATCCCAGCTACAAATACAAGTTGATGGGGTGTGAACTGGCAGAGACAGACCAAGAGAGAGATCTTGGGGTCATGGTAGATAATTCACTGAAAATGTCAAGACAGTGTGCGTTTGCAATAAAAAAGGCCAACGCCATGCTGGGAATTATTAGGAAGGGAATTGAAAACAAATCAGCCAGTATCATAATGCCTCTGTATAAATCGATGGTGCGGTCTCATTTGGAGTACTGTGTGCAGTTCTGGTCGCCGCACCTCAAAAAGGATATTATAGCATTGGAGAAAGTTCAGAAAAGGGCAACTAAAATGATTAAAGGGCTGGAACACCTTCCCTATGAAGAAAGGTTGAAACGCTTAGGGCTCTTTAGCTTGGAGAAACGTCGACTGAGGGGTGACATGATAGAAGTTTACAAGATAATGCATGGGATGGAGAAAGTAGAGAAAGAAGTACTTTTCTCCCTTTCTCACAATACAAGAACTCGTGGGCATTCGATGAAATTGCTGAGCAGACAGGTTAAAACGGATAAAAGGAAGTACTTTTTCACCCAAAGGGTGATTAACATGTGGAATTCACTGCCACAGGAGGTGGTGGCGTCCACAAGCATAGCCACCTTCAAGAGGGGGTTAGATAAAAATATGGAGCAGAGGTCCATCAGTGGCTATTAGCCACAGTGTGTGTGTGTGTGTGTGTATGTATGTATATATATATATATATATATATATATGGGGGGGGGTGGGCTCCCTCTGGGTATCCTACCCCCCCCCCAGGGAAAGTGTATGCGCAATACATAGCCTCTCCTCTCCCGGTGTAGTGAACGCCGCGTGGTCACTGTCTGGCTATGCCTGGCAGATGGTCACTGCAATGGCCTCTCCTGCATTACTGCATCCGTAGCAACACCTTCTCGCTGGTCCCCCCCGTTTTCACAGAGTTTGCTACGTCATGGTGCGACCGAATTGTCCGGCGGTATAACCGGATGGGCAGGCTGGACCCACAAACCTCGTCAGCCTAAGAGAAGGAAAACTCTAACATCAAACCCGGGCAGATAGAGCTCGTTAATGTAACACCTACCACCTGGAGGACTCACTGCCGGCGTCCCGGCTTACTGGGCCATGGCAGATGACCCCCAGGTGAAAGGGTGGAGCCAGTACCGCACACACTGCGCTTCACCTAAAAAATTCCTCTGCGCAGGCCTGAAGGGCATATCCACACACACAACTCACAACGCATCAAGTCCTGCAGCGATAGGCAAGGGGGGAAACGGCAGGTGGAAGGTGCCACTGGAAGCCGCAGTCCCGATCCTGCATGTAGGCGGTTCAGGATATTGGTCGCCTGATGCTAACCCGGAGACGAAAGCATCTTTCGGCAGCACCCTGAACGACCAAGCAGCCTTATCTAGGGACAGCACTGCTTGCTCCACACGGAGAGGGGCCTAGAAAAGGTGGCCTAAACAAAGCTCGTCTCCCCCACCCCAGTTGGCTAGCCGCGGTCAACGGGCATCCTTACTTGCGGTCAAAAAATAACAACAAAGAAAAGGCATGCACCTGCCTCACAAGATTGAGGAAGAATCGCACTGCTACAGGACCAACCCTAAATCAGACTTTTCCCTGCAGCCGCTGTGGCCGGACCTGCCTGTCCCACATTGGTCTTGTCAGCCACCAGCGAGCCTGCAGCAAACGTGGACTATTGCACCCTTCTTAAATCTTCGTTCGCGAAGCCATGCCGAGAGAGATATATATATATATATTTGGCCGCTGTGTGACACAGAATGTTGGACTGGATGGGCCATTGGCCTGATCTAACATGGCTTCTCTTATGTTCTTATGTTCTTATGTAGTGAGGGCAGCAGTCCTCCATCCCACAGGTACAACAACAACGGGGCCAAGGTTCCTTCCATGTTTCATACGCCACTTCCAATGGCAGCCTGTATTTTTTCCGGAACCCGTGCTTAGGCAACAGCTCTCACAAAGCTTACGTGTCTCATCCACATGTCTCATCTGTTGGAGAACCTGTGAGAACCATGTTGGGTCAGGCCTATCTAGTCCAACGCTCTGTGTCAGGCAGCCCTTCTCCAGAGCTACACGTACGGACAGCCAAATCAGCCAAGCACAGGAATGGCAGCCCAAAATCATCAGAGGAACGGATGTTGGAGACCTCTTTAAAGACCTCTCGGTGGCTCCTTGTGACGGTGGGGGAAGAGGCAAGAACAGGGTTGCCAATCCCCAGGTGGGGACAGGGGATCCCCCAGTTTGCAGGCCCTCTCCCCACTTCAGGGTCATCAGAAAGCAAGGGGGGAGGGAGGGAAATATCTGCTGGGCACTCCATTATTCCCTACGGACACTGATTCCCATAAATTATAATGGAGAATAGATCCACGGATATCTGGGGCTCTGTGGGGGATGTTCTTTGAAGCAGAGGCACCACGTTTTCAGCATAGTATCCAGTGCCTTTTCCCAAAATCCCCTCCATGTTTCAACAGGATTGGACCAGGGGTTCCAATTCTATGAGGCCCAAAATAAGGTGCCCCATCCGTCATTGTTTCCAATGGAGGGGAGGCCTTTAAAAGGTGTGCTGTTTCTTTAAATGTGATGGCCAGAACTCCCTTTGGAGTTCAATTATGCTTGTCACACCCTTGCTCCTGGCTCCACCCCGAAAATCCCCATAAACTTCTTGAATTGGACCCAGCAACCCTAGTGAAGAAATGTGAGAAATACGATTTTTTTTTTTTAGTGAGGGAAAATTCCCTACAGTTTTTAATGGAAGAAATGACCTCAAATCAGATTTGTTTCTTTTCAGGAGAATAAATCTTCCTAATGTGGAGATGGGTGTCAAACATGCAGTTCAGGAGCCGAATCAGGCCCCCTGAGGGCTCCTATCAGGGCCCCGAGCAACTGGCTGTCATCTGCTTCCTTCTCCCTCTCTTGCTTCCTTCTGCATCACAGCTTGTTTTGCCAGGCTTGCTCAATCACACAGGAGCTACAGAGCAAAACCTCTATTTTCTCCATTGGCTGAGGCGCCTTCCATGGGGAGAAGGGGAGGAATAGCTTGCTTTCCAGGCTCTCTCACTCGCACAGCAGAGCTACTGAGCCAAGCCCCTCTTCCTTCTATTGGCTGAGGCTCCCCACCCCCCAGTCCCCTGGGGAAGGAAGAAAAGAGCCAGAGCTTCCTTTGCCCAGATCCCTGGATCCCATGAGAGAAATACAAAGAAAGCATCTTTAAGACCAATGAGTGCTAATGTTTTAAGCATGTTTTACTTTTTTTTAAAAAAAAAATTGCCTTTGTTTGTGTTCTTTTTAAAATTTAACTCTCTGCTACCTAATCTTAAATAGATACACACACGGCCCGCCCCAACATGGCTCGGACCAGCAAGGTCTCATTTATGGTCAGATCCGGCCCTCATAACAAATGAGTTTGACACCCCTGGTCTATCAGTAGTAGCAGAAGAGAGCCAAATCCTGTAACACCTGAAAGACTAACAACATTAGCGGCCGGGTCGGAGCTTTGCTTGGTGTAGTGGTGAAGTGTGCGGACTCTCATCTGGGAGAACGGGGTTTGATTCCCCACTTCTCCACTTGCAGCTGCTGGGATGGCCTTGGGTCAGCTATAGCTCTCACAGGGGTAGTCCTTGAAGGGCAGCTTCTGTCAGAACTCTCTCAGCCCCACCCACCTCACAGGGTGTCTGTTGTGGGGGGGAGAAGATAGAGGAGATTGTAAGCTGCTCTGAGTCTATGATTCAGAGAGAAGGGCGGGGTTTAAATCTGCAGTCCTCGTCTTCTTTCCTGAGCCACTGTTCACTTTCTCCGTTTGAAGAAGCAAGCCATGGCACGTGAAAGCTCCCGTCCTGCCACAAATTTTGTTAGTCTTTCAGGTTTTGCTAGACTCTTGCTCTTTTCGTCCTAATGTGTTATGTGTAAATAAGGCCTTGGAATACCACCAATTGCTGTTCTCGGGGGGGGGGGGGTGGCTGTTGGCGTGGCAGCCTGACTCAGATCAGTGGCTGTCTTTGTTGATTCCCCCCATTTGTAATTCTAAAAAGCTATAACTCTTTAAAAGATTTCTAGCCATAACTCTTTAAAGATTTCTTTATGGCCTGGGACCCCCCTATCTGCGGGACCACCTTGCCCCACGTGTTCTCAGTTTGGAGAGGCAGTTTGGTGTAGTGGTTAACTGTGCGGACTCTTATCTGGGAGAACCAGGTTTGATTCCCCACTCCTCCACTTGCACCTGCTAGCATGGCCTTGGGTCAGTCATAGCTCTGGCAGAGGTTGTCCTTGAATGGGCAGCTGCTGTTTGCTTACAGGAAAAACAGATCTACTGAGGATGCTGTTAATACTGTCCTTTATACTGCTTTATCTCATTTGGATAAAAAGGGGACGTATGTTAGAATGTTGTTTGTGGATTTTAGCTCCGCTTTTAATACAATATCACCCCATAGATTGTGGTTTAAACTTAAGGATTTGAAGCTGTCGGACTCTATATGTGATTGGATTTTGAACTTTTTATCAGGTCGCTCACAAAGGGTTAAAATGGACGGATATACTTCTTCCGTGAAGATCTTAAACACTGGCACTCCTCAGGGATGTGTCTTGAGTCCACTTCTTTTCACTATTTATACGTCTGATTGTGTTTCTAGTAGTCTGAGTAACAAAATCATTAAGTATGCAGATGATACAACGTTAGTGGGGCTCATCTCTGAGAATGATGAGTCTGCGTATAGGAGGGAAGTTCATCAGCTGTCCCTTTGGAGTAAAGTAAATAATCTTATTTTTAATGTAAATAAGATGAAGGAAATCATAGTGGATTACAGGAAGAGTAGTCTGCATTTTCAGCCATTGTTTATTGATGGGGTTATGGTAGAACAGGTGACAGAATGGAAGTTTTTGGGAATTACTATGAAACAGGATCTAACATGGGGGGCAAATACTTCAGCTCTAGAGAAAAAGGCCCAGCAACGACTATACTATTTAAGACTCTTAAGATCACAAAAACTGTCAGGGAGTCTGCTGGTTGCCTTTTATCGTAGTTCCATTGAGAGCATTATATCTTATTGCCTCTGCGTGTGGTTTGGGAGCTGCACGGAAGCAGAGAGAAGGGTGCTCCAAAGAGTGATGGTAAGAGCACAGAAGATTTGTGGATGCTCTCTCCCCTCATTGGTGGATCTGTATAATATGGGATGTAAAAGGAAGATACAAATGATCTTAAAGGATCCTTCACATCCGGGCCACTTGCTATTTGAGATCTTACCATCGGGCAGACGATATAGAGTGTTGAAGGCTAAGACAAATAGATTTAAGGGCAGCTTCTATCCAAGTGCTGTGGTTAGGCTAAATGCAGAGCTATGAATGGTGTAGTGGTTTGGTGTAGTGGTTAAGTGTGCAGACTCTTATCTGGGAGAACTGGGTTTGATTCCCCACTCCTCCACTTGCACCTGCTAGAATGGCCTTGGGTCAGCCATAGCTCTGGCAGAGGTTGTCCTTGAAAGGGCAGCTGCTGTGAGAGCCCTCTCCAGCCCCACTCACCTCACAGGGTGTCTGTTGTGGGGGAGGAAGGTAAAGGAGATTGTGAGCCGCTCTGAGACTCTTTGGAGTGGAGGGCGGGATATAAATCCAATATCTTCTTCTTCTTCTTCTTCTTCTTTTAGATGTAGGCTAAATGTAGGGTTATGAATGGTTATTTGTTTTAGATGTATTTAAATGGTTTATGTATATGTCTTTTCTTTAGTGTTGATGTGTTGGTATGTTTGTGGAAGAGCACCTCATTTCGTTGCTCTCATTTTCCTTTTTTGAGAACAATGACAATAAATTTATCTATCTATCTCTCCAGCCCCACCCACCTCACAGGGTGTCTGTTGTGGGGGAGGAAGGTAAAGGAGATTGTGAGCCGCTCTGAGACTCTTCAGAGTCGAGGGTGGGATATAAATCCAATATCTTCATTTACCTCACAGGGTGTTTGTTGTGGGGGAGGAAGGTAAAGGAGATTGTGAGCTGCTCTGAGACTCTTCAGAGTGGAGGGCGGGATATAAATCCAATATCTTCATTTACCTCACAGGGTGTCTGTTGTGGGGGAGGAAGGTAAAGGAGATTGTGAGCTGCTCTGAGACTCTTCAGAGTGGAGGGCGGGATATAAATCCAGTATCTTCTTCTTCCCCAGAGATCACTGTGATGAAACTCTCAAAATCGTTTGGCAGTCTCTGGGGTAAAAGAGGCTAGGCTTAATTCCACCAGAGCAAGAGCCTTCTCGGTTGTGGCCCCAGTACTTTGGAACACCCTCCCAGAAGCCATCAGGGCTCTGCGGGACTTATTGCAAGACCCGCAGGACTCAACTGTTTCGGATGGCATATGACATCTAATGGGAAAGGGCTGCCACCCCATCTGGATCTATCGCCCTTTAGCACTAACTGCCTAGGATTCGTAGGCACTGAGAAAGGGAAATATTCTATGATTCACCTGAAGTAGCACCCTTGCAATTTATTGGATTGTTTTATTGTTTTAATATTGCTTATTGTGTATTGTATGCTGCTAGCTGCCTTGAGTCTGCATAGAATGGCTGGGATATAAATATAACGTAAATGAACGGACAAATGAATGAATTTTTTTATTGTTTTAATATTGCTTATTGTGTATTGTATGCTGTTAGTAGGCTTCCCAAACCTCCCGCCCTGGCGGGGGACCCCTATCAGCCTCCTCCCCCGCTCTCCAAAAGTCTGGAAGCGGGAGGCTGGGAAGCTGCAATCGCGGGCGGCTCTTTTGTCTGCAGCACTACGGGCATGTCCGCTCCCTCCTGCCGCCGCAGCCACGCTGCCAGGCCTAAAGAAGGCGCATCCCCGCTCCCTCCGCTGGGTCTCCTGCAGGCAGGCAGGCAAGACAGGCCGGTCTTCCGGACCTAGCTTTGTCCGGCTCAGATAGCGAGCGAAGAAGTGAGCCGTGGGGGGGGGGGCAGAGAGACACATCGATTGTGCTCCTCCTGCTGCTTCTGCTCTCTCGCCTCAGCTCTTTAAGCAGCCAGCGCTGGCACGCAACAGGGGCTTGTCCCAGGGTGCCCCCCACAGCACGGGCCTGCCAGTGCCCCCCACGCACCTGCCTGCACTCTCCTCCCGCCACCCAAGTCCGGGGGCTGGGGCGCACGGCAGCCTGGCTGCTAGTGGCGACGGCGATGCTTCAGATCTGGGGAGAGGGAATATGGCTTCTCCTTCCGGTACAGCATGTTAAATAAACCATTTCGGGAGGAGAGGAGCCGAGCGAGGGAGAGAGAGAGAGAGAGAAAGCAGGAGCAGGCAGCTGGCTGGCTGAGTGTCTGCGCGGGGAGGGACTGGGGGACTCAGAGGCGGGCCGGCGGCGGGTGAGAAAAAAGCGCAAGGGGTAGGTGCGTAACCGCTGTGCCACTCTGGCTGTCCATTGACCTTAACCACGTGGAGGGGGGAGCGAAAGGCCCCGGGAAATGTGAAACGTAGGGTTGCCAGATCTGTGTTGGAAAATACCTGGAGACTTTGGGGGTGGAGCCAGGAGAAAGCGGGGTTTGGGAAGAAGAGGGGTCTCAGCATGGTACAATATCATCGACTCCACCCTTTAGAGCAGTCGTTTTCTCCAGGGGAGCTGATCTCTGCCAGCCGGAGGTCAGTTGTGAAAGCAGGAGATCTCCAGGCCCCACCTGGGGACTAGCAACCCTACTAGGTTCCAAACCCTAAATCTCCAGGTAGTTCTCAACCCAGAGCTGCCAGCTCTGGGTTGAGAACTACCCAGAGTTCTTGGGAGGCTGAAGAGGGAGGGGAGAGCCATCTGTTCTTGGAAGAAAAGCATGATTTAAAAGATATATATAAAACGGAGAAGAAATATGGAACGAATCAGAGTGCCTCAAGATGCCTGATGCACTTTAGATAGGGTTGCCAATCCCCAGGTGGGGGTAGGGGATCCCCGTTTGGAGGCCCTCCTCCGCTTCAGGGTCATCAGAAAGCGGGGGGAGGGGAGGTAAATGTCTGCTGGGAACTCATGATTCCCTATGGAGATTTATTCCCATAGAAAATCATGGAGAATTGATCCGGGGGTATCTGGGGCTCTGGGGGGGGCTGTTTTTTGGGGTAGAGGCACCAAAGTTGCAGTATAGCATCTAGTGCCTCTCCCCAAAATACCTCCCCCAAGTTTCATAACAATTGGACCAGGGGGTCCAATTCTATGAGCCCCAAAAGAAGGTGCCCCTATCCTTCATTATTTCCTATGGAAAGAAGGCATTGAAAAGGTGCGCCGTTCCTTTAAATGTGATGGCCAGAACTCCCTTTGGCGTTCAATTATGCTTGTCACAGCCTTCATCTTGGCTCCACCCCAATGTCTCCTGGCTCCACCCCAAAGTCTCCTGGCTCCACCCCCAAAGTCCCCAGATATTTCTTGAATTGGACTTGGCAAACCTAGCTGTTAGCTGCCTTGAGTCTGCATAGAATGGCTGGGATATAAATATAACGTAAATGAACGGACGAATCAATGAATTTCTTTATAGTTTTAATATTGCTTATTGTGTATTGTATGCTGTTAGCTGCCTTGAGTCTGCATAGAATGGCTGGGATATAAATATAACGTAAATGAACGGACGAACGAATGAATTTCTTTAATAGGGCAGCCGCCAAACTGGAAGCACTGTGTCACTGTGGAATGCACCTCCCTTGCCCCGCCCCGTGCAAAGCAGGTTGGAATTTTTTATAAAACTAATTTGCAGAAAGTAAATATTTTCAGTTTTGCTTGTTATTCTGGAAACGAGGTCACAAACACACATACACACAACAACGGCTGTGTGACAAGTTGGCTTTATTGGGGTTCAAACCACTACACTCTCATAGCACACGACAAGCAACTGAAACTTTTTAAAACAGCAAAGCCATTAATCGCTTGACACAAAATCGCTTGGTGCCGGGCTGTTCTCGTCGTTGGCGCTTCAAGCGGCAGGTGGAAGCCCTGGGTACTCTTGCTGGGAGATATTCCATTTGCCCATGGCAGTCAGCTGGGAATTATTCCATCTATCCAAGATAGCCAGCACACGACTTTCGAGTTGCAAAGGTTGCAAAGGTGACTCATTTGGTCCGAACAACATAGTCGCAAACATTACACACGTAAAGCCCAGGACAATAGCTGAAAAGAGGATGGTAAGCGCGGCAACCGGGAAGGTGGTGTTTACATTCAACTGTGGAGAGGGAAGAAGAAAGAAGCCAGAGGGTTATGACGGAAGAGACAGTTTGGTGTAGTGGTTAAGTGTGCGGACTCTTATCTGGGAGAACCAGATTCCCCACTCCTCCACTTGCAGCAGCTGGAATGGCCTTGGGTTAGCCATAGCTATTGCAGGAGTTGTCCTTGAAAGGGCAGCTTCTGGGAGAGCTCTCTCAGCCCCACCCACCTCACAGGGTGTCTGTTGTGGTGGGAGAAGATATAGGCGATTGTGAGGTGCTTTGAGTCTCTGATTCAGAGAGAAGGGCAGGGTGTAAATCTGCAGTCTTATCTGGGAGAACCGGGCTTGATTCCCCACTCCTCCACTTGCAGCTGCTGGAATGGCCTTGGGTCAGCCATAGCTCTGGCAGAACTGTTCTTGAAAGGGCAGTTTCTGGGAGAGCTCTCTCAGCCCCACGTACCTTTTGAGAGCCAGTTTGGTGTAGTGGTTAAGTGCACGGACTCTTATCTGGGAGATCCGGGCTTGATTCCCCACTCCTCCACTTGCAGCTGCTAGAATGGCCTTGGGTCAGCCATAGCTCTTGCAGAGGTTGTCCTTGAAAGGGCAGCTTCTGAGAGAGCTCTCTCAGCCTCACCTACCTCACAGGGTGTCTGTTCTGGGGGTGGGGGAAGGTAAAGGAGATTGTGACTGCTTTGAGATTTAGAGTATAGGGCAGGATATAAATCCAATCTCTTTTTCTTCTTCTTCTTGACATCCCTCCCTTGTTAAATTTTATGAAACAGCCACTCTTTAGCAATGAAAAAAAAATCCAGGGGGGGGGAGGGAATGAAACACTTGAAAATGTCCTGTGGAAAACTTTCCCCCCACCCCCAAATCTCTGGTGACTAGGGTTGCTGTGGGAAGTTATGTGTAAGGTTTGGCAGTTGGTATAATTGGATACTATGTAACTAGAAGTATAGAATGCATGTGCTCCTTGTTGTTGAGCAGATTGTACTTGATGCCTTATTGGTTAAGGGGTATGACGTGTATGAGGAAATAAAAGGAGGTGCTGGAGAGGCTGAGGGATCATTCATTCCCTGTGCAGCTGTACTCGAGCATGCTTTGCAATCTTTAAATCTGTCTCCTGTCTACCTTTCTTCTTCACACCATTATATTGTTGGGGCTGGACTCTGACAAGTGGTGCTTCGCGTGAGGCTTCCAAGAGAGCAATCTTTTAGACTCTGTTCATCCACCACCCACGCCCGGCACGGGTTTCAGGCGCGCCACACATCTTCGGATCCCGGGTGAGTGTGACTGGTCAAGATAGAACACATCGGCAACTATGGGTTCCTCACTGTCCGTTGAACAACAAGCCTTTTCTCAAGACCTCCTCTTTTTACTCACTAAAGAAGGACACTCTGTTACAAAGAAGGAGGTTGAAGATTTAGTAAAAGCTATTGATGATGTATGTCCATGGGTCCCTGAAAGAGGAACCCTTAAGTTGAAGGACTGGGTGAAAATTGGCGGCCATTTCCAAGATCACCCTCGGGTGATGGCCAGAGTTCTGTTTACATGGTCCAAGGTCCGAGCATGTTTGAAAGGCCTTACACCAAACAATATTTTGTTTAATCAGCAAATGGAGGCACACCCGTCACCTATGGCTTCCCTGCCGCGACTTTTGCCGCCCGCCTCCGCGCCACCTTATGCCCCATCTTTAAAAACGGATGAGCGGCATTTTGCGTCTCGCAAACCACCTAATGATCATGACACGGACACTGAGGACCCTGGGTTTCCCTTAGCCCCCGTCATACAACCGGACCGCTCGGCCGCCTTTGCGGCAGCTGTTTCCGCCGCAGTCCTGGAAGAAGGGGACATTACTGTGAGTTCTATGGCCTTTCCTGTCATTAGAGGCGTCCCCGCTCATGGCAATGCCCCAGCAGTTCCGGACAGATATGACCCGTTGCCTCTCCAGGCGATAAAAGAACTGCAACGTTCTATAAAAGATAATGGCATTCAAGCCCCATATACGAGGGCTATAATGGAGAATTTATCTATGCAGCGTTTGGCTCCGGCGGACTGGAAGATGTTAATTCGGTCCCTCCTTCCGCCTGCTCAAAGTTTGTTATGCTTAGAAGAATGGCGACAACTGGCGCAAGATCAGGCTGCCATGAATGCTCTTGCCAATCCTCCCATTAATATAACAAGAGATATGTTGTTGGGGGAAGGGACCTTTCAGACAGCGGCCCGTCAAACAGCCTTGACAGATCAGGCTTTGACTCAGACAGCCACTATAATTGTAAGGGCGTGGAAAAAGATCCCGGAGCCAGGGGAGAATACCTTGTCTAGTTTTGCCAATATACGCCAAGCAGCTAACGAACCTTCTACTGAGTTTGTTAATCAATTGTTGAGAGCTGTTGAGCATCAAATCGAAAGCCCCAGGGCTCGGAAATTGTTGTGTAAGCAATTAGCTTATGAAAATGCTAATGAGGACTGTAAAGCCGCTCTTACTCCAGTATATAATAATCCTGATACTGACATACAGACAATGTTAAGAATGTGTCAAAATGTCGGCTCTCAGACCCATAGTGCGCGCCTCTTGGCGGCAGCTATTCAGACCACGCAAGAAGCTCATAATCCTGCAGCTGGTAAAAAGTGCTTTGGGTGCGGCAAAGAAGGACATCTTAAAGCACAGTGTAGGTCCAGTCCTAATGGCCCTGCTCGCCCTTCAAAAAAGTGCCCTATTTGCCACAAAGGCTATCATTGGGCCAATCAGTGCCATTCTCGCCAGCCCATTGGGGTCGATCTCCCTCCTCAGCAACCTTCTTATCAACATCAACAGCTTCAGCAGGGAAACGAGATAACGGGCCGCCCCCAGGCCCGGGAAAAATAGACGGGGACCGCGATCAGTCCATTAATCTTTCAAAAAATGATACTGATCAATTGCTTCCTTTGTATTTCCCTGTCTCTACTATAACGCCTATTAGTGTGATGTTGGATCACCCAGTCACTGTCTCAGCTGGGTTCACTGTCCCAGTCCCTGTTACTTTATCAGCGTCCATTCCTTCTGGTTGCATGGGATTGGTTTTGCCAGTGATTACGTCATCTTGCTGGAAGGTGGTGCCAGGTTTGCTCGAAGCGTCCTGTTCGCCTCAAGTTACCTTATATATTGAAGCCACAATGGAGGCGGTCATTCCCCCTAATCTACAAGTAGCCTGTGTTCTTTCGTTACCAATTCCGACCTCTAATGAGACTGAAAAAATGCTATCAAATATGACTATGGCAACTATTCAATTATCTGCTAAGCGTCCTGTTTTACCAATTGTTGTGGCCGGTCAAGTCATTCATGGAATGATTGATTCTGGGGCAGACGTAACCGTAATAGCTGCCAGAGACTGGCCTAAGACTTTACCTAAGCAAAACGCTCCATTCGTTTATGGGGTAGGAGGTTTTACTCCTGCTGAACAAAGCGTTCATGGCATTACCTTTCAATCAGAAGACAAGACCGTCATTTTACGCCCTCTTGTCATGGACATTCCTTTTACTTTATGGGGTCGAGATTTGTTATCTAGCCTCGGGACCACCATTTCGACAAATTTATCCTGAGGGCCTCCCCTTCGGCACCACTGCATGCTTTGCCCATTCAATGGAAACCAGGTCCCCCGGTTTGTGTGGATCAGTGGCCCCTCCCTTTTGAAAAGCTCCAAGCGGTGGAGGCCCTTGTTCAGGAGCAACTTGATTTCGGCCATATTCGGCCAAGTACTAGTCCTTGGAATACTCCTATTTTTGTTATTAGAAAGAAATCTGGGAAGTGGAGATTATTACGAGAAAAGTTAATGAATGTATGACAATTATGGGTCCTTTGCAATGCGGTATGCCCAACCCTAATATGATACCAAAAAACCATGATGTAATGGTGGTGGATTTGAAAGATTGTTTTTTCAGTATCCCATTAGCACCCCAGGATTGTGAAAAATTTGCTTTTACAGTCCCAGTTCAAAATAACGATAGGCCAACTCAACATTTCGAATGGCATGTATTGCCTCAGGGCATGGCCAATTCCCCAACCTTGTGTCAATCATTTGTGGCCTTAGCCCTTCAACCATTTCGTTTGGCGTTCCCTGATTTATTAGTTTATCATTATATGGATGACATTTTGATAGCTGGACAATCCTTAAATTTTGAACATCAAAGATTTTTGCTTAAATTGCTGCATTCATATGGGTTGGTGATAGCTCCGGAAAAAATACAAACTCATAATCCGTTTGTGTATTTGGGCCATAAACTTTCTGAGACTGCGTCTATTCCATCTTTACCGCAAATACAAATACCACCTTTTTTTACATTAATTCAACTGCAAAGCCTTTTGGGAAATCTTAATTGGGCTAGACCTTTTTTAGCCCTTACTACTGAAGAGATGTCACCATTGTTTTCAGCTCTCGCTGGACATTCTTCACCAGCAGACAAGATTCCCGTTACTCCATCTATGCGAACTGCCTTGCATATTGTCTCTCAACGAATTCGTTCTCGGGCAGTAAATCGACTGCCATCCTTGGATGTTCCTTTGAATTGTGCTATTTTATCGATGCCACATTTACCAACTGCAATTATTTATGCACCAGACACGAAAGAACACATTTCCATTATAGAGTGGATACATTTGTCACATACTCCACCATGGAATCTTTATCCCTGGACCACAGCAGTAGCAGATTTATTTTATAAGGCCAGAAATCATGCTATCCAGCTCTCCGGAAGAGACGTTGACTCTGTTTATTTTTCTTTATTACAGGGAGAAGTTGCTCGTTTATTGCAAACTTCTATCGATTTTCAATCAGCATTTGCAGGATTTGTGGGGAAAGTCCTCTTTAACCCACCAAAAGATAAACGTTTAAATTTAATTTTGCAGGTTCCATATGTTTTAACTTCATGTTTTTCTCCACAGCCATTGTCTAATACTTTTACTATTTTTACAGATGGAGCCCCTAAAAGGGGAGTGGTCGTTTGGCAAGGTATAGAGGGCTCATGGAACACACGGTTCACTGAGCCTCAAATTTCTGCTCAAAGATCTGAGTTAGCTGCTGTTATATTGGCCTTTCAATTGTTTAAAGATAATGACTTTAATCTTATAGTTGATACACAATATGTATTTAGATTGTTAACGCATTTGCCTTTTTCTTATTTGTCTCCAGCCATGGATGAAGACTTATATCATTTGTTTTCTAAACTGCAGGAACTCTTACAGAATAGAACAATGTTTTGCTTTGTTGCACATATTCGGTCACATACTGGTTACGGAACAATGTTTTTTCCTTATTTGATGATCCTATTTCTTCCCATAATGTTTTCCACCAATCAGCAAAAGTTTTGCATAAGATGTTTTCTATTCCTATGTCACAAGCTAGAGATATTGTATCAGCATGCCCTGCCTGTTGTAAGGCGCCTATTAATTTTCCATTTGATGCTGTAAACCCTCGGGGAACAAAAGCTAATCAAATATGGCAGATGGATGTGACCCATGTCCCCTTTTTGGCACCGTTTTCTGTTACATTTAACGGTAGATACATCATCAGGTTTTATATGGGCCACCCCCCTTAAAGGGGAAACATCGCGGCATGTCATCCAGCATTGTATTAGGACATTTGCCGTGATGGGGAGGCCTGAGACTCTGAAAACGGACAATGGCCCTGCCGATTGTTCTAGTGCCTTTGCTGATTTTTGTCAACAATGGGGAGTTAAGCTGGTTCATGGTATTCCCTTCAATTCTACAGGACAGGCCATAGTTGAGCGTGCTCATCTGACATTTAAATCGCTCCTACGTAAACAAACTGGTGGTCGTGGAGTACCAACATCAGAAATTCTGACTGTGGTTGCTAAAGTTCTCTTTACCTTGAATTTTCTTTTTACTCCTCATAATAGGTCTTGTACTCCAGTGGAATTTCATTTTAGGTCAGAGGAACCATTGCCGCGCCCCCTTGTTACATACAGGAAACTGCCAGATCCAAATTGGCACGGCCCTGTGCCTTTAATTACTTGGGCAAGAGGATACGCAGCTGTCGCTGAAGAAAAAGGACCTTTGTGGGTCCCAGCTCGTTGTATTCGGCCATGGCGTGGACTTCCTACATCGTGAATCTTATTGATGGATTCAGATTTGGATTTAGAGCAGACTTAGGTTACTGGGAAGATAACAACAACCATCCATCATATGGAAGAATCTACTCATAATGCTCCTTTTGGTACAGGCTCCCTATCTGTTGACAGCTGGTGGTCTGTACTGTAAAAATGGCTTCCAGATGTGGGATGGTTGCAGTAATATTGTACAATTTTAATGTTAGGTTTGTTCATATTAATAGTATGATGTTGTTTTATTCAACATATTTTTTCATTGTTTTATGTTTTTTAGTCTTGTGGATTTAAACCTCCTTCCGTGGCCTTTCCCACAGAAGAATACAGTAGATGGGTTGGCCATAGGCTGCCTTTCCAGAAGTCTTTATTTTTGAATATATATAATTGGCAAAGTTTGTCAACAAAAAATAAATATAAAGGGAGGAGATGTGGGAAGTTATGTGTAAGGTTTGGCAGTTGGTATAATTGGATACTATGTAACTAGAAGTACAGAATGCGTGTGCTCCTTGTTGTCGAGCAGATTGTACTCGACGCCTTATTGGTTAAGGGGTATGACGTGTATGAGGAAATAAAAGGAGGTGCTGGAGAGGCTGAGGGATCCCTGTGCAGCTGTACTCGAGCATGCTTTGCAATCTTTAAATCTGTCTCCTGTCTAACCTTTCTTCTTCACACCATTATATTGTTTGGGCTGGACTCTGACAGGTTGCCAAGTCCAAGAAATATCTGGGGACTTTGGGGGTGGAGCCAGGAGACATTGGGAGTGGAGCCAGAAGCATAACTGGACTCCAAAGGGAGTTCTGGCCATCACGTTTAAAGGGACCGCACCCCTTTTAAATGCCTTCCTTCCATAGGAAATAATGAAAGATAGGGGCACCTTCTTTGGGGGCTCATAGAATTGGATTCCCTTATCCAATCTTTTTGAAACTTGGGGGGTATTTTGGGGAGAGGCACTGGATGCTATACTGAAAATCTGGTGCCTCTACCTCAAAAAACAGCCCCCCGCCATCCCAGATACCCGTGGAACAATGCTCCATTATTTCCTATGGGAATAAGCCTCCATAGGGAATAATAGTTCCCAGCAGACATTTCCCTTCCCCCCTCCCTGCTTTCTGATTACCCTGAAGCAGGAGGAGAGCCTCCAAACAGGGGGATCCCCTGCCCCCACCTGGGGATTGGCAACCCTACTGGTGACATGTTTTGGATATTAAAGAAAGGCACTTTATAGACCAGGTGTCCCCAAATTAGTGTCCATGAGACCCCAACACTGTTCTTGGTGCCCATCTGCTGTTTTTAGAAAGTGGGTGGGGCCAGGTGGGACTTCAGCCCAGCAGGGCTTTTGATTAGCCATTGGAGACCTGATTGGCTGGGCAGATTAAAATGTTGCTTCAGTGGCAGCTGCCACTACTGTGTTGGTTTTACTCTCTCAGTTTGGTGTAGTGGTTGAGCGCACAGACTCTCACAGAGAGCTATCTCAGGAGTTGTCCTTGAAAGGGCAGCTGCTGTGAGAGCCCTCTCCAGCCCCACCCACCTCACAGAGTGTCTGTGAGGTAGGTGGTGTAGCCAGTTTGGTGTAGTGGTGAAGTGTGCAGACTCTTATCTGGGAGAATGGGGTTTGATTCCCCTCTCCTCCACTTGCACCTGCTGAAATGGCCTTGGGTCAGCCATAACTCTGGCAGAGGTTGTCCTTGAAAGGGCAACTTCTGTAAGAGCTCTCTCAGCCTCACCCACCTCACAGGGTGTCTGTTGTGGGGGGAGAAGATAGAGGAGATTGTAAGCTGCTCTGAGTCTCTGTTTCAGAGAGAAGGGCGGCGTATAAATCTGCAATTCTTCTTCTTCATGGCAGCAACAGGGCCCATTGCCAAGGGCAGTCGCATTGGGAGGAGAATGCTGCTGTGAAGAAATACATTTTTGTTCCTGGGAGGTTTGAAAGGAGCAAAACCTCCACTCTGAGTTTTAAAAGCCACCCCCACCCACCACAGAGAACAGGAAAGCGGAGAGGTCAGTTCAGTTGCTTTCCAGACTTATGTAGTTCATCCTCATACAAATGCTAATCGGTCTAGCTAGAGACAATAAGGGGCCAACCTCAATTCTAGCAGTGAACAGAGATTTGGTAGTGTTAACGGCTATAGCAGAGGTGGCTAATCGATGGCACGGAAGCCACATGAGGCTCTTTCACACACATTGTGCGGCTCTCGCTGCTAGTCCCACTGCCTCACATCAGCATTTCTCTCTTTAAATCACTTCCAAGCCAAACCAGCTAGTGGCTCGAAGAAGGCATTTAAATTTGCTTTCTTTCCACTTTTCTCTCCCCCATCTATTTGCCTTTTCTTCCTTCCTTCCTTGCAGCTCTCCAGCATCTGATGTTCATGTCTTGTAGCTCTCAGACATCGGATGTTTATTCTGCGTGGCTCTTACATTAAGCAAGTTTGGCTACCGCTGGGCTAGGGAGTCTTCAGAAAGGAAAACTCTGGAGGCATCAGAAAAACATTCCTTGACCCGGCCTGAATGGGTCAGTGGGAGGGGAAAATTCCTTGCAGCAGGAAAGAGGTCCCTTTCCTTGGGGGCTGGGTTCAAGATCATACACTGACCTTTCCCCTGCCAAGTACAAAACAATATCCAGGACACAGTTGATGACTAATACAAAACAAAACTGAATCCAACACTCTATAAGCAGTATACCATAAATGTGTTATATTACTAAACCTAGTACTAGTTCTGAATTCATGTACAAAATCTTGATTAATAATAATTCATTCATGGAATCATAGAGTTGGAAGGGAACCCCAGGGTCATCTAGTCCAACCCCCTGCACAATGCAGGAAACTCACAAACACCTCCCCCTAAATTCACAGGATCTTCGCTACTGTCAGATGGCCATCTAGCCTCCGTTTAAAAACCTCCAAGGAAAGACAGCCCACCACTTCTTGAGGAAGCCTGTTCCACTGAGGAACCGCTCTAACGGTCAGGAAGCTTTTCCTAATGTTGAGCCGGAAACTTTTGATTTAATTTCAACCCACTGGTTCTGGTCCTACCTTCCAGGGCCACAGAAAACAATTCCACCCCATCCTCAATATGACAGCCCTTCAAGTACTTGAAGATGGTGATCATATCACCTCTCAGCCGCCTCTTCTCCAGGCTAAACATCCCCATTTCCTTCAACCTTTCCTCATAGGACTTGGTCTCCAGACCCCTCACCATCTTCATTGCCCTCCTCTGGACCATTCCAGCTTGTCTAGATCCTTCTTAAAATGCGGTGCCCCAAACGGAACACAATACTCCAGGTGAGGTCTTCCCAGAGCAGAGTAAAGTGATGCCATCATTTCACATGATCTGGATGCTATTATCCTGTTGATACAGCCCAAAATTGCCTTTGCCTTTTTAACCACCACATCACAGTGTTGACTCATGTTCAGAGTACGGTCCACAAAGACCCCTAGATTCTTTTCACACAGACTACTGCTAAGACAAGTCTCCCCCATCCTATAACCATGCATTGGATTTTTCCTACCTAAGTGCAGAACTTGACATTTATCCCCGTTAAAATTCATGATATTGGTTTCAGCCCAGTTTTCCAGCCTGTCAAGATCATCCTGTTTTTGTCTTCTACTGTATTTGATGACTAACACAAATTAAACTTTCAATTTAGCATCATCTGCAAATTTAATAAGCATTCCCTCCATTCCTTTATCCAAATCATTGACAAAGATGTTGGAACAAAAGAGGTCTAAAAATACTGGTGTCCAGGAGACAAAGGGGGCCCACCCACCACGATAAGGCTATCGTTTCGTTTTTATAGGAAATAAAATTTTCAAAAAAAATACGTAAGCGGAACAAAGGTACAATTAAAACTTTTGCAAAAGAAATGTATATACATATTTTAGTAATTATAGTGCACGTATATTGTACATTTTACTGGCAGTATGCAGTAGATATTAAATGTCAATACAGATTGCATTTTCTCCAAGGGAGCCGATCTCTGCCAGCTGGAGATCAGTTGCCAAAGCGGGAGATCCCCAGGCCCCACCTGGAGGCTGGCAACCCTAAATACCAGGGATGGCCAATGGTAGCTCTCCAGACGTTTTCTACCTACAACTCCCATCAGCCCCAGTCAGCATAGCCAATGGCTGGGGTTGATGGGAGTTGTAGGCAGAAAAAAAACCATCTGGAGAGCTACCGTCGGCCACCCCTGCTAAATACAATGCAAATTTTAATTGCATTACAGTAATAATACCGGAACTTCTATTTTCAAGCGACTAAAAGGACATAAACATTTTTAACACATTGTTTAAGGGGGCCCAAACTTCATCAGGGACCCACTTGCCATCCAGCAAGCTGACACCCTAGCCAGTCCATAGAGTTGCCAAGTCCAATTAAAGAAATATCTGGGGACTTTGGGGGTGGAGCCTGGAGACTTTAGGGGTGGAGCCTGGAGCAAGGTTGTGACAAGCATCATTGAACTCCAAAGGGAGTTCTGGCCATCACATTGAAAGGGACGGCACACCTTTTCAATGCCTTCTTTCCGTAGGAAATAATGAAGGATAGGGGCCCCTTCTTTTGGGGCTCATAGAATTGGACCCCCTGGTCCAATCTATTTGAAACTTGGAGGGTATTTTGGGGAGAGGCACTGGATGCTATGCTGCAAATGTGGTGCCTCTATCTCAAAAAACAGCCCCCCGCCAAAAGCCCCAGATACCCGCAGATAAATTTTCCATTATACCCTATGGCAGGGGTGGCCAAAAACTGTGGCTCTTTCACACATATTGTGTGGCTCTTGAAGCCCCCACTGCCCCGTTGGCCAACTTGGAGCAGGTATTTGTCTCTTTCATTCACTTCTCCAAGCCAAGCCAGCAGGCAGTCTGGAGAATTCATTTAAAGTTGCTTTCTTTCCACCTCCACATCTATTTGCATCCCTTCCTTTGCTTCCTTCCTCGCGGCTCTCGGACGTCTGACATTCATGTCTTGTGGCTCTCAAACATCTGAGATTTATTCGATGTGGTTCTTACGTTAAGCAAGTTTAACCGCCCCTGCCCTATGGGAATTGGGTCTCCAAAGGGAAGAATGGAGGGCCCAGAAGACACTTCTCCCGCTCCACCCTGCTTTCTGATGATCCTGAAGCGGGGGGGGGGCTCCAAAACCAGGGGGGGATCCCCCACCTGGGGATTAGGTAACCAAAAAGAGTCACACAGGATGTGGAACCGAAGATCAAGTGTTGGCACCGTGTACCACTGACTCCTGCAGTGTTGGCCCTTGAAGATAAGACCCCAATCCAAAAGTACATGAAAACATTTCCAGTCATTTTTATTAATTTGCTCAGGGCGGCTCACGTGGACCAAAAGGGTATGGAAAAAATCCTTCCGTATCAAAAATTAATTTCCACAAGGGAATGAAGCCGACAGGAAGAACCGATCTCTTTCCTGTTTCACTGGAGGCTTTATCCAAGCCATTGCTTAATTCTATTTATACTACAATTTCCTCTCACAGAACGTCTCGCTCGAAACACTTCCAAGAATCTACTGCTTCATTCCCTTGTGAAATTAATTTTTGATACTGAAGAATCTTTTTCCATACCCTTTGGGTCGACGTGCGTCACCCTGAACAATTAATAAAATTACTGGAAATCTTTTCCTATACTTTTGGATTGGTTCTTCAAGGGCTAACTCTGCTAGCCAGTTTGGTGTGTCCTGGTGAAGTGAGCGGACTCTTATCTGGGGGGGGGGGGAAGGAAAAGGAGATTGTAGGCCGCTCTGCGACTCTGTCCTTGAAAGGGCAGCTTCTGGGAGAGCCCCTCTCACCCCACCCACCTCACAGGGTGTCTGTTGTGGGGGAGGAAGGTAAAGGAGATTGTGAACTGCTCTCAGACTCTGTCCTTGGAAGGGCAGCTTCTGGGAGAGCCCTCTCAGCCCCACCCACCTCACAGGGTGTCTGTTGTGGGGGAGGAAGGAAAAGGAGATTGTGAGCTGCTCTCAGACTCTGTCCTTGGAAGGGCAGCTTCTGGGAGAGCCCTCTCAGCCCCACCCACCTCACAGGGTGGTCTGTTGTGGGGGAGGAAGGAAAAGGAGATTGTGAGCTGCTCTCAGACTCTGTCCATGGAAGGGCAGCTTCTGGAGAGCCCTCTCAGCCTCACAGGTGTCTGTTGGGGGGGGCGAGGGAGGAAGGGAAAAGGAGATTGTGAGTTGTTCTGGGACTCCAGTATCATCATCATACTCTTCTGTCAGTGGTACACGGTGCCAACGCTTGATCTGCAGTCCCGCCAGGGGATTAGCAACCCCCTGCCAGTCCGCCACGGCCAACAACTCCCTCCCCCCCAAGCCTTGAAGGAGAGGCGACCGAAGGCAAACTCACCGCAGGAAAGTTGCCGCGCATGATTGCAGCTTCCAAGGGCGCGGGGCAGCGCAGCCAGCAGACGGTCACGAAGGCGGAGGGGAGCCCAGACGGGGGCGCAGGTTTCTCTGGACTCGCTCGCGCTTCGCCTCCTGCTGCTGCTGCCTCCGCCAGCCCTCCGGTATTTATCAGCGGCTCAGCCGGGGAAGCGCCGGGAGGGGCCCGCCCGCAGGCAGGGAGGCAGGCGGATTCTGGGCTTCCGCCGCAGCAGCCGCCAGGGGGCGTGTTGACCCAGCGACGCCTCCTTTTTCCCCGGGCCGGGCGCAGGGAGCCGTCCAGTGGGCAGATTGGGTTTCGGAATTTATCACTTTTGCAGGATGGATCCAGAGTAGGGTCGCCAATCCCCAGGTGGGGAGGAATAAGCAACAAGAAGTAAAAGTCCTCCTTCACCCAAAGGGGGATTAACGCGTGGAATTCACTGCCACAGGCGGTGGTGGTGGCTACAAGCATAGCCAGCTTCAAGAGGGGATTGGATAAAAATATGGAGCTGTGGTCCATCACTGGCTATTAGCCACAGTGTGTGTGTGAGTGTGAAGTGTGTGTGTATATATATATATATATAATTTTTTTGGCCACTGTGTGACACAGAGTGTTGGACTGGATGGGCCTTGGCCTGATCCAACATGGCTTCTCTTATGTTCTTAAGTGACACAGAGTGTTGGACTGGATGGGCCTTGGCCTGATCCAACATGGCTTCTCTTATGTTCTTAAGTGACACAGAGTGTTGGACTGGATGGGCCGTTGGCCTGATCCAAAATGGCTTCTCTTATGTTCTTAAGTGACACAGAGTGTTGGACTGGATGGGCCTTGGCCTGATCCAACATGGCTTCTCTTATGTTCTTAAGTGACACAGAGTGTTGGACTGGATGGGCCTTGGCCTGATCCAACATGGCTTCTCTTATGTTCTTAAGTGACACAGAGTGTTGGACTGGATGGGCCGTTGGCCTGATCCAAAATGGCTTCTCTTATGTTCTTAAGTGACACAGAGTGCTGGACTGGATGGGCCATTGGCCTGATCCAACATGGCTTCTCTTATGTTCTTATGTGACACACGGTGTTGGACTGGATGGGCCATTGGCCTGATCCAACATGGCTTCTCTTATGTTCTTATGTGACACAGAATGTTGGACTGGATGGGCCATTGGCCTGATACAACAGGGCTTCTCTTATGTTCTTATGTGACACAGAGTGTTGGACTGGATGGGCCATTGGCCTGATCCAACATGGCTTCTCTTATGTTCTTATGTGACACAGAGTGTCGGAGTGGATGGGCCATTGGACTGATCCACCCCCCTCCTCCCCTTATTTGTCAACCCACCGGGGGATTGGCAACCCCACCAGTTCACCACTGCCACTAAAGGCAAACTCACCGGAGGCATCATGATTGCGGCTTCCAAGGGCGGGGGGCAGCGCAGCCAGCAGACGGGCCTGATCCAAAATGTCTTCTCTTATGTTCTTAAGTGACACAGAGTGTTGGACTGGATGGGCCGTTGGCTTGATCCAAAATGGCTTCTCTTATATTCTTATGTGACACAGAGTGTTGGACTGGATGGGCCGCTGGCCTGATCCAAAATGGCTTCTCTTATGTTCTTATGTTCTAACTCGGAACAAAACGAGGCTCTGTGAATGCTGTTTTGCACCTAGGCTGGCCAGTCTCCAGGTCCCAGCGGGGGTTCTCCCGCTTTCCCAGGCTCCTTCCCACCTCCTCCCATCAACCGGCCAGCAGGGGGAAGCCCTGCCCCCACAACCATCATGTGACTTTCCACTTCCGGAGGCTTCAGTCTTTACCTGGAAAGCCTTCCTCTTGGGATGGTGCGTCTGTGTCTTTAAGGCTGAAGGGGAGCGGGGCGGGGAGGCAGAACAACATGGCTATGAAAGGAGCCCAGACCCTCTGTTTGTTGCACAATCCTTGCAGAGGTTGTTTGCATAGTGGGAAGGTAAATTTGAACCTTTGCTTGCCCTGTGTTACTGTGAAAAACTTAGAAGTTCAGCAACTCGTGAATAGAGGTGTCAATCCTAGGGTTGCCAAGTCCAATTCAAGAAATATCTGGGGACTTTGGGGGTGGAGCCAGGAGACATCAGGGCGGAGCCAGGAACAAGGGTGTGACAAGCATAATTGAACTCCAAAGGAGTTCTGGCCATCACATTTAAAGGAACTGCACACCTTTTAAAATGTCTTCCTTCCATAGGAAATACTGAAGGATAGGGGCACCTTCTTTTGGGACTCATAGAATGGGACTCCCTGGTCCAATCGTTTTGAAACTTGGGAGATACTTTGGGGAGAGTGACTAGATACTATACTGAAAATTTGGTGCCTCTACCTCAAAAAACAGCTCCCCCAGAGCCCCTGAAACCTCCAGATCAATTCCCCATTATACCCTATGAGAATCAATCTCCACTTAGAGAATAATGCTCAGCAGACGTGTTCCCCCCCCCCCATTTCTGGCGACTCTGAAGGGGATGGGTCTTTCTACTCACAAGTTGCTGCCAACTTCTTCAAAGTAACACAGACACACCATCCCAAGAGGAAGCCTTTCAATCAGCGACTGAAGCCTCCGGAGGTAGAAACGCACATGGTCCTCCGGGGGCGGAGCTCCCCCCCCCGCCAGCCAGACTCCCCAAGGAGACGCCACCCAGCAGCCGGAGAGGATGCAAGGACTACAAGTCCCAGAATGCACCTCGCGAAGGGAGGCAGGACTGGAGCGAATAGCAGGCCGGCGGTGGGTGGGTCTTTGTGACCCGGAGGAAGGGAGAAGCCTGAAGCCAGGCAGGGAAAGAGACACGGCACTGTTCCACCCCCCCCACCCCCGCTATCAGATTTTTAGAGAGCGGAGGATTAGGCTGCTAATTCAGGGGTCTCCCAGCAGGGCGGGGGGGGGGGTTGGGAAGCCTAGTCAATCCCCAGGTGGGGCCAGGAGATCCTCGGTTTGGAGGCCCTCTGGAGCGTCAGGGTCATCATAAACAAGGGGGGTGGGAAGGCAGGGAAATGTCTGCTGGGCCATAGGGTATAATTGAGAAGTAATCCCGGGGTATCTGGGGCTCTGGAGGGATGGTGTTTTGAGGTAGAGGTACCACATTTTCAGCGTAGCATCTGATGATTTCCCTCAAAATGCTCTCCACGTTTCAAACAGATTGGACCAGGGGGTCCAATTCTATGAGCCCCAAAAGAAGGTGCCCCTATCCTTCATTATTTCTAATGTAGGGAAGGCATTAAAAAGGTATGTGGTCTCCTTAAATGTGATGGCCAGAACTCCCTTTGGAGTTCAATTGTGCTTGTCACAACTTTGCTTATGGCTCCACCCCCAATGTCTCCTGGCTCCGCCCCCAAAGTCCCCAGATATTTCTTGAATTGGACTTGGCAACCCTATTTGCACCAGAGTGCAGAACTTCTAGAGTGCTTTTAGGTTTTCCACTCTCCTGCCAATGCTTTTCCATCCCTACTAGTTCTTGATTTGAAATATTTGATTGGTTTCAAAGTAGATGGGGGGAAAGGGGTGAAAAGGGGAGAGAAGCAAGGGGGCATGCTATTATGTTTCTACAGGGCTTTTTTTGTATCAGGAACTCCTTTGCATATTAGGCCACATCCCCTTAATGTAGCCAATCCTCCAAGAGCTTACAGGGCTCTTAGTACAGGACCTACTGTAAGCTCTTGGAGGATTGGCTACACCAGAAGCGTGTGGCCTAATATGCAAAGGAGTTCCTGCTACAAAAAAAGCCCTGTGTTTCTACAATATCAATATAGAAGAAGAAGAAGATATTGATTTTATATCCCGCCCTCCACTCAGAAGAGTCTCAGAGTGGCTCACAATCTCCTTTACCTTCCTCCCCCACGACAGACACCCTGTGAGGGGGGTGCAGCTGGAGAGGGCTCTCACAGCAGCGGCCCTTTTAAGGACAACCTCTGCCAGAGCTATGGGTGATCCAAGGCCATGCTAGCAGGTGTAAGTGGAGGAGTGGGGAATCAAATCCAGTTCTCCCAGATAAGAGTCCGCACACTTAACCACTACACCAAACTGGCTCTCCTGGTGTAGCCAATCCTCCAAGAGCTTACAGTAGGTTCTGTACTAAAAGCCCTGTAAGCTCTTGGAGGATTGGCTACATCAGGGGGATGTGGCCTAATATGCAAAGGAGTTCCTGCTACAAAAATGACCACTACACCAAACTGGCTCTCCTGGTGTAGCCAATCCTCCAGGAGCTTACAGTAGGTCTTGTACTAAAAGCCCTGTAAGCTTTTGGAGGATTGGCTACATCAGGGAGATATGGCCTCATATGCAAAGGAGTTCCTGCTACAAAAATGATGTATATACAGAAAATTCATCAGCCAAGTCCATGTACAAATAGAAATAGTAATTGTGAGTCATAAAACAGACAAACTTATGATCTATAATCAGCATCTTAAAGTAAGTATGGGTCAGTCAGAGTACATAACTTCTTTCTACTACTATTCCATGTAGCGAACAGGTTATGTCTGTACATGAAACCATGATAAAAAGGATTCCAAGGGTTTTTTTCCTATCTTGTATGGTACTATCTTTCAGAAAGATGAAAGTGAGTTCAGTTCTGCTGTCCCTAGTATTTTTTTTCAATCAGTTCTTGCTTTTTTGGCATTTCTGGGTATTTTCATTGTTTTGCAATTAAAATCCTTGCTGCAGTGATAATGTGTGCCGTCAAATGTCATATTTCCCTTGAGTATTCCGTGGGGAAAATATTCAGTAAAAACAATTCCGTCTTAAATTGAATTTGTATTGAATTTAATTGAATTTCTCAATATCTTTTGCAGTAATTCATGAGCCGTTTCCCAATATTTTTTCACTGTATCACAAGACCACCACATATGATAACATGTCCCCATCTGTTCCCATTTCCAACACTTATTGGATACATTAGCATACATCTTAGACAATTTTTCAGGAGTCGTGTACCGTCTATAAAACATTTTATGCAAATTTTCTTTAAAAGTAACAGTTCTAGTCATGTTTATATTAAATTTCCAAAAAGCTCCCCAAGTGTCCATATCAGCATTATGGCCCATGTTCTGAGCCCATTTAGTTAATCTTTTACAATCTCATCTTGCATCTTCATTTGCAACAATAAGGACTATATTTTCTTAATCATGTTATTCTGTCAAACCCATTTTGTTCCTTGGAAAAACCCACAGACTTGTCTTTAGCATCTCTAGAATCAATTTGTAATCTCAGCCACCAGTCTAAAATCACATTTTGTGATTTGAGCTCCTCATTAGATTTTAAGTTGTCAGTATCTTTCAGAAGTTGTTCATATCTTAATATCATATCTTGAGATGATAAGGCAGATTGAACAAAAGCTTCCACTGGTGAGACTCATTTTGGGATCTTTTGATACATTTGCAGTTTCAGCCATGCCCACGTTGTGTAGAGGGATTTTCTCAACAAATGATTTTTAAAATAGCTATGACCCTCTGTTTTTTGATATCACAAATAAGCATGGCACCCCATAGTGAGATCATGGCCTTCTAATAGCAAGAGGCGGCTGAGAGGTGATATAATCACCATCTTCAAGTACTTGAAGGGCTGTCATATAGAGGATGGTGTGGAATTGTTTTCTGTGGCCCTGGAAGTTAGGACCAGAACCAATGGGTTGAAATTAAATCAAAAGAGTTTCTGGCTCAACATTAGGAAGAACTTCCTGACCGTTAGAGCGATTCCTCAGTGGAACAGGCTTCCATGGGAGGTGGTGGGCTCCCCTGCCTTGGAGGTTTTTATACAGAGGCTAGATGGCCATCTGACAGTAATGAGGATCCTGTGAATTAGGGGAAGGTATTTGTGAATTTCCTGAATTGTGCAGGGGGGGTTGGACTAGATGACTCTGGAGGTCCCTTCCATCTCTATGGTTCTATGATTCAGTCAAACAAAATATTTATTATGATCATAGATCAGAATAAAACAAAAAGGTATCAATCGAGGGAAATAATATAAAACTAGATAGAAATTTTATCTTGCCCTGAAATAAAACAAATCAACTTGTTGCTGTGGATCTCTGACCTATAACCAGCTGCAAAAATTTTTGCAGTTAA
This sequence comes from Heteronotia binoei, assembly GCF_032191835.1. Classification (NCBI taxonomy): domain Eukaryota; kingdom Metazoa; phylum Chordata; class Lepidosauria; order Squamata; family Gekkonidae; genus Heteronotia; species Heteronotia binoei. Next base: position 7,927,737 of record NC_083243.1, on the reverse strand, counting down.
TAGTTGTTCGAGAGTTTGTCTCTTTCAGAAGACTCTGCAGAATTCTAATTATTCTAATACTGCAGATTGTTATTTTTCAGTACCACTATTGCAAATTTATTCTAACTTAATTGGCTAACATACCTCAGTTATTTTCTAAATTGTCTAGGGACAGTGTGTTCTAGTTAATGACAACAATTTCTCCACATGTAAACACAATCACCAAATTATTTTAAAATAGTATGTTCTAGTTAATGACAACTGCCCCACTTGTAAGATAAACACTGGTAAATATAAAATGCTTATGGCTTGGTGACTGTGTTTATCTTACATGTGGGGCAATTGCTGTCATTAACTAAAACATACTATTTTAAAAATAATTTGGTGATTGTGTTTTCATGTGGGGAAATTGTTGTCATTAACTAGAACACACTGTCCCTAGACAATTTAGAAAATAACTAAGGTATGTTAGCCATTAAGTTAGAATAAATTTGCAATAGTGCTACTGAAAAATGACAATCTGCAGTATTAGAATAATTAAATACTAATACTAAATAATTAAACATACCCCCCCACTCTTAACCCAAACTACAGGTGGTATTATGCCAACAACAGGAAATGAATCTCATCCCCCCTTCTTCCGGCCTGAAAGTCCAGGATACACTGTAGCCTTATAGTTCTCTAATATGGTTCTTTTGGTTTGCTGGAATTCGAAAAGTCAATGTGAAGCAGACTTTTTCAATGCCTTACGCTGCTTTCAGTCATAGATGCAAATAAAACGACAATCCAAATTTTTATAATCCTTCCATGAAAGAAATAGTCACTGCAGTTAGGTACTGTAACCCAATAGAAGAAGAAGAAGAAGAAGAAGAAGAAGAAGAAGAAGAAGAAGAAGAAGAAGAAGAAGAAGAAGAAGAAGAAGAAGAAGATGATGATGATGATGATGATGATATTGGATTTATATCCCGCCTTCCACTCCGAGTCTCAGAGCGGCTCACAATCTCCTTTATCTTCCTCCCCAACAACAGACACCCTGTGAGGTGGGTGGGGTTGAGAGGTGTCCAGCAGCTGCCCTTTCAAGGACGACCTCTGCTAGAGCTACAGCTGACCCAAGGCCATGCTAGCAGGTGCAAGTGGAGGAGTGGGGAATCAAACCCGGTTCTCCCAGATAAGAATCCGCGCACTTCACCACTACACCAAACTGGCTCACCAAATAGGCCCCAGAAGTTTGCAAAACTTAAAAATCAAAGCCAAAACTGGCCAAACCCTTATAAGAGCCAAGTGAAAGTAAGTTATAGATCTAGAAAGACAAATGCAAAGGATATTCCAGATATTCCATTTATCTTCAGATCAGCCAGGAAACTTTAAGTAAAAGTAGACATCCATAACTAGGTAACATCCAAACAGAGAGTAGTAGTCAAAATAAAGCTTCATTGGAACAGAATCAAAGTTAAAATCTCCAGTAAAGAGAAGTCGGTTGAAACCCAGATCTTCAGGTAAGGGTGGCCTGCCAAACTTCTGCCAACCCCCCCTTCCCTTTTCAATATCAGTCTATCTTTGTTCCATGGTAATAAATCCCAACACTATTCCAGTCCAAGTAAAGTAAAATAACTTACAGTCAGATTTAGGGGAGGGACAGTGGCTCAGTGGTAGAGCATCTGCTTGGTAAGCAGAAGGTCCCAGGTTCAATCCCCAGCATCTCCAACTAAAAAGGGTCCAGGCAAATTGGTTTGAAAAATCTCAGCTTGAGACCCTGGAGAGCTGCTGCCAGTCTGAGTAGACAATACTGACTTTGATGGAACGGGGGTCTGATTCAGTAGAAGGCAGCTTCATATGTTCATATATATGCAGACCAATTTTGCACTCACCCTACGTTGCTCTGATGTTCCTCTTTTTCAGCGCGGGGTTCTTCTGATTTCCCTCTATCTCCCCGGGGCTTCAGCCTGTATCGCCGTTTTTACATGGCAAAGAGAAACCGCTAAAAACTGCTTTCTCTTTGCCATGCAAAAACAGTGACGCGGGCTGAAGTCCTGGAGCAGATAGTGGGAAATCGGAAGGATGCCGCACTGAAAAGAGGAACGTCAGAGCAACGTAGGGTGAGTGGGAAATCGGTCTCAGAGCTGCGTAGAGAAACTGTCAAGATCCAGCAGGAATCAGCAGAAGCGCTTGAGTCAATTTAAGCTGTGTGGGTGTTCGCTTCTAATGCCATTTAAAATGGCAATTGCATCGGTGGAGCGTAGGGACAACTGAGCGTTCGAGGACCCGACCGCCATCGAGACCCTCGGCTCTCGCCAAGCTCCCTGCTTCAGGAGACCTTCACCTGAGTCTCTGTTTGAGTTCTCCTTCTGGGGAACCCCTCCAAGTGCTCGATATAGGGGGTCGACAGAACAGCGCTCTGCAATCGGCCCTGTCAGCAAGGCTCCAAAACCCGGAACTCCAATCCCCAGTAGTCCTCACGTGGAGCAAAATGGCTGGAGAAAGGATGTCTCCGATGCATTGATGCTGCATCTCTCTGGAGCATAGATCCAGGTGGGCAGCTGTGTTGGTCTGAAGGACAAGGTTTGAGTCCAGTGGCACCTTTAAGACCAGCAAAGTTTTATTCAAAGTATGAGCTTCTTTGTGCAATCACACTTCACATTCAGTGAGGAAGTGTGCTTGCACAGGGAAGATTATACCTTGAATAAAACTTTGTTAGGCTCAGGGCCAGTTTGGTGTAGTGGTGAAGTGCATGGACTCTTATCTGGGAGAACCGGGTTTGATTCCCCACTCCTCCACTTGCATCTGCTGGAATGTCCTTAGGTCAGCCATAGCTCTTGTAGGAGTTGTCCTTGAAAGGGCAGCTGCTGGGAGAGCCCTCTCAGCCCTCACCCACCTCACAGGGTGTCTGTTATGCGGGGAGAAGATATAGGAGATTGTAAGCCACTCTGAGTCTCTGATTCAGAGAGAAGGGCGGGGTATAAATCTGCAATTCTTTTTGTGCAGGAACGCACAGGAACACAGTTCCAGTTGGCTTGGCGGCAAGGTGTGTGGCCTAATATGCAAATGAGTTCCTGCTGGGCTTTTTCTACAAAAAAATCCCTTTGTGAAACAATGGTGATACCAGGGGATGTGAGCTAATATGCAGGTAAGTTCCTGCTGGGCTTCTACAAATAAAGCCTTGGTTAGTTTCATAGGTGCCCCTGGACACAAATACTGTTTTCTTTGGAACATGGAAGTGACACGGGCAATGATTTGGGAATGTTCCCAATCTCTATGGATTTTACCATTGAGACTGGGCAAAATCCTAGAGTGTTGATGACGTCACTTCCAGTTTTCAGCCAAACATGACATTTGATGCATCAGAAGCATCTCTGTTTTCTCAGGCCCCCTAGAAGAACTGCAGCTTGAGTACCTCAACCTCAGCCAACTTTCATAACTCTTTCTTTCCCCACCCCTCTCTCATATGTGTCCGCACACACACACAAAGACACCCAGGGAAGAATAATCCATGAGGGAAGAATAATCCAGAGCAACGGTGGCCAAACTGCAGCTTGGGAGCCACATGCGGCTCTTTCACACATATTGTGTGGCTCCTGGTGGCTGAGGATTAACTGAATGCAGGCTTACTCTCACATAAGTGTGCTTAGCATCAGAACCTCAGTCAGCCTCTGGGCGACTATTTCTTCCGTGTGTGAAGCAGGAAATAGGCAGGCTTCCAAGCTCTTCTCCTCCACCATAGAGGTCACCCAGAGACCTAGAGTGGAGAAAGAGAGTGCAAGAGCCAAGGGTGCCACTGCTAGGAGGGATGGCATTAAAGAGGGTGGTGCAGGATTCCCCCCGAATTTCATAGCTGTTGTAGGAGCTGTACCTACTATCCTTGGAGTCCACACAAAGAGATGTGTAAGGATGCAAATGGGGGTCAGTGATTCATATGGTACATGTGTGCTTCCTTCTCCCACTGGTGACAAACAAAAATTCCCTAACTTTTCCCTATGCAAGTCTTATGGGGACTGTTATTCCCAGCTATTGTTTTTTTTACTTTCTCTCAAAAGTCTCCCTCTAGCACGGTCGTGGTGTACAGTGCATACCTTTGTATTTTATCCTTCTGTGTAAAGTATTAAGAGTTTTAATAAAGATGTGTGTGTAATATTTGTTCTTGTCTTGGGGCTCTGAAACATCGGACGTTTATTCTATATGGCTCTTACGTTAAGCAAATTTGGCCACCCCCGATCCAGAGAGTCTTGCAGAAACAAAGAGCAAATGTGGGAAAAGGTTATTTCTTTTATTCCAAACGCACGCAAATAAGCCAATGGGAAAATCTAAGTGGTAAAAAATAGAAGGCAAAAAGTGAAAGCATTCAGTTTATTGCTATTTAAAATAAAACATCCATGACATCAGATATTTCCTGCGCACACACCCGGAAAAGGATCACTGTTCCCCCAGCAGGCATTCTGGAAGAGAAAAGGCCAAAGAATGACCAAAGTCGGCTTCTGGCTAGTCCAAAGAGCTTCTCTTCAGTCAGCCAGAAAGCAGGGGGCTGTTCATTCATCAAATAATATCAGTGGCAGTGCCAGAAATGTGGAATGTTTCCCCTGGGGGCCATAAAGGCCCTGTGGGATCTCTCCCAATTCCGCAGGGCCTGTAAGACTGAACTATTTCGGCAGGCCTTTAACACCTAAACCGGCAGAGGACTGCCACCCTACACTGCTGAGGAACGACGATCACTGTGGGATCACTGTGAGGAAGGAATACAAAAAAAGAGAGAAAGGAAATCATGACCTCCAGGGTTCTTTTTCTAGCAGGAGCTCCTCTGCATATTAGGCCACGCCCCCCTGATGTAGCTAGGGTTGCCAAGTCCAATTCACGAAATATCTGGGGACATTGGGGGTGGAGCCAGGAGTCTTTGAGGGTGCAGCCAGGAGACATTAGGGGTGGAGCCAAGATCAAGGCTGTGACAAGCATAATTGAACTCCAAAGGGAGTTCTGGCCATCACATTTAAATGGACGGCACACCTTTTCAATTCCTTCCTTCCAGAGGAAATAATGAAGGGTAGGGGCACCTTCTTTGGGGGCTCATAGAATTGGACTCCCTGGTCCAATCTTTTTGACACTTGGGGGGTTTTTTGGGGAGAGGCACTAAATGCTATACTGAAAATTTAGTGCCTCTACCCCAAAAAACAGCCCCCCCAGAGCCCCAGATACCCGCGGATCAATTCTCCATTATTTTCTATGGGAATAAATCTCCATAGGGAATAATAGAGTTCCCAGAAGACATTTCCCTCCCCCCCCCCCCCGCTTTCTGACAAAGCGGGGGGCGGGCCTCCAAACCGGGGAATCCCCTGCCCCCACCTGGGGATTGGCAACCCTAGATGTAGCGAATCCTCCTGGAACTTACAGTAGGCCCTGTACTAAGAGCTCTCTAAGCTCTTGGAGGATTGGCTACAGCAGGGGGGAGTGACCTAATATGCAGAGGAGTTCCTGCTACAAAAAGACCCTTGAACTCCCCAATGTCCTGTTGTTGACAGCCTTGCCCAAGTCCTACCGCCTGACGGCCACGGCTTCCTTGGGTCTTCCTGTTTCCCTGCTGCCACTTTCAACTTCTCCCAGCCAGGGCCCGTGCCAGGATTTTTGGCACCATAGGTGAAGCTACCTACTTGCGCCCCACCCCTAACAAATTTTAAAAAAGAGAATTAATGAGCTAATGAAGGGTACTTTAAGAACATAAGAGAAGCCCTGTTGGATCAGGCCAGTGGCCCATCCAGTCCAACACTCTGTGTCACATAAGAACATAAGAGAAGCCATGTTGGATCAGGCCAGTGGCCCATCCAGTCCAACACTCCGTGTCACATAAGAACGTAGGAGAAGCCATGTTGGATCAGGCCAATGGCCCATCCAGTCCAACACTCTGTGTCACATAAGAACATAAGAGAAGCCATGTTGGATCAGGCCAGTGGCCCATCCAGTCCAACACTCCGTGTCACATAAGAACGTAGGAGAAGCCATGTTGGATCAGGCCAATGGCCCATCCAGTCCAACACTCTGTGTCACATAAGAACAGAAGAGAAGCCATATTCGATCAGGCCCATCCAGTCCAACACTCCGTGTCACATAAGGACGTAAGAGAAGCCATGTTGGATCAGGCCAGTGGCCCATCCAGTCCAACACTCTGTGTCACATAAGAACATAAGAGAAGCCATGTTGGATCAGGCCAGTGGCCCATCCAGTCCAACACTCCGTGTCACATAAGAACGTAGGAGAAGCCATATTGGATCAGGCCAATGGCCCATCCAGTCCAACACTCTGTGTCACATAAGAACAGAAGAGAAGCCATATTCGATCAGGCCCATCCAGTCCAACACTCCGTGTCACATAAGGACGTAAGAGAAGCCCTGTTGGATCAGGCCAATGGCCCCTCCAGTCCAACACTCCGTGTCACATAAGAACAGAAGAGAAGCCCTGTTGGATCAGGCCAATGGCCCCTCCAGTCCAACACTCCGTGTCACATAAGAACATGAGAGAAGCCCTGTTGGATCAGGCCAGTGGCTCATCTAGTCCAACACTCTGGGTCACATAAGAGCATAAGAGAAGCCGTGTTGGATCAGGCCAATGGCCCATCCAGTCCAACACTCCGTGTCACATAAGAACATAGGAGAAGCCATGTTGGATCTGGCCAATGGCCCATGCACTCCAACTCTCTGTGGCACACAGTGGCCAAGAAAACCAAGTGCCATCAGGAGGTCCACCAGTGGGGCCAGGACACTAGAAGGCCTCCCACTGTGCCCCCCCCCCCTCAAGGACCAAGAATACAGAGCATCCCTGTCCCAGCCATAAGAACATAAGAGAAGCCACGTTGGATCAAGCCAATGGCCCATCCAGTCCAACACTCTGTGTCACACAGTGACCCAAAAAACCAGGTGCCATCAGGAGGTCCACTAGTGGGGCCAGGACACTAGAAGCCCTTCCACAGTTGCCGCCCCCCCCCCAAGCACCAAGAATTCAGAGCATCACTGCCCCAGACATAAGAACATAAGAGAAGCCATGTTGGATCAGGCCAATGGCCTATCTAGTCCAACTGTGGCACACAGTGGCCAAGAAAACCAAATGCCATCAGGAGGTCCACCAGTGGGGCCAGGACACTAGAAGCCCTCCCACTGTGCCCCCCAAAGCACCAAGAATACAGAGCATCACTGCCCCAGATAGAGAGTTCCAACAATATGCTGTGGCTAATAGCCACTGATGGACCTCTGTTCCAGATGTTTATCCAATCCCTTCTTGAAGCTGTCTATGCTTGTAGCCACCACCACCTCCTGTGGCAGTGAATGCCATGTGTTAATCACCCTTTGGGGGAGAAGGACTTCATTACATCTGTTCTAACCCAGCTGCTCAGCAATTTCATTGAATGCCCATGAGGGCTCATATTTTAATGCTTTGATGTTTTACAGGTAGTGATGGTCCAACATTTGTGAGCAGGGCCTTTCCTAGAACAGGAAATTAAATCCAACTGAATAGTTATTGGAGAAGTTTACCCACCCTACTGTTATCACCCTGTCTTTAGCTGCTTTTCAAACAAAATGAATACGCCAACTTTCATTAAGACATCTCTCAATGTATCAAGAGTGTACAGAAAAACACAGGCTCATTTCGCACTAGGCTTTTTCCAGGTGGAGAGCCCTTTTGTTCCTGGCGCTCCTCTCCATTTTCGCGCGTGCTGTTTTCCTGCAGCAAGCAAGATCCTCTCACAAGCGGTTTCTGCTTACCGCAGAAAAGCAGCACGCCAACTCACAACTCTGCAGCGGCGTCTGCAAAAACAGATTTTACACTTGACCTTTAAGCCTGGTTTAGCCCTGTCCCCAAGCTGACATTCTACACTAAAATCATAGAGTCATAGAATTGGTTTCTCTGATTCTACAATTCTAGGGCAGAATGTCATTTTGGGGACAGGGCTAAACCAGGATTAAAGGTATAGTGCAGAGAGAGACGCACTGGAAGCAAAAGGGCTCTCCACCCAGAACAAGCCCTAGTGCGAAAATCAGTCACGGTCAGCTAAGCAACTGCTGCCCGCTACAGACAATAATCTTTCTATAATAAAACTGTAGTTGTATTGGGAAAATCAAACTCCCCCATTGGTTGAAACGTGAGCTCCAGAAACCATTGGCCCCATCATCTGTCACTCTGCACCACTGCACACCTATTGGCTCACGCCCCTGTCCCCCACCCAATTCAGCCACAGAATGTTGGAACGAACTGCCGAAACTGTCAGAGGCACTCTTACCTCAGACAAAGACACATCTCCCTGCCCGTAAATGGCCCACACAGGTGGCCAAAGGCAACACACAGCCCTCTCTCTCTCCTAGGGTTGCCAAGTCCCTTGCAGCCTCCGGCGGGGGAAGTTCTTCAAGCACGCACGGTGCGATGACATCACCCTGAAGTGACAACATCGCTCCAGCAACGTCACGCGCCGGCCGCTGTAATAATAATAATAATAATAATAATAATAATAATAATAATAATAATAATAATAATAATAATAATAATAATAAATTTATTTTTGTATCCCGCCCTCCCCCGCCAAAGGCAGGCTCAAGACGGCTCACAGGACATGGTGTAACCATGATTTCAATAAAATACAATCAGTACAATAAAACAGATTAAAATACAGTTGAATTACATTTATAAATTAAGTTAAAAATTAGATAGAGCAATTAGCCATTATGAGTTATTGATTGAGGTGCTACAACTGTGGCACACAGTGGCCAAGAAAACCAAATGCCATCAGGAGGTCCATCAGTGGGGCCAGGACACTAGAAGCCCTCCCACTGTGCCCCCCAAAGCACCAAGAATACAGAGCATCACTGCCCCAGATAGAGAGTTCCAACAATATGCTGTGGCTAATAGCCACTGATGGACCTCTGCTCCAGATGTTTATCCAATCCCTTCTTGAAGCTGTCTATGCTTGTAGCCACCACCACCTCCTGTGGCTACAAGCAGATTTTTTACACCAACTTAATACTTGGTACACCATAGAGTTTCCCCTCCCAAATGGCTAGAGCATCTGGGGATAAACATAGAGTTTTCCCGGGAATGCCTAGAGTGGCCAGCACACAACATTGCTGGTGCGATGACATCACCTCCGCGTGACGTCATCACGCTGGTGGCATTGGGGGAGGCTCCCCCCACCGGCCCAATGTGGGCCAGCAGGTTGGGAACCTCCCAGGCGGGGGAATGCCCACCCGGACCGGGGTCTTCGCAGCTCTACTCTCTCCCCAATGGCCTTGCCACTCTGCCACACACTCATCAATGCCCTTGGGGCCTATGCCACCAACACTGCTCTGACTCCCCCTTCATGGCACACAAACAGGCCCAGTGTCTACACAGGTAGGCAGCAACTGCCAGAGCCTCTGCTACTTGTGTCTGCCATGCCATGATTTGTGTGAGGAGGTTGCTCCTTTGCACGCTGGGTTGGAGAGCGAGGATTCTGTGCTGAAGGGGGACAGAGTCTGCCTCCGTTTCACAATCACACTGCTAACTGCAGAGGAATGCTTTACCTCGCCTGAGAAAGGCAGGAGCCCTGGCCTGGTGGTAGAGCCAGCCTAGGTTGGGGAGGAGGTTCGTTTACACAATGGGCTGGAGATTGAGGGTGCTGTGCTGAGGAGAAAGACACACCGTCCCCAGCCTCTGCAGGAAATCCCATCAAGAACTCCAGTTTCCTAAATTTCCTACAATTCCTATCTTAACACTCACTGGAAATACCTTCAGATTCTCTGCACGTGACACAGGCAGGCGGCTAACAGGTGCAGCAGAATGAGAAGGGCAGGGTGGCGGCTCGCTGGGAGAGCATCTGCTTAAGGATTTGCATTTATATAAGTGGGAGTAGCAGCCCACCTCACCTGTCTCCTGAGATACCTGTATAAGGGTCGAGAAGCGACTGTCAGAACAGGATCTGGAACAACTGATTGGTTTAGAATAGGGAAAGGAGTTCGACAAGGATGTATATTGTTGCCCTGCTTATTTAATTTATATGCAGAGTACATCATGCGGAACGCTGGCCTCGATGAAGCAGAAGTCAGAATTAAGATTGCTGGAAAGAACATCAATGATGTCAGTTATGCAGATGACACCACTCTAATGGCAGAAAGTGAGGCGGACCTAAAGCAGGGGTGTCAAACATGCAGTCTGGGGGCCGAATATGGCCCCTGCAGGGCTCCTATCAGCCCCCCCAAGCAACTGGCTGTCATCTGCTTACTTCTCCCTATATCTTGCTTCCCTCTGCATAACAGTTTGCTTTGCAAACCTTGCTCAGTTGCACAGAAACTAATTAGCAAAACCTCTATTTCTGCATCGGCTGAGGCTCCTCCCTTGGGAAGGAAGGGTGGGAGGCAAAGTTTGTTTTTCCAAGCTCTCTCAATTGCACAGCAGAGCTACTGAGCCAAGCCTCTCTTCCTTCTGTTGGCTGAGGCTCCCCCTCCCAGCCCCCTGGAGAAGGAAGGAAAGAGTCACAGCTTCCATACCCAGTTCCGTGGATCCCATGGGAGAGATACAAAGAAAGTACCTTTAAGACCAACAAGTGCTAACGTTTTCAGCAAGTTTTAAGTTTTAAAAAAAAAATATTTAACTGTGTTTGTCCATGTCCTTTGTAAAGTTTATATCTCTGCTATCTAATCTTAAATAGATAAACACATTGCCCGGTCCAACCCGACATGGCCCGGCCCAGCAAGGTCTCATTTATGTCAAATTTGGTCCTCAAAACAAATGAATTCAACACCCTTGACCTAAAGAAGGTCTTGTTGCGGAAGAAAAAGGAGAGCGCAAAAGTAGGCTTGCAACTCAACATCAAAAAAACTAAGATCATGGCATCCGGCCCCATCACTCCCTGACAAATAGAAGGGGAAGACGTGGAAGTAGTGACAGACTTCACATTTCTGGGATCCAAGATCACTGCAGATGGTGACTGTAGCCATGAAATTAAAAGACATTTGCTCCTTGGGAGGACAGCTATGGAGAACCTGGGCAGCATAATAAAATGTAGAGACATCACCCTGCCAACAAAAGTCCATGTAGACAATGTATGGCACACAAATGAAAAGAGAAACTGTGACAATCCGCTGGGCATGCAGAAGCACACAGCTTCAGTCTCTGCGATGTCCTATGAAAACTCTGCATGAGACACAGAGGGGCTACTGCCAATCTGAGTACGCAACATTTACCCTGCTGGAGCAGCGTCTCATCAGGATCAGCCTCTGTCATGTCCAGAGTTCCCTGTAAGCTGAGTTAGTGTGAACTAGTTCAGTTTTGTAACCTCTTACGTATCCTTTCTACATAATTCCCTTGTGGCAGCGGCAAAATTGAGCATCCTCATTAGTTGGAACTATGTTTTTTAGGCACTGGGATACTTTCTGAAACAAGCGGGAGATGTACAAAAGAGACAGTCTCCACTTGTCCCCAGATGGAACCAGGCTGCTGGCGCTTAAAATCAAAAAGGTGGCAGAGCAGTTTTTAAACTAAATCTTGGGGGAAAGCCGACAGGAGATGAAATGTCTCTGGTTCGGGAGGACTCATCTCAAAGAGATGAAGGGTTGGCTGCTATTTTTCTACCGGGTAACAGACCAGAGTTGTCCACTGTGATGGCGACAAACAGTATGGACTGTCTGCCAAAGTCTCGAGGCGGCAGGAGGAAGGTAGCGGGCCTAGCTTGCCTGGGAAATTATAGATGTTTGTATGCAAATGCTAGAAGTGTTCGAAGTAAAATTGGTGAATTGGAATGTTTAGTGTTGGGAGAAAACATTGACATTGTGGGAATTTCAGAAACTTGGTGGAATGAGGAGAATCAGTGGGACGCGGTGATTCCTGGATATAAGTTATATCGGAAGGATAGGGAGGGAAGGGTTGGAGGTGGGGTGGCTCTGTATGTCAGAGAGGATATACGGTCCAGTAAGACTGAGGTCAGAGAATTAGATTCCCTTTTAGAAATGCTTTGGGTTGAAATAGAGGGCCCAAAAGGAAATCTAACTATGGGAATTTGTTATCGCCCACCAAATCAAAAGAGAGAAGACGATTATAATATAATGGAAGGCTTAAAGATAGCAGCAAAACGTAAAAACTGTGTCGTAATAGGTGATTTTAACTACCCACAGATTGATTGGGTCAATATGTGTTCTGGTCATGAGGAAGAGATTGAGTTTCTTGATGCTCTCAATTACTGTGCTATGGAACAGATGGTCTCAGGACCTACCAGGGGTGGGGCGATCCTGGATTTGGTCCTAAGTAATGCCCAAGACTTGGTGAGAGATGTAAAAGTGATTCCGCCGCTTGGGATCAGTGGCAATAATGTTACTGTTTTCACCGTTTGTATAAATAGGGAGTTGCCCAAAAAGACCGCCACAACCACATTTAACTTTAAAAGTGGTAAATTCTCTGAGATGAGGAGGCATGTGAAGAGGAAATTGAAAGGAAAGGTAAACACAGTAAAAACCCTTGGGGAAGCTTGGAGACTATTGAAAACTATAATCCTAGAAGCTCAGATAAAATACATACCACAAGTTAGGAAAGGCACAAACAGGCATAAGAAAAGGCCTGCATGGATAACAAACAAAGTAATGGAAGTTGTAAAAGGTAAGAAGGACTCCTTTAAGCGGTGGAAAACCAGTCCAAGTGAGATTAATAAAAGGGAACAGAGGCTGTGGCAAATCAAATGCAAGACTGTGATCAGGCAGGCAAAAAGGGACTATGAGGAGCATATTGCTAAAAACATGAAGACCAACAATAAAAATTTCTTCAAATATATTAGAAGTAGGAAACCAGCCAGAGAGACAGTGGGGCCCTTTGATGACCATGGGGTAAAAGGATTACTGAGGGAGGATAGGGAAATGTGAGGAAAAAGCCCCTTTTCCGAACATCATAGTCACCAGTATGGTTGCCAGGGCGCCTGGAGAAGTGAGCTCGCACACGTCTGGCCAGAGAGTGTGGGCAAAACTATCCAGGAATATAAGGGACTTATGTGTACAAGGAGCCACAAGTTATGTAGGCACTCTAAACCGGTGCAGAGTGCCTGCAAGCACAACGGACGTCTTCCCGTCGTCTCATGGGCCAGCCATGGAACGGAAGAGTCTGCGCCGCCAAGGAGCTATCCAGGCGATCGGTTATGAAGCGCTGAACATGGAATCCACCATGTAACGCTAACACCACTTGTAGCCATCTTCCCACCAGGCTGGACTTCATCTCATCATAGTGAAAGGCTCACTTACACACCAAATGTCACCTTTAGCCTGCAAGCAACCCGTCTGCCCCATGAATGGATTATCAACTCAACTGTCGCTCCTTTTGTCTATCGAAACCCTGGACAAAGACTCATACCCAGGAGAAGATAGGAAAAGAGGAAGACCATCTCCTGCCTGAGCCAAGTCTTTTGTCTAAACCGGGTGATACCTAGGTCAATATTTGATTCTCTATTATCACCTTCCCAGATAAGTCCATCTAATCTTAAGTATTTCCCACCCAGTAGCCACTTCCATTCTTCTTCCCGACTGTCACCTTGGAGCTGCCCCAGGGCCTTTTGCAATCTGGAAGTTCTTTTAGGTACACAGGACCCAGGCAAAGTTCATTGGTCAAGAGCGGGTACCCAAATAGGTGCCACCAAGGAACTTTCTATTGGCTCTGCAATAGTCCATCCCTCATGGTCACTGCAGAGCCTCCCCTTTCTCCTCCCTCATACTTCCCATTCCCTGAGGGCTCAAGAGAGTCCTTATAACCTGTGGACTAGCTACCCACAGATGTGCTTCTAGCAGTATCCCACCTTCTGCTGCATAGATCCATCCCCAATTCCTGATCAGTTTCGGGTCCCTTACCCACTCCCTCTTTTGTCGCCATTGGAGCCTTCCTCGAAGACGACGATAGGTAAATATTACCCTGTGTGTCTACCCTTATATGTTCCCCTATCCATCTATCTATATTTCCTAGGACTGTATGTATGATTGTATGTGTATTTTTATCTTGTATGGAAGACTATACTTTTCTTAATAAATTATAATTGTTTTTACTAAATTAGAGTCCCATTATTTAAGCATCACTCTCTGGTTGGTTAATCTTGTATACATAGGTGAAAAGATTCCGAGTGAGCCAGGTGCCCACCTAACTAATTCCCCAACCTCGTTTTGAGGGCATTTCGGCTTACAGATATTGGTGGAGAATGCGGGCATACCCTGAACGTGTGAACACACGGGAGTCGACACGCGTGTCTTCACATAGACAGACGTGAGGTTACACCATCCAGAAAGTCTAGCTAGTTAGGCTATTGTGTGAGTGAATGAGTGACTGAATTCTGTGTGAACGGCTCTAGTGAGCATTTCTATTTCGTGGGTTGGGCTGCTCCCGCTCTGTCATTCAGCGCAGACTCTCCAGCCGCACCTAGAAGGCCTGACACCTTGCAAAAGGACTGAGCCGGATAGACCGCAAGGGGGGAGTCTCGTGAAGCCTGGCCATCGTCCCGAGGCCATCCTAAACGTGTCTATCGTGGGAGGGAATGTCAGGATAGGTCAGGTTATTTAAGATCTGGATAGAGAACCCTTCCCTCTTTCCTTTTTCTTGGAGCCTATTGCACACACGCACACACACTGCACACACATCCATACACTCATACACACCTCAGGTCCTTACACAGTCTAGGATAAGGCTAGTCTAAGGCACCACAGCAAGTCCTAGGCCAGTTAGGATAAACTCCCTAGGCATCAAAGTCTCGGGGCCAGTGGATAAGAGACCACTGTGACCTTTAGTTCGGGCCAATTGTCCTAGGTGGAATTGCTGGGAGTAGCATTCCCCTGGGTTAGAAACCCAAAGTCTCGGCGCCAGTGGATAAGAGACCACTGCGACCTTTAGTTCGGGCCAATTGTCCTAGACGGAATCGCTGGGAGTAGCACTCCTCTAGGTTAGAAAAAAACATAAGATTGCAAACCTGAGCATCTTCATGGATCTTAGGGCCAAGGAAGAAAAAGACCTCCCCAGGCTAGAGAAGTGGCTGGTAAGGAAGGGAAGCAACCCTTGGAAATCGGGCGCTTTCAAAGAACCCAACCCCCTACAATTCCTTAGAGACACATTCGAGGACCATTGTACTAATAAAAAGATTAGCTCAGGGAAAAGAGACCTTTTCGCATCATGGGGGCTGTTCCTAGCCTTGCAGGAAAGCTCCAATATGAACAAACAGCTTAGGGAACAAGTTAAGCAGCAAGAACAAGAGAAGGAACAATTGATTAACAGAAATGCAATTAATATAAAGGAACTAATGGAAGAAAATAATAACCTGGATTTGGAATGGCAAGAAGCAAATAAAACCATAGAGAAACTTAAATTGGAGAAACGTGCTTTAACATTGGCACAGCAAGATACGCTACCTGCTCTAAAAAAGGCCCAGATGCAGGTGGCCACTTTGGTGAAAGAGTTGGAGGAAATTAAGGCACAGAATAGCAAATTACAGCATGCTATCGAGTACGTGTCCGAGAAAAATCGGAAGGTACGAGAAGCAGCTAGCCATGAGGCCTGTAAAAGGAAATAGCAGCCTTCAAAAAGAAAATAGAGATTAAAAAGACCCTGATAGCCACTGTTTCGGCCCCTGCCCTCTACGATTTCACCTCGGACGAAGAGAGCGAGGACGAAGAAGTGGTAGATGTAAACAAAAGTGGCTCAGCCCCGGTCCGCTCGGTAATTACTAGAAAGACCACCACTAGGACAGAGGACGGGTCTGAGACTTTCAAAATAGTCAAGGAAACTAGGGATTAGAAGATGGAAGATGTTAAAATGGCCCATCAGATACTTGGGCCATATACCCGGGATACCTCCATCATGTGGATGGCACTAGCCCGCAGGGAGTATCCGGGTATAACAATTAAGGAATTAAACCAGGTCCTGAAGGTAGCAGCAACCGGCCAGGACTTGCATAAAATAAATCAGATCATGGGACGTAGACACGCAGACGTCCTTACCACTCTCGAGTGGATGGCTGAGATATTGGCGGCCACTTGGGATGGGGATACAGTAAAATATCTATACAATCAGACAGTGCAAGGTCCAGATGAAGACCCCATGGATTATATCGCTAAGACACAATTTCTTGCGGCAGCAGCCGATGTAGTGTTTCCTGAGGAAGATGCAAACACTGAATATGATAACATGGAGTTTGTATGTGATGTCATTATGGGTCTCAACATGGCTACCCAACAACTACTGGGTATTGATAATCTAGCAGACCCCGAGTGGGACGCCCTAGAATCCAAAATAGCCTGTGTAAGTAAATTTATGGGCAAGCTAAAAAGGAGCAATAAGCCAGTAAAGAAAGAAAAGAGCAAGGAGGCAGTGGATGCTGTGATATATGCAAATAATGGCCCCCATTCCCAATACCAAAAAAGGAATGCCAATTCACAAAATCCCCAAGCAAATCCCGCCGAGCTCCCGCAAGGTCAAAATGGGAAAAGCCAGGCAAGGACAAATGAGAGGCAAGGGAGACGGAGGCCACCAGCCTTGGTGCAGCGGAACAATCCCTTTGTGGACTACAACGTGGTACCACAAGCCCCACCACAAGTGGCGCTTCAAGGCGCACAGCAAGGCTTTAATCAAGGGATCCCCCAGGCACCCCAAGGGCAGGGACAACAGTATGCGCAACCGCAAAAACTGTACCCTGATTGGAGGGAGCCTCGTCACCAAATAACACCAGAGGAAAGGGCAGCAAGGAATGCAGCATGGGGATTCATAGCAAGCACTGGAGAAAACATGACCCCGTACAACGGCGCCCCCACCTCAGTGCTAGTATGGAAACAGCAACAGATAATAAAGGAAAGAGGGAGAGTATGGCCTTCCGCACCTCGACTCCCTCCAGCCCAAGCTCTACTCCCACCAGCCCAAGCTCCATTCCTCCAAACTCAAGCCCCTCCACAACCTGTGGCTATGGTAACGCAACAGGAAGTAAATAACAATCCCTTCCACGAAGACCCAGATTTGTGCTAGGGCTGCCCGGAGCCCACTGATCTCCCCAACGGAGTTGTGGCAAAGCTTAAGCCAGACGCATGGGGGAGACCAATGGTACAGGCAGGCATTGGGGCTCCAGGGAACGCTAAACCTGCCAATTTATTAATAGACACAGGAGCCTCCATTAACGTGCTCCATCCTAGGCTAGTGACCCAGGGCACCCAGACAGAAAGGACCATGGAACTGGCCGGATATGCAGGCAGTAGTCACGCCTCGCATATCTGGGAAAAGATCCCAGTTAACATAGGGAAACTTCAAGCAGTCATGAAATCCTGCAGTAATCAGAGAGAAGACGACAGTATGTTAGGGGCTCCATTCCTAACTAGGAATAAGCTAACAATAGACATGGCCAATTGTCTCCTGTGGCAAATCCCAGGAGGCCCAGACTTTATTAACGCGGTGCACCGATGTGCAGCGTTAAAAGCACCCCTTCCCTTGTCGCCTGTTAATGGCGATATATGGGTTCAGAAATTCCCTGAGGTATGGATTACAGATAAGGTGGAGTGTGGGACCGTAAGAAATGCTTGTCTTCTTATAGAAGGACGAGATCCCCCTCCCCAGCGGCAGTGCAAATACCCCGCGGAGGCAGAAATAGGCATAGGAAAGACCATATAGGGGCTACTGAAGTGGGATGTCATTCTTTCGATGCAATCCATCTGCAATGCTCCCTTGTGGCCAGTTTTGAAAGCAGATGGAGTGACTTGGAGGATGACAGTTGATTTCAGAGCCCTAAATGCAGTGACTCCCCCGGTAGCTCCAGTGGTCACCAAGTATAATGAAATTGTGGCCACTATTGCGGCAGGGTCCAAATTCTACAGCATTGTGGACCTGGCCAACGCGTTTCGATCCGCCTGCATGAGTCCTGCTGGTACAAATTCGCGTTTACTTTTCGCGGCCAGCAGTACGTATTCAAGCGGATGCCTCAGGGCTTCCACTCGAGTCCAAGCATCTGTCACGCGCATGTAGTGCAGATGTGGGAGCGCTTGCAACCTGGGTCAAGGGATTGCATGTTAAGCTACGTTGATGACATGCTTATACACGCAGAGACAGAGGAGAAGGTCCGGGAGGTCACTGAAGAAGTGCTTAACCTTATACAAGAGACTGGATTTAAGGCCAGTAGAGAAAAAGCCCAGTTGGTAAAAACTGAGGTGAAATACCTAGGGATCACTTTAGGGGCAGAAGGGAGAACACCAGATTCACAGAGAGTGGAGGTTATTTCCAAACTCCCTGCGCCCACAGACACACATTCTTTGAGAGCCCTTCTGGGCACTTTCAACTTTTCCAGAGACTTCATAGAGATGTTTTCTGAGAAAGCTCGCCCTCTTTACGGGCTCCTGAAGAAGGACGTGGGGTGGCACTGGGGACCGGAACAGCAGCGAGAATTTGCAGAGCTCAAAGGAGACCTGGCAAAGGCCCCGGCGCTCGCGCACCCAGACGTCACTCAACCGTTCTTTATTCAATTGGCTATCTCAGAACACAGCCTAGGAGAGACTCTGATCCAGCGACAGGCAGGGTCTCAGCAGGTAGTAGCTTATGCCTCCAAAAATCTGTCAACTGTGGAGGAGAAGTTCTCCCCATGTGAGAAGGTCTGCCTGGAGCTCTTTTGGAGCCTCACTCACTGGGAATTTATTATAGGAGGAGCGAGAGTGGTGGTACAGACCACTCACTCCCCTCTTAAATATATCTTATCTGGAAAAATGAAAGATGGACAGGTTTCCAACCAACGTATTGCTCAGTGGAGACTGGCATTGACTAATAGGGGGTAGACTTCCAGAAGGAGCAAAAGGAACCACCTTCACCTTATGGCCTTATTGTGGAAGAGCATGAGTGTCCATTGCCCGTTGTGCAACATACACCCTGGCCGGCCGATGGAGGGATCACACTAGCAGAAGCCCAGCAACAAGGATTTGTTTGTTGGTTCTGTGACGGGTCCTCCTTCCATGTGGATGGCTCGGCTCGAACCGGCTATGGGGCCATTCGGGTGCAAGACTCCTTTGTTCTTAAAGGAACAGTCCGCCCTCACTCCAGCCAAGCTGCCGAAGTGGAGGCTGTACTAGCCATCCTTCACTTTGAGCCCTTAGACGTGCCACTG
The DNA here is from genome assembly GCF_032191835.1 of Heteronotia binoei. Lineage (NCBI taxonomy): Eukaryota > Metazoa > Chordata > Lepidosauria > Squamata > Gekkonidae > Heteronotia > Heteronotia binoei. Next base: position 7,908,680 of record NC_083243.1, on the reverse strand, counting down.
GCAATCTTCACTGACTCGCACTAGACGGTGCAAGCAGTAACCATCTGGCTACCAATCTGGAAGAAGCAAGGGTGGCAGAATAGTGAGGGAAACCTGTTGCACATTCCCCGAAATGGATGCAGATAGCAGAAAGAATAGAAGCTAGAACAGAGCCTACCTATATAACACAGGTAAAAGGACACCAAAGAACTTGTACAGAAGTAAGCATGTGGAATAATAGAGTGGACGCCATTGCCAAGGAAGCCGCTTTCGCGGACACAAACCCTTTCCACTCACCCCCAACCTTTCCCCTGCACCCGGTCACCACCCAGAAGCAGAACAAGGAAAGAGAAATCCTAATGGATCTAGCCGAGTTGCAAAAGGACGACCCAGAGATAATAAGACTCACTCAAGCCCAAAAGGATGAGACAGGCAAATATACCATCAAACAGCAAGATGGGATTTACTGGGCACTGGATAGCAAGGAAGAACAACACTGGATAGCACCCATGCAGGTTAGGGGTGATCTAATCAAATTTGTGCATGAGCAAGGGCACAGAGGGAGAGATCTAACTTTGGAGCGGGTAAAGGAGACGGGCTGGTGGCCAGGCATGTGCCAAGAAGTCACGCAATGGGTAAACAATTGCCTAGCGTGCGCTATGGTAAATGCCGATTCCTCCAGTCCTAAAGCTCCTATCCAGCACCAAAGAACAGAAGGACCCTGGGCACGGATACAAATCGATTATATCGGTCCCCTCCCCCGCACAGCTAGAGGAAATCGATACTGTCTCACGGTAATCGATCCCTTCAGCAAGTGGGTAGAAGCCTTCCCCTGTAAATATAATACTGCTGCTACTACAGCAAAAATCCTGTTCAACCATATCTGGACCTGTTGGGGAATCCCCAGAGTCATGGACTCCGATTTGGGCCCGCACTTCATTGGAGAAGTCACCAAGGAATTCTGCAAGGCCCTCGGAGTAGAACAGCGATTTCATATTGCTGGGCACCCACAAGCCTCAGGAGCAATTGAAAGGACAAACCGGACAATCAAGGAAGCCTTGCTCAAGGTAGTTAAATCCTCAGGCAGGGATTGGGACGACAAACTCCCAATTATCCTCATGGCCATTAGGGGAACTACCGCTGTTCACGGCCATACGCCACACATGGTAATGACTGGAAGGAAAATGGTGTTGCCAGAAGCTTTTTGGCTTAAAACACAACTTCCATCTGCCTGGCTTAAAACACAACTTCCATCTGCCAGCGGTGTACCAAATTGCAATCAAATCACTGGGTGCCAGTGGTAGTGAACGATGCATGGGTGCAGTCCTTAGTCACGGAAGTCCACAACATCCATCTGGAGGTAGCAAAACAACTGGGAAAGGCGCAGCACAGCATGGATCAACGACTAGGCTGGGTCAAGAACCCACGTGTATGGGATCCGGAACAACTAGTGCTGTATAGGAGATTCTCGCAAAACGAGCACTCTCTGGAAGCCAAGTGGCAAGGTCCAGTCCCAATAACACAGAGAATCAGCCCAGCGGTGTACCAAATTGCAATCAAAAAGAAGAACGGGGAGACCTGGCAGAAGTATTTCCACTGTTCACAACTCAAAGAATGGAAAGGGAATGCTCCCGTCAGCGCAAATCCAGCTCAACAACCTGAGACTGTACAGCCACCACAGAAGGTGGAAATTAGGCAAATTTCAGTAATGCAATGCCCAGACTTAGTAGATTTCTCCATAGGAGATACATTTCTGACCTTAGGAGTAACCTGAACAATTAAAGTTATAAGAAGATTTCTGAGACATAGGCATGTACACAGAAATCTACGGGGGGGGGGGGGGGGTATAGGAAAAGGAACACAGAAACACCTCAGAATTCACAGTTATTTTTTTTTTATTTTAAATTTCTCCTGTCTTCCTATCCATACCTTCCTGCCTTAACCCTTTACTGTCTCCAGAGGCAACAATGAGGGTCTACAGTGCAGCTTTATTTTTATCCTAGGTACACAGTATGGAATACAAGGAAACAAAGGTGAGATTGGTATGGGGGACAATGTATGTAATGTATTTTATGCTAATGCAAAAGGAATATGCAGCCGGTAGAGCCATGCTGCCTACCATAGTTCCTTTCTCCCATTGAAGAAGAAGAAGATATTGGATTTATATCCCGCCCTCCACTCCGAAGAGTCTCAGAGCGGCTCACAATCTCCTTTACCTTCCTCCCCCACAACAGACACCCTGTGAGGTGGGTGGGGCTGGAGAGGGCTCTCCCAGCAGCTGCCCTTTCAAGGACAACTTCTGCCAGAGCTCTGGCTGACCCAAGGCCATTCCAGCAGGTGCAAGTGGAGGAGTGGGGAATCAAACCCGGTTCTCCCAGATAAGAGTCCACACACTTAACCACTACACCAAACTGGAGATGCAGAACAAGCTTGTACCCTAAAGAAGTCATGCTATGTAAAGTTATAAAATCTAACTATGGGGGAAATGATAGCAGATTCCCCACTAGCAGTTATGACTTTCGCAGCTGCGACGAAGAATGGGTTAGACCACCAAATATGATCTTATTGTGTGTAGGAACCAGAATGTCAACTCAAGAATTGTATTGCTTCTCTCATGAGGATACTGTAAGACCTTTGGTGCCAATGCATTGCGCCTACGTTCCAAAAGGCCCACGCAAATTGACAACAACACCAAAGATAACCCCTAGCACCACTCCAACCTCTAAAGGGTTTACTGAGGACATGGGGCCATACTGTGACATAGCCATTGTGTTGACCACAGTATGGAAAGCAGGGGATCCATTTAAATTTATGATACCAATTGGCTCCAGGATAGAAAAAGAAATTGCGCTCTCCAGACCCCTAGTGGAGAGACACACCAACACCATTTAACTGCATGGGTAGACAAAAATTGGATCGTCACTGAATTTGAATTGGGAACACAGGGACCCCCAGATTGGTTTATAGTATTAGACATCTGTGCCAACGGGAACCTGTGACTGCCATGAAATTCACAAAATTGGGCATTTTTAGCACAAAACTCCAATCTGAGGAAGGGAACTACACTCTCACAATAGGGAATTCTACACAGCTTCAATTTAGCCCGCTCATAACGGATAGTGGGATTACATTGAATACAAGCTCACATATAATTGGCTCCCATGTAATCAAGCAAGATATAAAAGAACAAGTCCTGATTCACCCGCAGATGATACTAAAAGAAATCCGGGTCAGTCTTACTGGACTAAATACCACAGAAAGGCTGCCACAATGTGCTCCATACTTGGAATCCAGTCAAAAGGGCTGGGAGGCTTGGCTACAGTTATGGTTAGGAAATACACCACACAGATCCAAAAGATCTGTAGGAGACTGGGTAGCACCAGTCACAGAAGGAGTGGCCGTCTTAGACTCTATAAATATAGAAACGCTAGCAAATAAATTTGCCTATGCCACCTCCTATATTTCTCAGCTAGGAAAACCCATCAATGATTCTTTTCATACTATATCTGAGGTCCAACACTCCATCAGCTCCATTCTGGTCAATTGGGAAAACCAAATTGAAAGAGACTTTGCCCTTTTACTAAGGGGCACTCAATCTCTGCAGGTTAATATATCCTTGGCACTAGCATGTACCCAGGCTCAGGCTATGAATTTGGCAATGACTATGGGTATAATTAGACAGGCCACGGAAGGAAATATTCCTCTAGAGATAAAACAATTAATTAGACCTGAAATCCCCACCCCAGAATTAGAATTGGAAGCATGGTGGACTCTAGTTAATACCTCTTTTTCACTGGACACACAGGAACTGAGACTTCTCCTCCTGATGCCCACTGCAAAAAGATTCTTTTACGTACATCCCGTTGTACTGCTAGGACTACAAGCGGGACCCACTGAAGTGTTATATTCACTAGACTCAGATAAATGGGCTAGGAATGATAACGGGAGTTGGGAAGCAGTCAATTTGCAAACTTGTGTGCATAAGGACAACCTGGGTTTTATTTGTGATGAACAAACTCTACAAACTCACCACCCCTGCGTGAACCCCCTAAGGGACTCCCCGCAAGAATGCCAGTACACGTTAAGGCAGGAGAATACATCTGCCTTCCTATACTTGGGGAGAGGATGCGCTTGCGTGAGAACGTACTGCGAGTACCTAGTCATAAACACTTTCCATATACAGCCTATGTTACGGGGTATTAACTGATGTTTCTGTAACCTGTCATCAATTGCAGGATGTGATATCCAATTCACAGTCCCCATATGGACTAGGGAAGAAATTTTGATAGCCCCTAGCCTGTTCAAATTTGTTCGACCAGTCTTCCTAGGTATGGGACTGCGAGCGATCTGATCCTTGCTGGCTCATCCTCTATTAAGACAAACTTTGCAGGAAATTAAGAGAAGCGGAGACACCGCAGCCATGGTGGTAAAACATGGTGGGCACGAGATCTCTAATCTTTTAACTAAAATCAAGGACACAGGAAAACACTCGTTCCTTGACTCTCTTTTAGTCTGCAGTCCGACATCCAGTGCAATATTGAATGTGTTCTTGCACCCCATTGTGGTTATTCTAGCTCTCCAAATTATCCTGTGTATAACACTAAATGTCTTAGGGTGCTGGCTACGAAAACAACTTAAGAAGGTGGACGATCTCCGTGCCATGTGGAAGTATCGCCCCCTCACCATCGAGAAACAGTAAAAGTCTCTCGGTGTCCCACGGGTGTAGTTTTAGATTTTCTTTTTTTTCATTTCCTTTTTCTCTTTTCTCTTTTCCCCAAGATCTTTCTTTTACTTTTAAGGAAGGGCTTGAGAGCCCTAGGAATAGGGGACACGAACCAGAGAGTATGTCAGCAAGAAAGAAGCACTTGGCAGACTCATACAGAAACTGACCCTTTGAGACCCCGGTTGTGCAGCCCTGTAAGCCCAACGGCAGAAGGGACCGGTCTGGTCTGAGGCTAAAATTTCTCGACTTTCCTCTGGTGCCCCTATCATAGCGACTGACTGCTAGGTCACAAGGAGGCCAAAGTCAGATTGATTCCTTCCTATGTAACAACTCTCCCTACCTTATCTATAGGTTTGGGAACCCCCCTCTCCTCCTATTCGCCCCCACGTGAAAGTTTATATATAGATAAAGGCCATTGTTCCGCCGCTCCCATAATGCAATAGGCTTGAGGCATTTGCATGATCCCCTTTTGCACATGCCCCAACTCTTGGCTGGGAAGCAAAGAACGATGAGAGATGGAGTCCATAAGCCATCTCTCCAGTATTATTTTTTTCCCTTTCTTTCTTTCTTTCCCCTCTTTTGTCTTTCTTCTTTTACAGTCCAAGTCTATCTTTTACCAAGTAAAGGGTGGGCTTGCTAGCCCAAAGGGGTAGAAGGGAGGGAGGAAGCCCAAAATGGTCAGAACAAACTCCAGGCACCCTAGCGAGTGCAGGATTGCTCTGTGGAGACTTAAATGGCAGCTTTGGAGCGCCAGCGTCCCACAAAGTAACCCATCACTACAAGGTCCATAGTTTGACACTTGGGCAGAAATTGTCTTGGCCCTTTGAGCCACCCAGGAATCTAGCAATCAACTCAACCATTTTCCCGGCACTCCATGACCCTGAAGTATTAGAGGGACATGGAGAGGGGAAGAAGTGGCATCCATTGAAAGCAAGAGGGACCTGCAGAGAATTTGTTCTGACCCACTGGACCGTCTGGATGTGCAGCCCTTGCTCGCATAACTGCGGAAGGGATCCAGACCGGGCGCCGGTAACCGAACCAGGGAGTTAAGCGTGGCCGCCTTCCCCGGAGGGTCCATGTCCACCAACTTGCTTGCAGGTCAACATGAAAATTAGGCGAAGACCAGTCTGGACTCAACAGGTCACTCAACCATTAAGACTTCGGGAGGTTGTCATTTCCGGAAGCAAGGTCTAAAGGTTCTGTCCACTTTTAATGAAATTGTCTTGTGCCCCCTTTGTCCCGACTTGCCTCGGTCTTGGCTCATTTGCATGAATGCACTCTGCACATGCTCCAATGCGACACACAGGAACAAGAGGAGCTGGGACAGAGAGTTCTAGTATAAGATTTTATTTGTTGTTTATTTCTGTCTTTCACTAAGAAGAGTTGGGCCGTACCAGCAGCCCTGAGGTTTAAAAGAGGGCAAGCAGTGACACTTGCCCCCCGGAGCGCGGAGCCCCAGCTAAAAGTTCCGCTCCTCCGGGGTCTCAGAGGGCCAGAACAAACTCTTTACAGGTGCCAGCATGCAAGGGCGGCTGGAGTCTGTAATAGTGCCCACGAGCCCGGAAGGGAACAGAATGGATGGGTCCAGTCACTCCGAGTGAAGCCAAGCATAGAGAAGCTTCTGCCAGTCACAGTGACTTAAAGTTGCCTTAAAGGAGCGTAGGCATGATGATGTCGCTACTGTATATGTTATTATAAAGTCCCCTGGGTGTATTTATAAAAGGTATACCTCTACCAAAGTCCAGAAAGTCCTATCTCTGGGCAGAACAGTATTTACATGTCCTCCTCCTCCTCTTTGTACAACAACATGCAATCCCCTCCCTGGCGCCTTGGTAAACCGCCCTGTCTGCCGATGGGAGGCAGCACTTAACAGAATACATGACGTGACAGGTTTCCGGTTACCATATCCCGGGCGGGAGGGGTGGCTGAAAATGTAATTTTGACCCGATATGTTTATTATAAGTCTATTCTTTACCGGGGAAAGGATGCCAGCCCTTAAATGGGCCGGCTTTGGAAAAATTGTGAGGTCCGAACCAAGGAGTGTGGGACCAGACTAGTTGTCACCGTTTACAGTGCCTATTGTGGTGGTGGTGTGTTGGTGCTCTAGAGAGCAGAGCACAGATCCACCAAAGCAAGAGGCGGTGAGGCCGGGCCTCTGCCATTGCTGTATGGGTTCGGAGAAGTCCGCCCAACGCAGTATCAGTCCCACTCAGCATACCCATCACTCGTAGCCTCCACTGTACTGTCAAGTTGAAGTGATTAAGGAAGTAAATCTCCCAGAATACCTTGCAGAGATTCATTAGCATTTTCCCTGCCCATGATCGAACTATGTCTAGTGGACTCTGGGAATGACTTCACATTACAGGAAATGGATGACACCAAACGGCCAAGATCCCTCCCCCATACAGCTAAAACTGACTGATGGAGAGACGAATCTTGGACTAAGTGACAGTTGGATCTAGGAATATACCATTCTATTTTTCACCAAGTAAAGGGGGAGTCCCCCCCTCCCAGCCAGGGAGAGACTCCAAGTCGGCCCTAAAAGAGGGCCAGGCTTAATGCTGGCCCTCCGGAGCCGCAAAGGCTCCAATTAAAAATGGAAAAAGCGACGCATTGAGCTAGCTTCCCCGAATCCATTGCAATGGAAGAGACCTTTCGGTGCCATACTCCCTGGTTCGGGATGCTAACTCAATGGCCGGGAATTTCTGGTGAACATAACCCCCACCGCCTCCAGGGCTTGAGGATATGGGCACCAACTCACTCCTATTTAGGAGTGAGGAGGTACAGGAAAAGACAGAAATCCTTGTAGGATCTGGTTATGCCGAACTTGTTATGCTTATTGTGTGTATTGTTTTCCAAAACATGAAAACCCGCAACAAAAAGTGTGTATATCTTCTCCCAGAATCCTTTTCTTCTCATTGTTTCATGAATATACAGAGACCCCTCAGGATAGGGTCTCTCCAGACCATGTGAGCCTAAACACGAATGGATTCGGATGAAATCGGAGCCCCCCGCATTGAGCATGCTCTGCGGAGGCTCTAACTTCACTTTGGGCATTGCTTGAAACTTAGGGTGACCATAATGTCTGAAGGCCAGCCAGGGACACCTTTGGGGGGGGAAGGTAGGGGTGTGCGCGCGCGAAGCGCGCGCGCCGCCGGAAACAGGAAGTGACGTCACTTCCGGTGATGTCACTTCCGGTGATGTCATGCCACCGCCGGAAACAGGAAGTGACATCACTTCCTGTGACATCATTTCCCCCGCGCCACCTGCCAGAAACAGGAAGTGACGTCACTTCCGGTGATGTCATGCCACCGCCGGAAACAGGAAGTGACATCACTTCCTGTGACATCATTTCCCCCAAATGCCACTGCCAGAAACAGGAAGTGACTTCACAGCACTTCCTGTGACGTCCCCAAAAATCCCCCAAATATCACTGCCGGAAACACCAAGATTATTTATAGAGAGGGAAAGGGGGAAATAAAGTTAAATAAAACTCTTTTTTTACTTTTTTCAACGTGAGAAGACTAGAGAGAACGGGTTCCGCGCTGAGAAGCCAGACAGATTCCAGTGAGATTCCAGGGGAAGTTCTCCAAGAGAGTTATGCCTACACTATTAGTACAGTGTAATGAAGCAGAATTACAGAAATCCTAAAAAGGAGCTCCTTTGATGTATCACTACTGCATTTTTACATGCAAAACTGGTATGAACCTCTCTCTGGGTCCACACTACTTACATACAACTCTCTATCACAGATCTGTAGGAAAAACAGTATGCTAAGACACTAGGGTCAGGTTCCCTGCATAAGAACATAAGAGAAGCCACGTTGGATCAGGCCAGTGGCCCCTCCAGTCCAACACTCTGTGTCACATAAGAGAAGCCATGTTGGATCAGGCCAGTGGAGGGAGGGAGCTCCCTCCAAGTGGGAGAAAAAATCAAGAAGGTAGGCTGGAAATGGGGCCTGCAAACCAGAGCAGGCACGTTCTACCACACTCTCCATTCTCTGCATGGTTCTGCCTAGAGTCACATGTCTTTACAGGTCTCTCATGTAAAAATAATTCCGTCATGCTTCCAAGCACATAGTGCCACATTTAGCTTGTGATAGGTGCTCTTGAGATTAGTGCCCTTTAGATTGTTTTAGAAATGCTCTTTAGTTTAGGCTTCTTTCTTTCCTTTCAACTGCAACCTGAATGTGAACTGAATCTACTTTAATAAATGTAATCTTTATTTTGTAATATTCTTCTTGGGAGATTTATTTTCTTCACTCAATATCACACTTCTGTGACTGGACGAACTCTGCTGTATTAACCAAATATCACAATAATAACACCCAATGAGGCTGATGGGCAGTAGATTCAAGACAGACAAAGGAAGCAGTTTTTTTTAACTCAACAGGTGATTTAAATGTAGAATTCATGACCAGAGGATGTAGCAATGCCCACAAGCATAGATAGCTTTAAAAGGGGAGCAGTTAAATTATAAAGGCTAGGTCTATCAGTGGCTACTAGCCATCATGGCTGAAGAGCACCTCCATGTTCAGAGGCAGTAAACCTCTGCATCCCAGAGCCAGGAGGCAACTATCAGGGGAAGGCCTCAGCCTCTGTGCTCTGTCATTGGACCTCCAGAGGAACTGGTGGGCCACTGTGTGAGGCAGGATGCTGGACTAGATGGACCACTGAGCTATGGCCTCTTTCCAAATTCAATTAATTTGAGTATATTAAAAATTGTACTTGTACAAAAAAAACTGTACAAATTGTAAGAATATCAGAACTGATGACAGTAAATAAAAGAAGCCACTTCAGTCGACCATCATCCCCTCCAGCCATTAAAGAATTATGGAAATTTTAATTTCAAAACACAAACACCATTGCTTGCCTCTGCATAGCAACCCTTTCTAAATAGTCTCCTGATCCCCATCCAAGTAAAAACTGGGATAACCCTGCTTAGCTTCATGAAATCTAATAAGACCAGGCTAGCCTATCTACACAGGTCAGAAATATGAGGACTTTAAGAAACTGGTCAACATCAGCCCAAAAGCTGTTAAGACTGGTACTGCACAAATGACAACATTCTAACAGTCACATTCACTCAAAACGACTGCTTATAAATGAAATCTCAACCCTTTTATACAAAAGAGAGACCTGGGAATATAAGATTTCATTAAAAGGCACTTTTTTGCGACAAGTTAAGATATTTTACCATGCAAGTATTGATTCAGTTGAGGATTGTGTGGCAAAAATATGAGCTAGCTCTACAAAATGCAAAATACACACACTGGGGTCAGTTCCATTATAGGGCATCTGACCTCTCTAAGGACCTGCTCCATTTTTTGGAGAGTGCTGCATGACATAAAGCACAGGTCATTTGTCTGTCTTCCTCTCCTCTTCAAAGTCCATCCATTTGCAGTTTCCCTCACTTGCTAAAATTTAAAAGGAATGTCCATCTGGGAAACCCAAGAAGCCTCCCAGTCTCCAGAATCTACCTTACATCAGATGGCAAAGTTATAAATATCAAAACATTCCGTATCTAGCAGAACTCAAAACAGACAAGCTGCATGCTGTCTGTTCTGCTTAAAATACCACAATGCATTTGATAAGCAGCATTTATTTCAATTCCAGGAGATGCATGATCAAAATGCAAGCTTCAAGCCCCCACAGTGCATGCACATTGAGAATTACCAGTCCCAACACACTATTTATTTGCTGTTTTCAGCCTACTATCACATCTGAGCCTGGCTTAATGGAAATAACTTGTTTCATCTACATCCAAGCTCATGAGGAGACAACTAATGGGACAAATGAAGTCTATTTGCACTCAGTTCAGAACAGATAAATGAAAGCAGATACAGTGGAGGAAAGCTGTTGCCTTCAACAGGGCTTTTTTGTAGGGGGGGAAGCAGGAACTCATTTGCATATTATGCCACACACCCTGACAACACCATTGTTTCGTTCAGGGCTTTTTTTTTTTTTTTTTAGAGAAAGCCCAGCAGGAACTCATTTGCACATTAGGCCACACTAGGGTTGCCAAGTCCAATTAAAGAAAAATCTGGGTACTTTGGGGGCGGAGCCAGGAGACTTTGGGGGTGGAGCCAGGAACAAGGATGTGACAAGCATAATTGAACTCCAAAGGAGTTCTGGCCATCACATTTAAAGGGACGGCACACCTTTTCAATGCTTTCCTTCCATAGGAAATAATGAAGGATAGGGGCACCATCTTTTGGGGCTCATAGAATTGGACCCCCTGGTCCAATCTTCTTGAAACTTGGGGGGTATTTTGGGGAGAGGCACTAGATATTATACTAAAAATTTGGTGCCTCTACCTCAAAAAATAGCCCCCCCATAGCCCCCAAAACCCACGGATCAATTCCCTATTATTCCCTATGGGAATCGTTCTCCATAGGGAATAATAGAGTGCCCAGTAGACATTTCCCTCCCCCCCCCACGCTTTCTAAAGCAGGGAATCCCCTCCCCCCTCCCTCTCACACACACAAATACTTACAAGATTGGGGAACTCTACTTGCTGTGAAAACGAAAGGGGAAAAAAAGGGAGGGGCTGTTCTCCGAAGCTCTTCCTGCCCAGCCTTAAAGGAGCCACACATTTTACAAACGGCTCAGGATCTCAACAATATGAAGCCTGCAGGTATGTTCTCCCCCCCCACCCACCCCTTCCCGATTTCTGGGGGGCGGGAGATTAGGCTGCGAACCCAGAAGTCCCCTGCCAGAGCAGAGGGGGTTGGGAAGCCTAGGCCACACCGCTTTCAGCCCCCTCCCTGCCTGCCGGGGGGGGGGGGGAAGAAAACAAAAACAAACAGAACTCCCCAGAAAACAAAAAGCTTACCTTCTTGCAGGCAGGGCTATAGATATAGCCAGCAGGCGGGCGAAGCGGGAAGGGAAGGGAAGGGAAAGGAAAGGCAGGCCGGAGACTGCTGGGCTGCCGCCCGGCCCAGGCAGCCACCCAGCAGGCGGGAGGGAAGGGAAGGGAAGGGAAAGGCAGGCCCGAGACCGCTGGGCCGCCGCGCGGCCCAGGCAACCATCCAGCAGGCAGGCCGGGGTCTACTTCCCCGTGGAGAGACCCCCTGCCCGCCCGGAAGCCCCAACAGGAAGCCACGGCTCAGCGCCGCCGCCTCCTTCTCCTCCGAGGCCGCCCCAGCATGCCCCTTGCCGCCCGCGCAGCAGAGGGGCCGGGCGGAGAAGCGAAGCAGGCCCACGCATGCCGCCTTTGCCCCTGCAGAGAGTGGAGGGGCGGGGCGCAAGTCCGGCCTGCTCCTGCTCCTCCAGCGTTGCTGCTCAGGGTCCTAGAAGGACCCAGATTCGGGACTTTCCACGCTTCTCCGCAGCTGCTCCTCCGAGATGGGCTCAGGAGGAGCAGCTACGGAGAAGAGGCAGCAGCAGCAGCGCAGCCTCCGCCCGCTTCCGCCGGCTCCTCTCGCTGGCTGGCTAAACCGGGACTTATAATGGTCCCGGTATAGCCAGTCCGGGAGCCGGGAATTGGGACCCAAAAGAGGGACATTCCCGGCTGACCGGGACGATCTGGCCACCCCAAACTAGGGGAGGGTGGGACGACTATTGCTCGCCGCCCGGCGCCCTCTACCTCCTCGCCTCCAGAACAAGATGCTTGACAAGCCGGAATGTGCAAAAGAGCCTCTTCCAGCCCCAACATAAGAAGCTTATCGAGGGGGGGAGAAGAAGAAAACTGAAGAACAAGGTCAGAAATAGATAGGAAAACTTTGTATTAGTCTAGCTATAGGAGATATGAATTCATATGTAACCCTGAATGCAAATGTGATTGTGTGTCTTTATAATCGATTGCCATTATCTAATGTGTTCTTTAACAAATCTAATATTGCGGTCTAGCTGGTCTAGACAGCACTTATGATTTTATTCTTTTCTAATCTATGATTTTGATCTTTTTATAACTTGTGCGTTTATGAAATTTTTATAATGTAATGCTTTTATGAATGCTAACTGTTATACAATGTAGCCAATGTAGGTATCCTCCAAATCGTAGCATTTGAAGAAGCATCCTTTGGCCTATTGGAATGCTAAAAATTGATTTTTGAGTAGTTTAGATAGTGGCTCCAACCCGTTTTAGATAGAAGGTACACCCCGGTAGACACTTAGCGCTACATGGACTCGCCGCCTGTCAACAACAGCTGTGGACTTTTGTAATGATTACAAGACCTCGCCGCCGGATGGTGACGTAGGTCTTGAGGGAGGGAATTGTGAGGGAAAAGCCCTTTTCTGAACATCGTAGTCACCAGTATGGTTGCCAGGGCACCTGGAGAAGTGAGCTCGCACACGTCTGGCCAAAGAGTGTGGGCAAAACTATAAAGGAATATAAGGGACTTATGTGTACAAGGAGCCACAAGTTATGTAGGCACTCTAAACCGGTGCAGAGCGCCTGCAAGCACAACGGACGTCTTTCCGTCGTCGCATGGGCCAGCCATAGAACGGAAGAGTCTGCGCCGCCAAGGAGCTATCCAGGCGATCGGTTATGAAGCGCTGAACATGGAATCCACCGTGTAACACTTACACCACTCGTAGCGATCTTCCCGCCAGGCTGGACTTCATCTCATCATAGTGAAAGGCTCACTTACACACCAAATGTCACCTTTAGCCTGCAAGCAACCCATCTGCCCCATGAATGGATTATCAACTCAACTGTCGCTCCTTTTGTCTATCGAAACCCTGGACAAAGACTCATACCCAGGAGAAGATAGGAAAAGAGGAAGAATATCTCCTGCCTGAGCCAAGTCTTTTGTCTAAACCGGGTGATACCACCTAGGTCAATATTTGATTCTCTATTATCACCTTCCCAGATAAGTCCATCTAATCTTAAGTATTTCCCACCCAGTAGCCACTTCCATTCTTCTTCCCGACTGTCACCCTGGAGCCGCCCCACGGCCTGTTGCAATCTGGAAGTTCTTTCGGGTACACAGGACCCAGGCAAAGTTCATTGGTCAAGAGTGGGTACCCAATTAGGTGCCAACAAGGAACTTTCTATTGGCTCTGCAATAGTCCATCCCTCATGGTCACTGCTTAGGGTGGCCAGATCGTCCCGGTCACCCGGGAAAGTCCCGATTCTGGCCCCCAATTCCCGCCTCCCGGGCTGGCTATACCGGGACCATTAGAGGTCCCGGTTTAGCCAGCGGGGAGCCAGCAGGCCGCGCGCGTGGTCGGGGAAGGCGGCGAGTGAGGGAGCCGAGCGTCCCTGTGGGTGCGCACGGCAGTGTGGCGGGCTCTACGCATGCGCGGGGGCCAGGAGAGTGGGCGGCGTAGGGCCCGCCACACCGCCGTCTGCACGCGCAGGGACGTTCGGTCCCTCACTCGCCGCCTTCCCCGACCACGCGCGCAGCCCGCCGGCTCCTCTTGCTGGTGTAGGGCCCCGGCGGCGGCAGAGGGGGAGGCGGCGGAGACGGCTGCGGAGGCGATGGCGGAGGCCGTGGCCGGAGCGGGAGGCGGGCCGGCGGCGCCTGCGGCGGCGTGGCAGTAGGCCCCGGGTCGGTGGGCTCGGCCGCCTCCTCCTCAGCCGCTGCCAGCCCCGCCAGCAGCACCAGCCGCCGCTGCGCCTCCTGGCCAGCCCGCCCGCCCGGAGGGGAGGCCGCGCCCTGGGAGAAGGTAAGCCGGCAGGCAGGGAGGGAGGGGGCCGAAAGCGGGGGGACGGCTGGCGGGAGGGGGCGGCCGGCCTTCCTTCCTTCCTTCCCTCCCTCCCTCCCTCATTCCTTCCTTCCTCCTTCCTTCCTTTCTTCCTTCCTCCCTCCTTCCCTGCTTCCTTCTCTCCTTCCCTCCCTCCCTCCTTCCTTCCTCCTTCCTTCCTTTCTTTCTTTCTTCCTTCCTCCCCTCCCTCCCTCCCTCCCTCCTTCCTTCCTTCCCTCCTTCCCTCCCTCCCTCCTTCCCTCCCTCCCTCCTTCCTTCCCTCCCTCCTCCCTTCCTTCCCTCCCTCCTCCCTTCCTTCCCTCCCTCCCTCCTTCCTTCCTCCCTTTCTTCCTTCCTCCCTCCTTCCCTCATTCCTTCCCTCCCTCCTTCCTTCCTCCCCTCCTTCCCTCCCTCCCTCCTTCCTTCCTCCCTCCCTCCTTCCTTTCCTCCCTCCTGCCTTCCTTCCTTCCCTCCCTCCTCCCTTCCTTCCCTCCCTCCCTTCCTTCCCTCCCTCCCTTCCTTCCTCCCTCCTTCCCTTCTTCCTTCCTTCCTTCCCTCCTTCCCTCCCTCCCTCCTCCCTTCTTTCCCTCCCTCCCTCCCTCCTTCCTTCCTTCCTTCCTCCCTTTCTTCCTTCCTTCCTTCCCTCCCTCCCTCCTTCCCTCCTTCCTTCCTTCCCTCCTCCCTCCCTCCCTCCCTCCACCCTTCCTTCCCTCCTCCCTCCTTCCTTCCTCCCTCCCTCCCTCCTTCCTTCCTTCCTTCCTTCCTTCCTTCCTTCCTTCCTTCCTTCCTTCCTTCCTTCCTTCCTTCCGTCGCTCTCAAATAGCCGATGTTCATGTCTTGCGGCTCTCAAACATCTGACCTTTATTCTGTGTTGCTCTTTTGTTAAGCAACTCTGGCCACCCCTGGAGTAGACAATACTGACTTTGGTGGACCCAAGCAATGATTCAGTGTAAGGGAGCTTTGTGTTTGTGTCTTCTGGTGCAATTTTGTTCTCAAATCCTGTATTTACTTCATCAGTATATGGGATAAGGCACTTTCTCAACTGTGCTGCATAATGCAGCCTATTTATTTTGTCCTGTTTGCTCTGTTGGCTCTATCTGCGCCACCTTCATCACTTTCGGGGTGTGGATCCCCCAGTGGGGTGGTCTCCCGACTCCCTCCGCCGGCTGTTTCTGATAGCCCTGCGCCCCCTCTTTCATTTGATATGTGTCCCGTGCGGGTGCCACCCTCCCGCAGGGAGATGCCGCAGAATGAGCCCCCTTGAGGCTTATGGCGGCAGGGCTCGGGGGAAGCGAGCTAGACTGCTGTTCTTTTGAGGGGTTATAGAGTGTTTCGAGCCCGTCCCTGTGGCATCGGTCCCATCATTGTGGGACCCAGGGGGCCGGCGCAGCGGCCCGCTGAAGCAGCCTGTCAGTCACTTCCGGGTTCCTGTCCTGCATCTCGACCTGTGTTATTAGTGACAGGCTGCTTTGGCGGGTCAGACATAGCTCTGACAGCTGCTGTGAGTGCCCTCTCAGCCCCACCCACCTCACAGGGTGCCTGTTGTACGTGAGGAAGGTAAAGGAGATTGTGAGCCGCTCTGAGACTCTTCGTAGTGGAGGGCGGGATATAAATCCAATATCTTCTTCTTCTTTTAAAAGATTATGCATGGGATGGAGATGGTAGAGAAAGAAGTACTTTTCTCCCTTTCTCACAATACAAGAACTCATGGGCATTCAATGAAATTGCTGAGCAGTCGGGTTAGAACGGATAAAAGGAGGTACTTCTTCACCCAAAGGGTGATTAACATGTGGAATTCACTGCCACAGGAGGTGGGGGTGGCTACAAGCATAGCCAGCTTCAAGAGGGGGTTAGATAAAAATGTTCTTCTTCTATTTGGCTAGTTCCAAATATCTTTCATCTTCAGATTGCAAAAGAGAGCCCTGCAGTCTGCTGTGGGAAGAAGACAAAGAAATCAAGAAGTTGGAAGATAAATGCTGTTTACTCCTGTTATGTAGAAAGGAATGTAACTACAATTTATTCTGGAGTAAACCTCACTGAACACAATGGGACTAACTTCCAAACACATATGCAGGAAATGAGCTGTGCGGTTGTGATCCTCTGCAACAACCGGCTCTATTTATGGGGAGGGAGACTAGGAATGATGGACAAGACTGCTGCACTTAACTTTGAAGGAAGACAATGTAAAAACTCATAAGTCACCAGCCCAGGATATCATACATCCAAGAGTTCTGAATTCACTGCCAAGGAGATGGTGGTGGCTGCAAGCACAGACAGCTTCAAGACTGGATTGGATAAACATCTGGAGCAGAGGTCCATCAGTGGGTATTAGCCACAGCGTATTGTTGGAACTCTCTGTCTGGGGAAAGTGATGCTCTGTATTCTTGGTGCTTGGGAGGGGGGCAACAGTGGAAGGGCTTCTAGTCTCCTGGCCCCCACTGGTGGACCTCTTGATGGCATCTGGTTTTTTGGCCCCTGTGTGAAACAGAGTGTTGGATTGGATGGGCCATTGGCCTGATCCAACATGGCTTCTCTTATGTTCTTATCGACCTGAAGTTTTAGTGTTTTGAAAAAGCAAGGTAGAGTACTTAAACCCACATATTTGGAAATAAATTACACGGGAGTTTAAAAGAGACTTTCACTCTCTAGATCCTATAACAGCAAACTGTGCTCAGGGGGGAAAGCAGCATTGTGGTGGAAAGTGCTTCCATCTCAAATTTTAATCTTTTTCTTCTTCAGGAATTTGAAAAAGAAGACTGCAGATTTACACCCCGCCCTTCTCTCCGAATCAAAGACTCAGAGTGTCTTACAATCTCCCAGAAGCTGCCCTTTCAAGGACAACCTCTGTCAGAGCTATGGCTGACCCAAGGCCATTCCAGCAGCTGCGAGTGGAGGAGTGGGGAATCAAACCCGGTTCTCCCAGATAAGAGTCCGCACACTTAACCACTACACCAAACTGGCTGATAGAATGAGGAAGAGACGAGTGCCAGCTAAGGAAGCGACTGGACATGTAGGGACATCTGTGGGCTTAATGAAGGGTCACCCACCACACTGGAATTGGGCATGCTGGGAAATGAGAGAAAGTGAGACAGGCAGGACTTTAGCACCATGGCGCTCGCTGAGCAGGGCACAAACCTCAGCCTGGCGGAGGAAGGCTCCGCCCCAGGGGTACTTATATATCCTTTATACATAATTCCCTTGTAGTGGTGGCAAAATTGAGCATCCTCATTGGTGGGAAGTTTTCTGCATGAACTACTGGCTCATGAACCGTCTGTCACCATCTCTGGCCTCCCATTGGCTGACTCCCTTTCCCCAGCCTCCCGCAGGCTCAGGGATGTCGAACAAACGGCCAAAACAGTCTTACCTCAGAGACAGACACATCTCTGACGCTTCTCTGTGTCTTCGCTGTCGACCGACCTCGGAAAGGCCTGCCGCTCTACTGCAGCCTCACAAAAGGAATCGCAGCCACTGCCGCCCCATCAATGCCCCACACAAATAGTTTCCTGTTGGGGGAGTTCCCAAAGTTGCGGCTATCCAAATAGCTTGAGAAGCAATGCCATGGTTAAAGTCAGAAACAAGGAACAGCGTGAACTTCTGCAGGAACAGGCAATTACTGACAAATGTAAAGAATCAACGATATTCTGTCCCTTTTCCCAACTATGTTTTGTCCCTATATTCCAACCGGGCATGTCAGATCACCTCCCTTTTACACAGACACTGGCGCAGAGTGGCTAGCCTACCTGGGTGCTTTATCTTTCCTAGTACTGCCTGGAAGAGACGAAAGACTTTGCAGGATACTTTGGTTCATTCGGATGTGTGTAAGGAATCCTCACCTACAAGCACTTTACCGGTTGGGCATTTGAAAGGTAAAAATTGTTCTATATGTGCCAGCACCGTAGAAGGAGTTCAGATCACTATTGATGGGTTCACATGGAAATTAAAGCAGTTTAGAAGAAGAAGATATTGGATTTATATCCCGCCCTATACTCTGAAATTCAGCATCTCAGAGCGGCTCACAATCTCCTTTACCTTCCTCCCCCACAACAGACACCCTGTGAGGTGGGTGTGGCTGAGAGAACTCTTACAGCAGCTGCCCTTTCAAGGACAACTCCTGCGAGAGCTATGGCTGACCCAAGGCCATTCCATCAGGAGCAAGTGGAGGAGTGGGGAATCAAACCCAGGTCTCCCAGATAAGAGTCCGTGCATTTAACCACTGCACCAAACTGGCTCTGTTTTAGCACATGTAGGACTTCTAGAATTATTTATACTCGGAGATGTCCACGTCCCAAATATTATATTGGATCCAGTATGCGGAGTCTTAGAGTTCATGTTTTGGAGCATAGGTCCCAGGTGAGGCTGGGTGTCCAGAAAGCCCCAATTGTCCAATATTGTCTGGATTTTAATAATTCCTGGGAGGAAATTAACGTAT
The DNA here is from genome assembly GCF_032191835.1 of Heteronotia binoei. Taxonomy (NCBI): domain Eukaryota; kingdom Metazoa; phylum Chordata; class Lepidosauria; order Squamata; family Gekkonidae; genus Heteronotia; species Heteronotia binoei. The sequence goes on along the minus strand of NC_083243.1, from coordinate 7,889,917 downwards.
GAAGCTGCCTTATACTGAATCAGACCCTTGGTCCATCCAAGTCAGTATTGTCTACTCAGACTGGCAGCGGCTCTCCAGGGTCTCAAGCGGAGGTTTTTCACACCTATTTTCCTGGACCCTTTTTTAGTTGGAGATGCCGGGGATTTAACCTGGGACCTTCTGCTTACCAAGCAGATGCTCTACCACTGAACCACCGTCCCTCCCCATTACAATATACAATACAATGTACAGTAATATATGTTTATAGAGGAAATTGCTATAACCATGAGAATGTATCCAAAATCCTGTTGCAAATAGAAGCATTCATCATTCAGAAATCTTGGACTCTAACCCCTTGGGGCTTGAATGCATCTTTAGACTTACCAGACTTTGTGTGAACTAAGTATGTTATTTACTTTTTTGTGTATTGGGGCTCTAGTAGGCTAATTGGAAACAGGTGCTCTTTTACATTTAATTAAGAATGTTCTTACGGTCACACCCTAGAACATAGCATGCCAAAGAAGCAATAAAAATAACATTGTATGAGCATTTAGCCTTGAGCACTATGTAACCTGGGACACATACTTGCTATTAAATATTTTGAAATGAATGTTTTGGATAGACTGTGTCAACATAGCTTTTTATTTTGTCACTTTCTCATTTCCAGTTGAATTGCAGCCAGAGGAAGATGGCATATGGGAAGAAGAAGAAATAGGAGGAGGATATTGGATTTATATCCCGCCCTCCACTCTGAATCTCAGAGACTCAGAGCGGCTCGCAATCTCCTTTCCCTTCCTCCCCCACAACAGACACCCTGTGAAGTGGGTGGGGCTGAGAGGGCTCTCTCAGAAGCTGTCCTTTCAAGGACAGAGGCTCAGAGTGGCCTACAATCTCCTATATCTTCTCCCACCACAACAGACACCCTGTGAGGTGGGTGGGGCTGAGAGAGCTCTGACAGCAGCTGCCCTTTCAAGGACAACTCCTGCGAGAGCCATGGCTGACCCAAGGCCATTCCAGCAGCTGCAAGTGGAAGAGTGGGGAATCAAACCCAGTTCTCCCAGATAAGAGTCCGCACACTTAACCACTACACCAAACTGGCTCTTTAACTAGGGGTGTGTTGCTGCATACTTTTTGTTGAAGTTCTTACTGTCAAGTAGAACTGTTATCTACTAACGAGCAAGATTGACTCCGGGATCCAACAATCATTTCCAGACACGGATAACTAAGAAACTACATGTTGGAGAACGGTGTTGCCAACAGGACTGAATATACAGGAGACTGCTGTTTTGAGCTGTAGCGGATGTGAAATTGCTGCTGGAGATGCTCTGCGTCCCTCTTTTTTGAAAATTGTGTAAAGAATCTATATAATTGAATCAATATTGGCCCCAGGTCTGATGAAGACTGGAAAGAAACAAGTACTTCATCGATTGGCTTGTCACCACACTACTTTGGGACTTGAATGTACACGTTTTGGACATTTGGACTGGTTTCTATATCCTTCTTAGTAAATTGGTCCCTAGCTTGCATTTTTTGTTGTGTTATCCGTTATAGTGACCTCTCTCGGATTGTATTCTATTCCGTTTTGAGAACATGAACATTCTCAGTCTTCTCAACCTGTGCACTGTGGTCTCCCGAGTGTTGTAATCTCCAGGTCAGGGCTGGAGATCACTCAGAATTACAACTGCTCTCCAGATGGCCTAGATCAGCTCCTCTTGAGGTGGAGGGGGGAGTGAATGCCTTCACTTGGGTGGGTGGGAAGACATCAAGGGTGGGACTCAGAGCCTCTTTCTAGAGCCCACTGTATTTTTTTTCGCCATACGGGCCTTATTCCTAGTCTATTCATAAGAGTCCTGAGGCAGCTGCAATCCATGGGAAGGCACAGGGCAACTCAGGGCCGTAGCCAGGATTTTGTGTTTAGTGGGTCAGGATTTGTTATTTGTGAGGGCGGGGAAGCCACCCAGTTTGGTGGCTCTGGGCTCTTGGCACTGTAAGAAGAAGAAGAAGATATTGGATTTATATCCCGCTCTCCACTCCGAAGAGTCTCAGAGCGGCTCACAATCTCCTTTACCTTCCTCCCCCACAACAGACACCCTGTGAGGTGGGTGGGGCTGGAGAGGGCTCTCACAGCAGCTGCCCTTTCAAGGACAACCTCTGCCAGGGCTATGGCTGACCCAAGGCCATGCTAGCAGGTGCAAGTGGAGGAGTGGGGAATCAAACCCGGTTCTCCCAGATAAGAGTCCAGACACTTAACCACTACACCAAACTGGCTACACCAAACTGTAAGCTGTCTTGAGTTCCACAAGCTAACCCCTCTGGGCAGTCACAGCAGCTCTGCTCCCCCCACCCCTTTCTTACGTGCCCCTCTCTCAGAGAGACAAATCTCTGATGCGTTTCTGTGTCTTCACTGTCGACAGAAAGGCCTGCCCCTATATTGCAGCCTCCCAAAAGGCATCACTGCCGCTGCCAGCAGCAGACTTCTGCCGCCCCATCAGTGGCCCACACAAATAGAATCATAGTATCATAGAGTTGGAAGGGACCTCCAGGGTCTTCTAGTCCAACCCCCTGCACCATGCAGGAAACTCACAAATGCCTCCCCCTTAATTCACAGGATCTTCATCGCTGTCAGATGGCCATCTAGCCTCTGTTTATAAACCTCCAAGGAAGGAGAACCCACCACCTCTCGAGGAAGCCTTTTCCACTGTGGAATCGCTCTAACAGTCATAGAATCATAGAGTTGGAAGGGACCTCCAGGGTCATCTAGTCCAACCCCCTGCACAATGCAGGAAACTCACAAACGCCTCCCCCTAAATTCACAGGATCTTCATTGCTGTCAGATGGCCATCCAGCTTCTGTTTAAAAACCTCCAAGGAAGGAAAGCCCACCACCTCCTGAAGAATCCTAGACTCCTAGACTTGGAAGGGACCTCCAAGGTCATCTAGTCCAATCCCCTGCACAATGCAGGAAACTCACAAATACCTCCCCCTTAATTCACAGGATCTTCATCACTGTCAGATGGCCATCCAGCCTCTGTTTTAAAAACCTCCAAGGAAGGAGAACCCACCACCTCCCAAGGAGGAAGCCTTTTCCGCTGAGGAATCGCTCTAACCATCATAGAATCATAGAATCCTAGAGTTGGAAGGAACCTCCAGGGTCATCTAGTCCAACCCCCTGCGCAATGCAGGAAACTCACAAATGCCTTCCCCTTAATTCACAGGATCTTCATCACTGTCAGATGGCCATCCAGCCTCTGTGTAAAAACCTCTAAGGAAGGAATTTAGAGGGAGGTGTTTGTGAGTTTCCTGCATTGTGCAGGGGCTTGGGATGCATGGAGGTCCCTTCCAACTCTGATTCTATGGTGCAGAGGTGGCACTTTGCCTGGGGCGCTGGCCTTGGGCCGGCATCCTAGCACTGCCTCTGCAATTAACAAAGGAAACAGTGTTCTATAATAGCCTACGTACAAAAATGTGCAAAATAATTCATCCAGTATAAATGGTACATAATACATAACAAATAGTAAAACTCCCGAAGGCTCAGCTGTATATAGGCAATGTCCTCGAAGTAATTGCAAAGTTCTCTCGGCTTGGCTTCGCGAACGAAGATTTAGGAAGGGTGCAATAGTCCACGTCTGCTGCAGGCTCGCTGGTGGCTGACAAGACCAATGTGGGACAGGCAGGTCCGGCCACAGCGGCTGCAGGGAAAAGTCTGATTTGGGGTTGGTGCTGTAGCAGTGCGATTCTTCCCCAATCTCCTTTTGTCCTCAAGACCAGCTATGCGTGCGTTCTCAAAGGAAGAGACAGCCTGGTGGATGGTGTGCCTCCATGCTTTGCGATCTGAGGCTAGGTCAGACCACTGGTGATGGTTGATGTGACAGGTGCTAAGGGATTTCTTCAAGGAGTCCTTGTACCTCTTCTTTGGTGCCCCTCTATTTCGATGGCCGGTGGAGAGTTCGCCAAACAGGGCAATCTTGGGAAGGCGGTGGTTTTCCATCCTAGAAATATGCCCTGCCCAGCGCAGCTGCGTCTTCAACAGCAGTGCCTCGATGCTGGTAACCTCCGCCCGCTTGAGAACTTCAGTGTTGGTCACAAAGTCACTCCAGTGGATGTTGAGGATAGTGCGAAGGCAGCGCTGATGAAAGCGCTCAAGGAGTCGCAGATGATGACGGTATAAAATCCACGATTCGGAGCCGTAGATGAGGGTTGTCATCACAACCGCTTTGTAAACATTGATCTTTGTGCCTTTTTTCAGATGCTTGTTGCTCCACACTCTTTTGTGCAGTCGGCCAAAGGCACGGTTTGCCTTTGCCAGCCTGTTGTCGATCTCCTTGTCGATCTTAGCATCTGAGGAGATGATGCACCCCAGGTAGCTGAACTGCTGGACTGTCTTCAGAACTGATTCACCCACAGTGATGCAGGGAGGGTGATAATCTTCCTGGGGTGCAGGCTGGTGGAGAACTTCTGTCTTCTTCAGACTAACTTCTAGGCCGAATAGCTTGGCAGCCTCTGCAAAGCAGGACGTCCTATGCTGCAGAGCTGATACCGAGTGGGAGACGAGTGCAGCATCATCAGCAAACAGTAGCTCTCGGATGAGTTTTTCCATTGTCTTGGAGTGGGCCTTTAGTCGCCTCAGGTTGAACAGGCTGCCATCGGTGCGATAGCAGATGTAGACACCATCGTCATCATCTAGATCTACTGCGGCTCTTTGAAGCATCATGCTAAAGAAGATCGTAAAGAGAGTTGGCGCGAGAACGCAGCCTTGCTTTACACCTGTGCCTATTGGGAAGGTCTCCGAGAGGTCATTGCAGTGTCTGACTTGGCCTCGCTGGTCTTCGTATAGCTGGATGATCATGCTGAGGAACCTTGGGGGACATCCTAAACGTTCCAAGATTTGCCACAGGCCTTTCCTGCTAACGGTATCGAAAGCTTTGGTAAGGTCGACAAAAGTCACATACAGAGCCTTGTTCTGTTCCCTGCATTTCTCTTGGAGCTGCCTGAGAACAAATACCATGTCGGTGGTGCTCCTGTTAGCTCTGAAGCCGCACTGGCTCTCTGGGAGGAGTTCTTCTGCAATGGCGGGCACCAGTCTGTTCAGGAGTATTCTGGCAAGGATTTTGCCTGCGATGGAGAGCAGGGTTATCCCCCGGTAGTTGGAGCAGTCTGACTTTTCCCCTTTGTTCTTGTATAGGGTGATGATGATTGCATCGCGAAAGTCCTGTGGTAATTTGCCTTGTTCCCAGCAGGTGACAAGTACTTTGTGAAGTGAGCTATGTAGTACTGTGCCCCCATGCTTCCAGATCTCTGGTGGAATTCCATCAACTCCTGCTGCCTTGCCACTTTTCAGTTGCTTGATGGCTTTAACAGTCTCTTCTAGAGTGGGGATCTCATCCAACTCTGTTTTCACTGGTTGAAGTGGGGTGAGGTGAATTGCTGAATCTTGAACTATGCAGTTGGCACTGAAGAGAACCTGAAAATACTCCGACCACCGGTTCAATATGGATGCCTTGTCTGTGAGGAGCACTTGGCCGTCTGCACTACGCAAGGGACTCTGAGTCTGATATGATGGACCATATACTGCCTTCAGGGCTTCGTAGAACCCTCTTAAATCACCAGTGTCTGCACACAGCTGGGTTCTCTCTGCAAGCTTGGTCCACCACTCGTTCTGAATGTCTCGAAGCTTGCACTGGAGGTTGCTACATGCAGCGCGAAAGGTTGCTTTTTTCCCAGGACAGGAGGGCTGAGCAAGATGTGCTTGGTAGGCAGATCTCTTTTTCGCCAGTAAATCTTTGATCTCTTGATTGTTCTCATCAAACCAGTCCTTGTTCTTCCTTGTGGAGAACCCGAGGACTTCTTCAGAGATCTGCAGGACGGTAGTTTTTAGGTGTTCCCAGAGTGCTTCTGGAGAAGGGTCTGTGGGGCAACTGGGGTCCTCAATTCTTGACTGGAGTTTTGCCTGGAAGGCAGCTTTAACTTCGGCTGACTGGAGACTGCCAACCTGAAACTTCCTCCGAGGGATACCTCCTCTCCTGGGTGTGGGTTTAAAGTGAAGACGGAGATTGCAGCGGACAAGACGATGATCCGTATGACATTCTGCACTGGGCATTACTCGGGTGTGTAAGACATCTCGAAGGTCTCTCTGGCGCACCAGAATGTAATCGATAAGGTGCCAGTGCTTGGACCGTGGGTGCATCCAGGTTGTCTTCAGGCTGTTCTTCTGCTGGAAGATAGTGTTGGTGATGGTGAGCTGGTGCTCCATGCAGAATTCTAGCAGGAGGCGCCCGTTGTCATTGCAGTTGCCAATGCCGTGTTTGCCAAGTACTCCTTTCCAGGCTTCCGAGTCTTTACCTACTCTGGCATTGAAGTCGCCAAGGATGATCACCTTGTCCTTTGTAGGGGTCTTCCGTACGAGGTTGTGTAGATCAGCATAGAACTTGTTCTTTTCTGCAGGATCTGCTTGAAGGGTTGGGGCATACACACTGAAGAGTGTTGCATGCTGCTTGTTTTGAAGTGGGAGGCGCATGGACATGATGCGATCTGAGTGACCTGTTGGCAGGTTTTCGAGTTTGGAGGCAATGGAGTTCCTGACCATGAAGCCAACGCCAGAAAGGCGGCTCTCAGCCTTTGACTTACCTGACCAGTAGAGGGTATAGCCAGCCCCGTGTTCTTGAAGACTACCTTCCTCAGGGAAACGGACCTCACTGAGAGCTGCTATGTCGATATTCAACCTGAGAAGTTCGTGGGCAACTAGAGCAGAGCGTCATTCAGGGCGACCACTGTCTACTGTGTCTGTCAAGTCTGCTATGAATTACTCAATACCTGTATTAAGTTTGGTTCTGAAGTGAAGGAGTCTGGGTACTTTACAGTGTACACCGATTGCTGCTAGCTCACTTTCCTGCCCCCTCACTAGAGAGGCCTTTGTTGTGTAGTCTGCTTTGAAATGCTAACATGTGAATAAGATAAGGGCGCCTTCCCAGCCTTGTTCTCTGTGGGAGGATGGGGCGTCGAGGCTTCAGCCTGGGAATGAAGGGAGTAGCATCCTAGTGTGAAAATGTGTTGCATAGATTACCCCCACCGTAGGAATTCCTTTCATCCATACCTTAAATGCTGGTTTAGTGCCTATGTATTTCAGTCCTTCAATCTCTGCCATGGTCTCTAGTTCTGTTTACAATAAACTTGTTACTCTGTTTCACCAAGAGACTCGTTATTGAATTCAGCCGACTTGACAGTGTCAAGCATGGTTCTGATGTTCCAACACGCAAGCTTGCAAAGTAATCTTCCTCAAAAATATATGTTTTCCGTATCCTTGTAACAAGTAGAATTCCTTGTGGATATTCTACAGTTTATTAAAGCCCCCAAATATGTACACATAACACAACGCAATTTCTGGACATCTAGCATGTTTCAGAATGTAGCCCTTGATCCAGCAGTCTTATTCCTCTCAAGGAATTCTCTTAATCTAATTTTCACATGCAATAAATTTCCTTTCGGGGATCCCTACTAATGATGTCTCTTGGCCATGCAGCTTCACAGAATTCAAAGGCTCGTGTATGAAAGGGACCATTACGTGAGCCTTTGAATTATGGGGAGCTGCAGGGCTGAGAGATGTTGTCAATCAGGATTGTGGAAAGGGAATTTATTGTATGAGCGAGAACTTGGTTACCAATCAACTAGACCTGCTTTGCTGCCAGAAGTGTATAAATGTTACGACTTTGTGAAAATGGCTCTGAGGAAAAACACAGGAAGGATGTTGGTACAGAGAGAGAGAGAGAGAGAGGAAAAAGACAGGAAGGATGTTGGTACAGAGAGAGAGAGAGAGAGGAAAAAGACAGGAAGGATGTTGGTACAGAGAAAGAGAGAGGAAAAACACAGGAAGGATGTTGGTACAGAGAGAGAGAGAGGAAAAACACAGGAAGGATGTTGGTACAGAGAGAGAGAGAGAAAGAGAGAAAACAAGGGAGAGAGAGAATTGCTTTTCCTCCTGGTGGCAATAAAAGAATCTCTTATATCAACTCACTTGAACCTCTGGCTGTTGAGTCAGAACTTGAATTGGGCTTGGGACACAACTCTTGGCATGGATGGTGTGTGCAACAATGGTGAGGTACCAAATTCACCACAAGATTACAGCTCCCCCAGCTAGTTGATTGAGGTCACAACGTTCTCGCTTCTGGCCCTTTGTGGTATCTCATTTTAGAAATGAAAGATGAAGTGATCCCTCCAATCCTTTACTTCATGGTATCTTGCATTTGTGGTTTTCTGGGAATGCACAGATGGCCAAGGGGTGTTCGTTCAGGCTCTTTGTCTTCTTTTTGTGGTCACTTGGCCTAATTCCAGAAAATATGTAAGAGGCAAAACTTCTACCTTTGTAATATGTTTCCAGAAATAGGGAGAATGTTAACTTTCTTGTGGGGACCACGTGGTTGTAATGTTACCTGATCATCTGCACCCCACAAAGTCTGAAAGCAGAAGTGTGGGAGGTTTATGCGTCTGGCATGACGCCCAGTCACCCAAACATCTGCTATGTCTGGGGACACAAAGAGCACAGGCTTTTCACAATCAACCACATTCTTGCTTTCCTTCACAAGTTCCCCTTCACAACTTTCTCTTCTTGGCAAATGTATTTCTGGAAGCTGCTAGTTGGTATTAAATCTTTGTAGACTATGCAAACACCATCTCCTTGTATGGAACAGATGTTTCCTGTTATGCTTTGTCCTCTATGATGCTGTAAGCTTGGATAATTTTGGTACAACTGGAGCAGATATAAATAAAGGAGGCTTGCACAGAGGCCAAGTCTTTTTCCTCTCTCAATACACGTGTCAAGTGATCAGTCCTACAAGTTGCGCCCGAAAAGGGATAGCTCAGCTCCTACTTATCAACGCCTGGCATAGCCCCCTGAGTGCACTCCTCGTCGTTCGCGACCCCTTCATTGGTAAGTATGGGAGGACAATTACTGCAGGCTGAGTGGAAACATTTAGAGGAATTGAAGTATTTGATTCAGAAGTCCGGCAGGTCCATGACTTCTGGCCAACTTAAGACTCTGTTACAAGCGATCAGTAAGCAATGCCCCTGGTACCCGGAAGGAGGTTCTCTTCAACTTCGGGACTGGGAGAAGATAGGGAAGACCTTTCATGCAGAGCCTCAAGCTTCTGTCAAACTGCTTCAAGCCTGGCATCAATGTCAGTATGCAGTAGAGAAATTTATGCTTCTAACACAAGCCAGCTCTCCAAAGATTGCCCCCTAAAATGCACTGGTGTCCAACTAGTGCCTCCTGCCCCATCTCTTCTTCCTCCTCCTTTTTCCCCTCCTCCACCAGTGGATCCACCCGTGGGCCCACCATCTAACGCCCCAGGACGCATGGTCTGTGAAGTTTTGGAGAAGGAACTTGATCAGGCTAAATTGGAAAATGTCCCAGAATTGGCAGAAATGTTGTCTATTTGCCCTGCACATTTGACAGGGGAAGAGTTGCCTGACCTTTTATCGGTATGCCCAGTAACATATGCACAGAATGAGACTAGGCAACAGGCTGTTAACTATACTGTGTTGCCCCACTTTGTTTTGAGTGAAATTCAAAAGGCTATCAGAGATACGGGCATAGTGGGAACCAATGTGCTGAGTCTTTTAGAAGGACTCTCTAATGGATATAGTGTGATTCCTCAAGAATGGAAAATATGATGAGGATGATGTTAACTCCTAAACAATATGTGGTATGGGACAGTGAATATTGTAATTTGGCTGATGTTCAAGGGCGTGTCTCCAATAGGGTTTATACTGCTGAACAACTATATGAATCTAGACAGTTCAGTACTATTGAAGCACAGGCTGTGATCTCTGTTGCAACCCTTGCTATAATATCTAAATGTGCTTTACAGGCATTTGCCAAGGTGCTTACAGAAGGGCGGCTAGCCCATAGTTTTGCAACTGTCTGTCAAAAGCCACAAAAGCCCTATTTAGACCTTATCAACTGTCTTCAGGCAGCAATCAGAAGACAGGTTGATAATCCTGATGCAGCAGGAGAACTGATGATGAAATTGGCCAAGGAAAATGCTAATTTGGATTCAAAAAGAGCCCCGTGGTACAAAGTGTTAAAGCTACAGTATTGCAGTCTTGAACTCTGCTTACAGCCTGAGTTTGATCCCAGCGGAAGCTGGATTCAGGTAGCTGCCTCAGAGTTACTCAGTCTACCATTCTTCTGAGGTTGGTCAAATGAGTACTCAGTTTGCTGGGGAGAAAGTGTAAAAGACACACTTTACTTTTCGGCAGCGCTCAGCACAGCAGGCTGAAATTGCTTCTAGAGCAATGGCTTTTTCTGCTCTATTCACAACAGCTTTTCAACTTGATAGTTGACACCTTATATGCATTGAATTTGATTCATTAACTTCCTGGTGCATGTATCACTCCTCAAATTGACTCTTATTTGTTGGCTGTATTTTTTTTTAATCTTGCAGTTTTTAATTTCTTGCTGTGAGTTACCTCTTTTCTGTTGCTCATACTGGAAGCTATCCTAATCTTCCTGGTGTGATTGCTCAGGGCAATGATTGCTGATAAGACCTTAAAAAGTGTTGTCTCTCTATTTACTTTTCCTTTCTCAGCCATAGCAATTTTCACCTAAATGCCAAAGCACTAGACAAACAGTTCTTGTTGCTTTAGATCAGGCTCAGCACATTGTAACTCTACTAATATTTCTGATCATGCTGTTAACCTCATGGTTTGCAAACTAACATAAGAACATAAGAGAAGCTGTGTTGGATCAGGCCAACAGCCCATCCAGTCCAGCACTCTTTGTCATACAGTGACCAATATATGTGTCAGTTTGGTGTCATGGTTAAGTGTGTGGGCAGGAGAGACAGGCACAAATTAGAAGTCTCAATGTGTGGATGAGATGATGGTGTAAGGAGGAAGGGTTTAAGTTTGTTAGGCACTGGGATGCTTTCTGGAACAAGCGGGAGCTGTACAAAAGAGACGGTCTCCACTTGTCTCCGGATGGAACCAGGCTGCTGGCGCTTAAAATCAAAAAGGTGGCAGAGCAGTTTTTAAACTAAATCTTGGGGGAAAGCCGACAGGAGATGAAATGTCTCTGGTTTGGGAGGACTCGTCTCAAAGAGATGAAGGGTTGGCTGCTATTTTTCTACCGGGTAACGGATCTGAGTTGTCCACTGTGATGGTGACAAACAGTATGGACTGTCTGCCAGATTCACGAGGCAGCAGGAGGGAGGTGGTGGGCCTAGCTTGCCTGGGAAATTATAGATGTTTGTATGCAAATGCTAGAAGTGTTCGAAGTAAAATTGGTGAATTGGAATGTTTACTGTTGGAAGAAAACATAGACATTGTGGGAATTTCAGAAACTTGGTGGAATGAGGAGAATCAGTGGGACAAGGTGATCCCTGGATATAAGTTATATCGGAAGGATAGGGAGGAAAGGGTTGGAGGTGGGGTGGCTCTGTATGTCAGAGAGGGTATACAGTCCAGTAAGACTGAGGTCAGAGAATTAGATTCACTTTTAGAAATGCTTTGGGTTGAAATAGAGGGCCCAAAAGGAAATTTAACTATGGGAGTATTATCGCCCACCAAATCAAAAGATAGAGGACGATTATAATATGATGGAAGGCTTAAAGATAGCGGCTAAATGTAAAAACTGTGTCATAATAGGTGATTTTAACTACCCACAGATTGATTGGGTCAATATGTGTTCTGGTCGAATACTCTTAATGGGAGACCTTAATGGAACAGTCGAGAACTCATTGGATAGATCTGGAGGGAAAAAGAACGATGGGAAAGAAGGGAAACTGCCAAAGTCTTTCTTTGATTTAGTTAAACAAGAAAATTTAGAAGATATATGGAGGAAGTTCAATCCTGAAGTGCGGGACTATACTTTTTTCTCTGCAAGACATAAGACCTTTTCCAGAATTGACATGCTGTGGGGAACCAGAGACTTAGGTCTCATCACAAGGAAGATAGAGATTCTACCTAAAATTGGGGCTGATCACAACCCAATAATGTGGATTACAAAACTGTCCAAAAGATTGAGGAGATGGAGACTGAATGAAGATTTGCTTCAGAGTAAAGAAACAGTGACATTTCTAGAAAAAGAAACTAAGGAATTTTCCCAAATGAATGATAAAGAAGATATTGACTTTCAGACGGTATGGGATGCTTATAAAGCAGTAATGAGAGGATTGTTGATTACTTTGAATAATAAAGACAAAAGGAAAAAAGAAAAACAATTATTGGACATACAAAACGAAATAAAGAAAAAAGAAGGGGAGCTCAGAAAAAGACCAGGGGAAAAGAAAATTCTAAGGGAAATTTCAATATTACAAACTCAAATGAGACATTTGTTAAACAAAGAAGTGGAATGGAGTCTGAAAAGGCTCCAGCAGAAAGCGTTTGAAGGGGCAAATAAGACGGGAAAGTATTTGGCGTGGCAATTGAAGAAAAAGAGAGAAAACAAAATAATTAGTAGGATTGTGATAGATGGAAGAGAAGTAGTTACTCAAGAGGGAATAAAAAGAGAATTTTTTAAGTATTATGCCAAGCTGTTTAAAGGTGCTGAAGTAAAGAGAGAGAAGGTAGATGAATATCTACAAAAAATAAAAATTGAGCCCCTAACTGAAAATATGAGAAAAGTCTTAAATGACCCAATTGAAAAAATAGAAATTGAAGCAGCAATCAACGCGATGAAAAATGAGAAAGCTCCCGGGCCAGATGGATATACAGCTAAATATTATAAAACTTTTAAGGATGAACTAATACCAAAATTGCAGAAGTTGATGAATGTAATAAGAACAAAAGGGAATGTACCAAATACATGGAAAGAAGCCGTTATCTCTTTGATACCTAAAGAAGATAGAGATGCTACAAATGTGAAAAACTACAGACCAATTTCGCTTTTGAATAACGACTACAAAATATTTACAAGAATTCTGGCAGAACGACTTAAACAATATTTGATCAATTTTATAAAGGAAGATCAAGCTGGTTTTCTTCCCAAAAGACAAATAAGAGACAATATTAGAACTGTTGTAAATATTGTAGAATATTATGATAAACATCCAGAAAAAGAAGTAGCATTATTCTTTGCGGATGCAGAGAAAGCTTTTGATAATTTAAACTGGGACTTTATGTTTGCAGTAATGGATAAGATGGAGCTTGGAGAAAACTTTATAAGAATGATAAAAGCAATATATTCTGAACAAAGGGCAAGGTTGTGTGTCAACGCAGATCTTACAGACGAAATGAAAATCAGCAAAGGTACTAGACAAGGCTGCCCGCTTTCACCATTGTTGTTCATAATGACTCTTGAAATCTTATTGATGCAGATTCAAGAAGAAAAAGATCTAGTAGGATTACAAATAGAAGGCTATACCTACAAGTACAGAGCATTTGCTGATGACATAATGTTTATAAATGAAAACCCCATACAAGTTACACCTTTGGTATTAATGAAAATACAAGAGTTTGGGGAGTTGGCGGGACTGTACATAAATAAAGAAAAATCTAAAATTTTGTGCAAGAATATGCAGATAAATAGACAACAAGAATTACAAAGATTAACGGGCTGTGAAGTTACCTCTAAGGTAAAGTACCTAGGGGTAGAGATAACAATGAAAAATATGGATTTGTTTAAGAATAATTATGAGAAGTTATGGCGTAGAATAGAGGAAGATATGTTAAAATGGAACAAGCTCAACTTGTCATTGCTGGGCAGAATAGCTGCGATAAAAATGAACATTCTACCAAGGATAATGTATCTGTTTCAAACTATTCTCATTGTGAAAGATGCTAAACAGTTCGATAAATAGCGAAGGAAAATCTCAGAATTTGTGTGGGCTGGGAAGAAACCAAGGATTAAAATGAAAATCTTGACAGATGCAAAAGAGAGAGGTGGATTCCAATTACCAGATTTGAAACTGTATCATGAAGCAGTTTGTTTAGTATGGATGAAAGAATGGATAACACTGTTAAATAAAAAACTTTTAATGCTGGAAGGCCATGGAAAAAAATTTGGCTGGCATGCATACTTATATTATGGAAAAAAGAAGATAGATGGCCTTTTCTCTCACCATTATATAAGGAGTAATCTATTAAATGCATGGATGAAGTATAAGAAATATGGTGATGAGAGGAGACCTTTGTGGATAGTGCCAGCTGAAGTGATAAAGATAACGGCTAAAACAGCCAAAGAAAAACAGCTATCATACAATCAGATACTAAAAATACAAAGTGGAAAAATAGAACTGAAAACTGCAGAAGAACTGAGTTATAAATATGACTGGTTTCAAATGCAACAAATAAAAAGTTTGGTGGAGAATGATATTAAAACTGAAGGAATAAGGAAGGAGCAAACAGAAATGGAAAGAGTTCTGCTTGGGGATAATGAGAAATTAATTTCAAAAGTATACAAATTACTCTTACAATGGTCTACAGAAGATGAAGTAGTAAAATCTCAAATGATAAAATGGGCAATTAATGTAAATAAAGAAATAAAGATGGAATCTTGGGAATATTTGTGGAAAAATTCTATGAAACTTGCAACATGTCATAGTATTAAAGAAAACTGTTTTAAGATGATGTATAGATGGTATATAACTCCAAAAAAATTAGCAAAGATGAACAACAAGATGCCAGATAAGTGTTGGAAATGTAAAAAGCATGAAGGTTCTTTCTACCATATGTGGTGGACTTGTGAAAGGGCTAAAACGTTTTGGCAAATGATTCAGCAAGAGATTTCTAAGATTTTGGGATATGAATTTAATAAAGTGGCAGAGACTTTTCTGCTGGGATTACAAATGGAAAAATTTCCAAAAGAAGACAGAACTTTAATATGGTACTTGCTCTCAGCTGCTAGGACATTATATGCGCAGCTGTGGAAGCAAGAAAAAATACCAGAGAAATGGGACTGGATTACAAAAGTTATGTCATGGAGTGAAATGGACAAATTAACAAGAAAATTAAGAGACTATGATTTGGAACTTTTTAAGTTGGAGTGGAAGAAATTCAGAAGATACGTAGAAAAAGAGTGGAAAATAAAAGGACATTGGACAATCTTTGATAATGATTAAGGTTTTTTAAATAAGAATATAACTTTTGGGGGTTTTTTTCTTCTTTTCTTCTCTTTCTTCTTTTTAATAGTTAAGGGTACCTTTAATATTTGCTTTCTTTAAGTAAAGAACACTGGCGGGGGTCAAGTAATGGGGGGAGGGGTGGGGGAAAAGTAAGATGGGGGGCAGAAAGTTTTTTCTTTCATTTTAAGCTTTTATAAGTTGTAGATATAGTTTTGCTACCATATGTTACTAATAAAAAATTTTGCCACAAAAAATATGTGTTCTGGTCGAGAGAAAGAGATTGAGTTTCTTGATGCTCTCAATGACTGTGCTATGGAGCAGATGGTCTCAGAACCTACCAGGGGTGGGGCGATCCTGGATCTGGTCCTAAGTAATGCCCAAGACTTGGTGAGAGATGTAAAAGTGATTGCGCCGCTTGGGAGCAGTGACCATAATGTTATTGATTTCACCATTTGTATAAATAGGGAGTTGCCCAAAAAGACCGCCACAACCACATTTAACTTTAAAAGGGGTAAATTCTCTGAGATGAGGAGGCATGTGAGGAGGAAACTGAAAGGAAAGGTAAATACGATCAAAACCCTTGGGGAAGCTTGGACACTATTTAAAACTATAATCCTAGAAGCTCAGATAAAATACATACCACAAGTTAGGAAAGGCACAAACAGGTATAAGAAGAGGCCAGCATGGTTAACAAACAAAGTAATGGAAGCTGTAAAAGGTAAGAAGGACTCCTTTAAGCGGTGGAAAACCAGTCCAAGTGAGATTAATAAAAGGGAACACAGGCAGTGGCAAATCAAATGCAAGACTGCGATCAGGCAGGCAAAAAGGGACTATGAGGAGCATATTGCAAAAAACATAAAAACCAACAATAAAAATTTCTTCAAATATATTAGAAGTAGGAAACCAGCCAGGGAAGCAGTGGGGCCCTTAGATGACCATGGGGTAAAAGGATTACTGAAGGAGGATAGGGAAATGGCGGTGAAGCTGAATGCATTTTTTGCCTCCGTCTTCACCGTGGAAGATGAGAAGTGTTTGCCCGCCCCAGAACCACTAATGTTGGAAGGGGTGTTGAAAGACCTGAGTCAGATTGAGGTGACAAAAGAGGAGGTCCTACAACTAATAGACGAATTAAAAACTAATAAGTCACCGGGTCCGGATGGCATACATCCGAGAGTTCTGAAAGAACTCAAAGTTGAACTTGTGGATCTTCTAACAAAAATCTGTAATCTTTCATTGAAATCTGCCTCCGTTCCTGAGGACTGGAAGGTAGCAAATGGTTCCAGAGGAGATCCGGGAAATTACAGGCCAGTCAGTCTGACTTCAATACTGGGAAAGTTGGTAGAAACCATTATCAAGGACAAAATGAGTAGGCACATTGATGAACACGGGTTATTGAGGAAGACTCAGCATGGGTTCTGTAGGGGAAGATCTTGCCTCACTAACCTGCTACATTTCTTTGAGGGGGTGAACAAACATGTGGGCAAAGGAGACCCGATAGATGTTGTTTACCTTGACTTCCAGAAAGCTTTTGATAAAGTTCCTCATCAAAGGCTCCTTAGAAAGCTTGAGAGTCATGGAGTAAAAGGACAGGTCCTCTTGTGGATCAAAAACTGGCTGAGTAATAGGAAGCAGAGAGTGAGTATAAATGGGCAGTCTTCGCAGTGGAGGACGGTAAGCAGTGGGGTGCCGCAGGACTCGGTACTGGGTCCCATGCTCTTTAACTTGTTCATAAATGATTTAGAGTTGGGAGTGAGCAGTGAAGTGGCCAAATTTGCGGATGACACTAAATTGTTCAGGTTGGTGAGAACCAGAGAGGATTGTGAGGAACTCCAAAGGGATCTGTTGAGGCTGGGTGAGTGGGCGTCAACGTGGCGGATGCCGTTCAATGTGGCCAAGTGCAAAGTAATGCACATTGGGGCCAAGAATCCCAGCTACAAATACAAGTTGATGGTGTGTGAACTGGCAGAGACTGACCATGAGAGAGATCTTGGGGTCATGGTAGATAATTCACTGAAAATGTCAAGACAGTGTGCATTTGCAATAAAAAAGGCCAACGCCATGCTGGGAATTATTAGGAAGGGAATTGAAAACAAATCAGCCAGTATCATAATGCCCCTGTATAAATCGATGGTGCGGTCTCATTTGGAGTACTGTGTGCAGTTCTGGTCGCCGCACCTCAAAAAGGATATTATAGCATTGGAGAAAGTCCAGAAAAGGGCAACTAGAATGATTAAAGGGCTGGAACACTTTCCCTATGAAGAAAGGTTGAAATGCTTGGGGCTCTTTAGCTTGGAGAAACGTCGACTGCGGGGTGACATGATAGAGGTTTACAAGATAATGCACGGGATGGAGAAAGTAGAGAAAGAAGTACTTTTCTCCCTTTCTCACAATATAAGAACTCGTGGGCATTCGATGAAATTGCTGAGCAGACAGGTTAAAACGGATAAAAGGAAGTACTTCTTCACCCAAAAAGTGATTAACATGTGGAATTCACTGCCACAGGAGGTGGTGGCAGCAACAAGCATGGCCACCTTCAAGAGGGGGTTAGATAAAAATATGGAGCAGAGGTCCATCAGTGGCTATTAGCCACAGTGTGTGTGTGTGTGTGTGTGTGTGTGTGTGTGTGTGTATTTGGCCGCTGTGTGACACAGAATGTTGGACTGGATGGGCCATTGGCCTGATCTAACATGGCTTCTCTTATGTTCTTATCTGGGAGAGCCAGGTTTGGTTCCCCACTCCTCCACTCGCAGCTGCTGGAGTGACCTTGGGTGGTCATAGCCCTCTCAGAGGTTGTTCTGGTTAAGAGCGGTTTCTGTCAGTGCTCTCTCAGTCCCACCCACCTCACAGGGTGTCTGTTGTGGGGGAGGGAGATAAAGGAGATTGTGAGCTGCTCTGAGACTCTAGACTGGAGGGCAGAATATAGATCCAATGTATTCTTCTATGCCTACACACATACACACACACGTGTGTGTGTGTGTGTGTGTATGTATATATATATATATATATATATATATATATATATATATATATATATATATATATATATATATGTACTGTGGTTAATGATAACTGATGGACCTCTGCTCCATATTTTTATCCAGTCCCCTCTTGGGGCTGGCTATTCTTGTGGCTGCCGCCACCTCCTGTAGCAGTGAATTCCACATGTTAATCACCCTTTGGGTGAAGAAGTACTTCCTTTTATCTGTTTTAACCTGACTACTTAGCAATTTCATTGAATGCTCACAAGTTTTTATATTGTGAGAAAGGGAGAAAAATACTTCTTTCTCTACTTTCTCCATCCCGTGCATAATCTTGTAAACCTCTTATCATGTCACCCCGCAGTCAATGTTTCTCCAAGCTAAAGAGCCCCAGGCATTTTAGTCTTTTCTTCATAGGCAAAGTGTTCCCTAACAAACTTTGGCAAATGGATGTTATTCATATAGCTTCCTTAAAACCCTGGCACTGAGTCCATGTTTGCACTGTGTCCATGTTTGGGCTACTGCTCACTATGGTGAAGCCACAAAACATGTCATGGCTCAGCTTATTTCTGCCTTTGTGGTAGAGTGGGCCACTCCTCAAAGAGGGGAGTCTGCTACTCTTGTTATTGCTCACTTAATTGCTGCCATCAGTTTCCTGGGCAAACCTCAAAAACTCAGGACAGACAATGGCCCTGCCTACTGTTCTGCTGGTTTCCAAGAATTTTGTATCCAATGAGACATCAGTCTCGGTCCTGGTATTCCTTATAATTCCACAGGTCAAGCTATTGTGGAACATGCTAATCAGACATTAAAAACCACTCTTCAAAAACCATTAAAAGGAGTGAAAAATGAAGGTTCCTACCCAAATGTGGGTTCAGGAACAATTGAATTTGGGCTTATTAACTTGGCATGGTCCACTCCCCCTTTTTACCTGGGGGCGCAGGCATGCTGCTGTGTTTTCTCTTGCAGGTCCTTTGTGGGTTTTGAAGTGCATTGCGTTCGCCCAGCTAAAGATCGTGTGGCATCAGGGTCTTCCACATCTGGTTCCCAATTTCAATCTCAGCCTCAAACGAGAGATTGTGCTATGCACACACACCCAGACAGCTCGTGATATCACATGGGGGGATGTGAAGCGTCTAACTAATCACGCTCAACAAACGTCGGAAAAGGCTGGACGAGAACCATCTCCAGAGAATTTGGTGGCTGCTGTTTTTACAACTCACAGTGAAATCCATGATTTTGTCTCCTGTCAAGGCTATTAGTTTTGGAGATCGTCTTCAGCTTAATATTTGGGAATGTTTAGGTAACATCTGCACATGCACAGAGGAAAATTGTTCTCTGGCACAACTTAAGTCTGGAGCATTGTGCCACCAGACCGTTCTGCCTTTTACTCTATAAAAGGTTTCTTCCTCAAAGGAAGGAGTATGCCCCGCAACCTGATTTTTATACATCAATCTTTCTTTTGACTTGTTTTACAACATCTCAAGATTTTCTGGCAGCACAGATTCCCTGCCTCGTCTTTTCTCTTTTTATGCTTATATATTGCGTGCTTATTAAAAGTAGATTTAAGAATTATTTTGTGTTTTTGACCAGGTAACCATAATTTGATTTCTAGGATTTTCTCATTGTTTTGATAAGTTTGCTCATCTTTTCTTTCAATATCGCTGTGAAGGAAATCTGGACCTGCAAGTCAAGTTTAAATGCATGTTCATTATGATAGTTTTAAGAATTATTGGTAGGTCTGTTAAGAATTGTTTTATGTATGTATAACCATTATGTTGCTTTTCAGAATTTTTGTTTTAAGCTTTGTTGAAATCTATTCCAGGAGGTTTTGGCTGAACTGGCACAGAGAAAGACTGAATTCAGTGGGATTTGATCACCTCACTTATGTCCATGTTTTTAATTTCTCTGATCTAGCTCACCTATCATCTTGGGTCTGATCCCTCTCATATAAAGCTAGCTAGCATGGTTCTATCGAGGCCTCCGTTTTCGTTTTTGAAGTTTTTCTATTGTTTTGACAATTTATTATACTCCAAAAAGCTATAGCAAAGGTTTTTCTTCCCTCCCTTGTGGGACTATTTTCATTTTATGGGGGACGCCCCAACTCTGGTCATTTTCCTGAAGCTCCAACCTTGTGCACAATATTTTATTTTAAGTTTTATGTTGCAACAAAGTATATTTGGGGTTGTGTTTTCTGAATCGTGTATGTTCTTTCCCTTCCTTAAAAAGGAAAAAAGCCTCCTAAAGTTCTGAATGTTTAGTTTGATAGGTAAACCTGCCCAATGCAAGCCGCTATCGTGACATCTGCAAGTAGGGTTGCCAAGTCCAAGTCAAGAAATATCTGGGGACTTTGGGGGTGGAGCCAGGAGACTTTGGGGGCGGAGCCAGGAGACATTGGGGGCAGAGCCAGGAACAAGGGTGTGACAAGCATAACTGAACTCCAAAGGAGTTCTGGCCATCACATTTAAAGGGACGGCACACTTTTTAAAATGTCTTCCTTCCATAGGAAATCATGAAGGATAGGGGCACCTTCTTTTGGGGCTCATAGAATTGGACCCCCTGGTCCAATCGTTTTGAAACTTGGAGGGTATGTTGGGGAGAGACACTAGATACTATACTGAAAATTTGGTGCTTCTACCTCAAAAAATAGCTCCCCCAGAGCCCCCGAAACCTCCAGATCAATTCCCCATTATACCCTATGAGAAACAATTCACAAATAGGGAATAATGAAGACGTTTCCCTCTCCTCCACACACACACACACACCCCTTCTCGCAAATGTAGGGGATTGGCCTCTCTACTCACCAGCCAGCTTCTTCACAGACACAGGAAGTTGAAGCCTTTCACCACCTCTGGAGGTGCAAAGGCACATGGTCCTTTGGGGCGGGGCAGGAAGCAGCCTGGGAAAGCTTTCTGAATTTTTGGCCAGCGGGGGGAGGAGGCTCCAAAACTGGGGTCCCCCGCCCAGGCGGGGGATTTGAGAAGCCTATGTGCAAGCTTGTGACGTAAAAGCTCACTGGTCGCCATACCCTGAGGACACTTTACTAATAGCTTTTTAAGACTCCTTTCTTCATGGTTGAATGTATGCATTTTGGTGTAGTGGTTAAGCCAGTTTGGTGTAGTGGTTAAGTGTGCGGACTCTTATCTGGGAGAACCGGGTTTGATTCCGCACTCCTCCGCTTGCACCTGCTAGCATGGCCTTGGGTCAGCCATAGCTCTGGCAGAGGTTGTCCTTGAAAGGGCAGCTGCTGTGAGAGCCCTCTCCAGCCCCACCCACCTCACAGGGTGTCTGTTGTGGGGGAGGAAGGTAAAGGAGATTGTGAGCCGCTCTGAGACTCTTTGGAATGGAGGGCGGGATATAAATCCAATATCTTCTTCATCTTCTTCTTCTTTCTGCTTTCACTGCTCCCCGAAATGGTACATAATCATCTTCCATGTTGTCCTATGTGAATGTTTCGTTCCTTTCTGTTTCTTTTTCCCCAATTCCACACGGTCGCTCTATGGATCATAGGTGATACAGGCTGAAAAGCACCATTGCCAATTCCATGCTGGGTTACAAGACGAATTCCTTTTTGACAACAATAAAGACAGATTTCGCTGGGTGCTGGGGGTGGGGGGGAGAAATTAACAATGAAATTGTTTTTCTAATGTAAACAATGTAGCCAGTATGGACTGCCCATCTCTGGCAATGCTCTCACCTATGTCTGAATGTGTCATCCTGATCACCCCTACCACAATAAGTTGCTTGCCAAAAAAAGTACATGAGCTAATTCATTACATAGTCTAACTTGCCTACATATGTCTCATATTGCACACGCTCGGTATTATTACTTTTCCTCTCATTGGCATATGTTTTAGGAATTTGGATACGTTCTTCTCTGTTGTTGTGTTAGTTTTCATAACTAGGGGAACAAGGAATTAGAAAATGGTTTTTGTATCGTAATAACGTGGCCAAATGTGGACCGCCCACAACTGGCAATGTTTCCAAGTATGTCTGAATGTGTGTATCTTAATCACCCAGGCAACAAGGTGTTTGCCATAAAGGCACATGAGTTGATTCAGTAAATAGCATGTCACCTGCATATGTCCCTCATTATTGCTTATGCGCCTAGAAATTGAGATGAGTTCTTGCATTTTTTGCATCATAGCTAGTAATGATTGTTGATAAAGAATTGTCAGTATCAAGACACATAGTTTTTTTATATATATACATGTAGAGCTTACTTTTTGGTGGTTGACATTCCAAAGCCCTTTACCTTTGTCCCAAATGTGTCTCAACCCTGATTGTTTGAAGTCGGAATAGCAGTGCATCGTAAAATGTGGCACACATCTTTTTATACACCAAAAAAAAAGTGTGTGGGGGAATTGATACTGGAGTGCTGCCAAATAAAGAGGATAGCCATAAAAGTCATGGGGGGGGGCCTCTCAAGCTAGTCTGTGTGCCCAGAAAGGCCTCATGATGGAGACCAGGAAAACTCCATACTAGAAGGCTGAGTTGCATAGCCAAGGCATGCCTCTGAGTGACTTTTTCCCTTCCACACACACATCTTTTCTAGATGGAACAATCCTGAGATGTGCCAGTGTGAATGGATAGTCCTATCACTGTCTCTTTCCTTCGTGACCATCTTTACCCTATCTCTGTCAATATACTATTTCATTACCCCATTGTAGTGTCATTTCAGTCTTTCTTGGGAATGTCAAAAACCAAATTGTCACCTAGCTGCCCTTCCTGAGCGGTCATACAGAATTACTTTGTCTAATGAAATAGGCTTTCAGAAGGAAATAAAAAAGAGTGGAATGTGGGGACCACGCGGTTGTAATGTTACCTGATCATCTGCACCCCACAAAGTCTGAAAGCAGAAGTGTGGGAGGATTATGTGTCTGGCATTATGTTTGGGGACTAGGGTGGCCAGATCATCCCGGTTGCCCAGGAAAGTCCCGATTCTGGTCCCCAATTCCCGCCTCCCGGGCTGGCTATACCGGGACCATTAGAGGTCCCGGTTTAGCCAGCGAGGAGCCGGCGGGCCGCGTGCGCGGTCGGGGAAGGCGGCGAGTGAGGGACCGAGCGTCCCTGCGCGTGCGCACGGCGGTATGCCGGGCTCTGCACATGCGCGGGGCCAGGAGAGTGGGCGGCGTAGGGCCCGCCACACACCGCCGTGCGCACACGCACGGACGCTCGGTCCCTTACTCGCCGCCTTCCCCTGACCGCGCGCGCGCGGCCCGCCAGCTCCTCTCGCTGGCTTAGGGCCCCGGCGGCGGCAGAGGGGGAGGCCGCGGCGGAGGCCGCAGTGGAGGCGGCGGCAGAGTCCGCGGCGGAGGCCGTGGTGGAGGCCACGGAGGAGGCGGCGGAGGCCCTCCGCGGGCCGTGGCCAGAGCTGGAGGCGGGCCGGCGGCGCCTGCAGCGGCGGCGGCATGGCGGGAGGCCCCGGGTCGCCACCAGCACCAGCCGCCGCTGCGCCTCCTGGCCAGCCCGCCCGCCCGGAGGGGAGGCCGCGCCCTGGGAGAAGGTAAGCCGGCAGGGAGGGAGGGGGCCAAAAGCGGGGGGGGCGGCTGGCGGGAAGGGGCGGCCGGCCTTCCTTCCTTTCCTTCCCTCCCTCCCTCCCTCCTTCCTTCCTCCCTCCCTCCTTCCTTCCTTTCTCCCTCCTTCCTTCCTTCCCTCCCTCCCTCCTTCTTCCCTCCCTCCCTCCTTCCTCCCTCCCTCCCTCCTTCCTTCCTCCTCCTTCCTTCTTCCTTCCTTCCCTCCCTCCTTCCTCCCTTCCTCTTCCCTCCCTTCCTCTTCCCTCCCTCCTTCCTTCCTCCTTCCTTCCTTCCTTCCTCCCTCCTTCCTTCCCTCCTTCCCTCCCTCCCTCTTTCCTTCCCTCCTTCCCTCCCTCCTCCCTTCCTTCCCTCCCTCCTCCCTTCCTTCCCTCCCTCCTTCCTTCCTTTCTTCCTTCCTCCCTCCCTCCTTCCCTCCCTCCCTCCTTCCCTCCCTCCCTCCTCCCTTCCTTCCCTCCCTCCTTCCTTCCTTCCTCCCTTTCTTTCTTCCTCCGTCCTTCCCTCCTTCCTTCCTTCTCTCCCTCTCTCCTTCTTCCCTCCCTCCTTCCTTCCTCCCTCCTTCCTTCCTTCCTCCCTCCTTCCTTCCTTCCCTCCTTCCCTCCTTCCCTCCCTCCCTCCTCCCTTCCCTCCCTCCTTCCTTTCTTCCTTCCTCCCTCCCTCCTTCCTTCCTTCCCTCCCTCCCTCCTTCCCTCCCTCCTTCTTCCCTCCTTCCCTCCTTCCCTCCCTCCCGCCTTCTTCCCTCCCTCCCTCCTTCCCTCCTCCCTTCCTTCCCTCCTCCCTTCCTTCCCTCCCTCCCTCCTTCCCTCCCTCCCTCCTTCCTTCCCTCCCTCCCTCCTTCTTCCCTCCCTCCCTCCCTCCTTCCCTCCCTCCCTCTTTCCTTCCTTCCCTCCCTCCATCCTTCTTCCCTCCCTCCCTCCTTCCTTCCCTCCCTCCTTCCTTCCTTCCCTCCTTCCCTCCTCCCTTCCTTCCCTCCCTTCCTCCTTCCTTCCCTCCTTCCCTCCCTCCTTCCTTCCTTCCCTCCTTCCTTCCCTCCCTCCCTCCTTCCCTCCCTCCCTCCTTCTTCCCTCCCTCCTTCCTTCCCTCCTTCCCTCCTTCTTCCCTCCCTCCCTCCTTCCCTCCCTCCCTCCTTCTTCCCTCCCTCCTTCCTTCCCTCCCTCCCTCCTTCCTTCCCTCCCTCCCTCCTTCCTTCCTTCCCTCCCTCCCTTCTTCCTTCCTTCCCTCCTTCCTTCCTTCCTTCCCTCCCTCCCTCCTTCCTTCCTTCCTTCCCTCCTTCTCTCCCTCCCTCCTTCTTCCCTCCCTCCTTCCTTCCTTCCCTCCTTCTTCCCTCCCTCCCTCCTTCCCTCCCTCCCTCCTTCCTTCCTTCCTTCCCTCCTCCCTCCCTTCCCTCCCTCCCTCCTTCCTTCCCTCCTTCCCTCCCTCCCTCCTCCCTCCCTTCCCTCCCTCCCTCCCTCCTTCTTTCCTCCCTCCTTCCTTCCTTTCTTCCTCCCTCCCTCCCTCCTTCCTTCCTTCCTTCCTTCCCTCCCTCCTTCCCTCCCTCCTTCCTCCCTCCCTTTCTTTCTTCCTCCCTCCTTCCCTCCTCCCTTCCCTCCCTCCCTCCTCCCTTCCCTCCCTCCCTCCTTCCTTCCTCTCTTTCTTCCTTTCTCCCTCCCTCCTTCCCTCCTTCCCTTCTTTCTTCCTTCCTTCCCTCCTTCCCTCCCTCCCTCCTCCCTTCTTTCCCTCCCTCCCTCCTTCCTTCCTTCCTTCCTTCCTTCCTTCCTTCCTCCCTTTCTTTCTTCCTTCCTCCCTCCCTCCTTCCCTCCTTCCTTCCCTCCCTCCTTCCTTCCTTCCTTCCCTCCTTCCCTCCCTCCCTCCCTCCACCCTTCCTTCCCTCCTCCCTCCTTCCTTCCTTCCTCCTCCCTCCCTCTTTCCTTCCTTCCTTCCTTCCTTCCTTCCTTCCTTCCTTCCTTCCTTCCTTCCTTCCTTCCTTCCTTCCTTCCTTCCTTCCGTCCGTCGCTCTCAAATAGCCGATGTTCATGTCTTGCGGCTCTCAAACATCTGACCTTTATTCTGTGTTGCTCTTTTGTTAAGCAACTCTGGCCACCCCTGGAGTAGACAATACTGACTTTGGTGGACCCAAGCACTGATTCAGTGTAAGGGAGCTTTGTGTTTGTGTCTTCTGGTGCAATTTTGTTCTCAAATCCTGTATTTACTTCATCAGTATATGGGATAAGGCACTTTCTCAACTGTGCTGCATAATGCAGCCTATTTATTTTGTCCTGTTTGCTCTGTTGGCTCTATCTGCGCCACCTTCATCACTTTCGGGGTGTGGATCCCCCAGTGGGGTGGTCTCCCGACTCCCTCCGCTGGCTGTTTCTGATAGCCCTGCGCCCCCTCTTTCATTTGATATGTGTCCCGTGCCACCCTCCTGCCAGGAGATGCCGCAAAATGAGCCCCCTTGAGGCTTATGGCGGCAGGGCTCGGGGGAAGCGAGCTAGACTGCTGTTCTTTTGAGGGGTTATAGAGTGTTTCGAGCCCGTCCCTGTGGCATCGGTCCCATCGTTGTGGGACCCAGGGGGCCGGCGCAGCGGCCTGCTGAAGCAGCCTGTCGGTCACTTCCGGGTTCCTGTCCTGCATCTCGACCTGTGTTATTAGTGACAGGTGGTGAGAGCCCTCTCAGCCCCACCCACCTGACAGGGTGTCTGTTGTGGGGGAGGAAGGGAAAGGAGATTGTAGGCCACTCTGAGACTCTGTCCTTGAAAGGGCAGCTGCTGGGAGAGCCCTCTCAGCCCCACCCACCTCACAGGGTGTCTGTTGTGGGGGAGAACGGGAAAGGAGATTGTAGGCCACTCTGAGACTCTGTCCTTGAAAAGGCAGCTGCTGTGAGAGCCCTCTCAGCCCCACCCACCTCACAGGGTGTCTGTTGTGGAGGAGGAAGAGAAAGAAGATTGTAGGCCGCTCTGATAGTCTGTCCTTGAAAGGGCAGCTGCTGTGAGAGCTTTCTCAGCCCCACCCACCTCACAGGGTGTCTGTTGTGGGGGAGGAAGGGAAAGGCGACTGTAGGCTGCTCTGAGACTCTGTCCTTGGAAGGGCAGCTGCTGGGAGAGCCCTCTCAGCCCCATCCACCTCACAGGGTGTCTGTTGTGGGAGAGGAAGGGAAAGGCGACTGTAGGCTGCTCTGAGACTCTGTCCTTGGAAGGGCAGCTGCTGGGAGAGCCCTCTCAGCCCCACCCACCTCACAGGGGAGGAAGGGAAAGGAGATTGTGAGCCGCTCTGAGACTCTTCGGAGTGGAGAGCAGGATATAAATGCAATATCTTCGTCTTCTCTTTAAAGGGGGAAATTGGAGCAAATCCCGATATGGCGGCATTACAAAAAAACGTCCACCAGGTGGCACCCCGGTTCTAGGTCTGTATTTCGCTCTAAAAGGAAATGAAGACAAACGGCCACAAGGTGGCAGCAGAACTGCCCCTCCCGCCTTGCGGCGAAGAGAACCATCGGGAGGGACGAGGCGGACCCGCCAGGAGGAGGTGGTCATTGGGTGGGTGATTGGGTGGGGAGGCCCATGAAGGTTGCAAGCCCAGCGACCGGGGGGGGGGGATCTGTGGGTGTGAGCCGGCTCCCCGAAGTCCGGGGCTCCACGACCCCTTCCAGGACCCTCCGTCCCGGCGCCGGAGACCAGCATCAGGATAGAGGGGGCGGCTGAACCGGCAAGACCGAGCTCGGTCCTGTAGCTTCCCCCGGAGGGCTTCATTCACGCCCGGGGAGAAGCCGCAGCCGCGTCTCCGACTCAGCTCGCCCGGTTGAATCGCTGCCCTCCCTCCTCCCAGGCGCCGCAGCCGTCGGGGGGGGGGAGCTTTTGCAGCCCCGCAGCCGCCCCCCCCCCGCCTGGCCCTGCCAGCCTCCCCCCCCCCGGCGTGACAAGGAGGGGCTTCCTGGGCGTTCCCCCCAACTGCACTCCCGGGTGGCATTTTGAAGGCCTCCCTCCCACCCACCCCCACCAGGCTGGACGGTCTGGGATCGGTCTCCAGCGCCTGTTTCCTTAGGGTACTACTAGGAGCGTGTAGTTGGGAGGGGGTCGCATCCGGATCAGGGCTAGGCGGGGGGGGGGGAGGGGGTTGCTGCTTAGCCCGTGGCCCTCCCAGTTTTTTTTCCGGGGACGCCCCGTCGGGTGGGGAGGAGTGCAGCCCTATGCTAATAAAAGAGCTACGATCGCCACCACTTCGCCTCTTCATTGCGGTGAACCCACTACATTATAAAGAAAAAAGGTTAAATGCGCCTCCCCCCCCCCTCCTGCAAAGGCTGAATAGAGCAAAACCCCGCACCCCCCCCCCCCCCCCCAATTTAGCATTTTAAAAGACATGGGAAAAACCCAATCACAGATCCACCAGGTCAAGGTAGTCCCTTGTGCAAGCACCAGTCGTTTCCGACTCTGGACTCTGGGGTGACGTTGCTTTCAGAACATTTTCACGGCAGACTTTTTACGGATTGGTTTGCCCTTGCCTTCCCCGGTCATCTACACTTCCCACCCCCCCCCCACCCCCAGCAAGCTGGGGACTCCTTTGACCAACCTCGGAAGGATGGAAGGCTGAGTCAACCTGGAGCCGGCTACCTGAACCCAGCTTCCACTGGGATCGAACTCAGGTCGTGAGCAGAGGGCTCCGACTGCAGGACTGCAGCTTTACCACTCTGCACCACGGGGCTCTTATAAAGGTAAAGGTCATCCCCTGTGCAAGCACCAGTCGTTTTCAACTGGAGTGACGTTGCTTTCACAGCATTTTCATGGCAGACTTTTTATGGGGTGGTTTGCCATTGCCTTCCCCAGTCATCTACACTCTTCCCCCGGAAAGCTGGGTACTCATTTGACCGACTTCGGGAGGATGGAAGGCTGAGTCAACCTGGAACCGGCGACCTGAACCCAGCTTCCACCGGGATTGACCTCAGGTCATGAGCAGAGGGCTCCGACTGCAGGACTGCAGCTTTACCACTCTGCAGCAGGGGACTCCTTGCCTTAAGGTTTGGCTGACCCCAAATCCGTGGGAGAAAGGGGCCACCAACCTGGGTTTGCCATCTCCTGGAGATCTGGGGATGGACCCCAGGGGGGGCAGGGACCTCCGTGGGGCTATGGGGCTATAGAGCCCTCCCTAGTCTGAAGCATCCACTGTCCCCAGGGGAGCTGATCTCTGTGGGCTGGGAGGTCCGTTGTAATTGTAGGGCATCCGCAGGTCCCGCCTGGAGGTTGGCATCGCTATGGGATGCATCCATCAGCCTAACTCTCCAGTAGCTATTTTCTTTTTTCTTTTTAAAAATCATTTCAGCATAACCACTTCTTTCAGTGTGATTTATTCTTCTCTTGTGCTTTCGATATATTTTTGTTCATTGTTATTTTCCACACATGCATTCTCACATCCTTTCAATGAAAGCACTCAGTTGCGCTTGAGGGTTTTAAGGTTTCTACCCATCTTGCCACCTGCTATGCCACAATATCTGTGCAGATTAAAGAATCCTAAATCCCTCTTCGGGTGCTGAGAAATGTTGGCCCAGTACATTGTGGAGGGCTGGGAGTGGGGGAGGGGGTGGATCGTGTAGAGGACGTGACCAAACACCCCACGTAGGCACAGCCTGTTTCTACAGTTGTGTGCTGTAGGAACCCCTCTTCTCCTTACGGGTAACTCTGTGAGACAAACGAAGGGGGAATGAATCACCCACAAATCTTAGCAAACTGCTCTGTTTACCTCCCCTGTACAGTGCTTTTGTCCAGCCAAAAAGGGGTGCCAACAGCCTCTCTCTGTGGAGAGCCAGTTTGGTATAGTGGTTAAGTGTGTGGACTCTTATCTGGGAGAACCAGGTTTGATTCCCCACTCCTCCACTTGCACCTGCTGGAATGGCCTTGGGTCAGCCATAGCTCTGGCAGAGGTTGTCCTTGAAAGGGAAGCTGCTGTGAAAGCCCTCTCCAGCCCCACCCACCTCACAGGGTGTCTGTTGTGGGGGAGAAAGATAAAGGAGATTGTGAGCCACTCTGAGACTCTTCAGAGTGGAGGGCGGGATATAAATCTAATATCTTCATCTACCTCACAGGGTGTCTGTTGTGGGGGAGGAAGGGAAAGGAGATTGTGAGCCGCTCTGAGACTCTTCGGAGTGGAGGGCGGGATATAAATCTAATATCTTCATCTACCTCACAGGGTGTCTGTTGTGGGGGAGGAAGGGAAAGGAGATTGTGAGCCACTCTGAGACTCTGTCCTTGAAAGGGCAGCTGCTGGGAGACCCCTCTCAGCCCCACCCACCTCACAGGGTGTCTGTTGTGGGAGGCGAAGATATAGGAGATTGTAAGCCGCTCTGAGTCTCTGACGGGGTTTAAACCTGCAGTCTTCTTCTTCTTCCATTGCTGCATTCAAATCCACAGATGACAGCTGGCTTCTTTG
Organism: Heteronotia binoei; assembly: GCF_032191835.1. Classification (NCBI taxonomy): domain Eukaryota; kingdom Metazoa; phylum Chordata; class Lepidosauria; order Squamata; family Gekkonidae; genus Heteronotia; species Heteronotia binoei. Next base: position 7,859,978 of record NC_083243.1, on the reverse strand, counting down.
TGTCCATTTTCTAAAATGACGCACCCCCTGGGGACAGATTCTTCTGGCGTTCTGTCCAGATTCACGCCTCCCTCTTCTTTTCTGCAGATTCCACAACACGGTGTAGTGGTTAAGAGAGGTGGACTCTGATTTGGAGAGCTGGATTCGAATCCCCATTCCTCCTCCACTGTGAAGCCAGCTGGGTGACCTTGGGCCAGTCACAGTTCCCTCGGGACTCTCTCAGCCCCACCTGCCTCACGGGGTGACTGTTGTGTGGAGTGGGAGGGGGAGGTGATCGTAAACCCCTGAGACTCCTTAAGGCAGAGAAATGCAGGGTATAAAAACTAGGCATTCTTCATTTTCCAGTGGTAAATCCTTTATTAATCCAGTGAGTAGCATTTAAGTAGCATGAAACACTGGGTCAGTAGTAGAACAGAAACAAATTAAGGACAAATTTAAGAAGGCTCAACACTTGAGATCCCAAAGGCAGGGAAGGGAAATGGTTAATAGCGACTTCAAACAAATCACAGACCCGTGAAAAGATTTTTGAAGAACAGCAATTCCAAGCATTTGTAAGAAGAAGAAAATCGCCAAGGGAAGACCATCTCAAATGTCCCCATTCTCCATCAATGCGGCAAGAATCCTTTTCATAGACATGAAAACAAGGTCTTGTTCGCACTCCCTTAAAATGCCAATGAAGTGAGCTTACAACAAATAGCCACGAGATGGCACTCAGGCTCTGGTCCTTTTCCTCTTAAACTGCAATATAAAGGGAAATGACCACAAGGCGGCGCCCTGGCATCAATGCCTGGTCTCTCTTGGTTGAAATTAGAACAAAACCCCGATAAGGTGGCATTACAAGAAATGGCCACAAGGTGGCATCCCGGCTCTAAGTCTCTTATTTCTCCTAAAGCGGAGATAAAGTGAAATGAAGACAAACGGCCACAAGGTGGCAGCAGAACTTGCCACTCTGGCTTTGTGCCAAACAGAAATCTGAAGACTCACCAGGAGATTAAGTTAGGGGTGTCGAACTTATTTGTTATGAGGGCCGGATATGACATAAAAGAGACCTTGTTGAGCCAGGCCGGGCCACATGTCTACCTATTTACGATTAGGTAGCAGCAGGAACTCATTTACATATTAGGCCACACACCCCCTGCCGTCACCATTGTTTTACATAGGGGGGGTTTTGAGAAAAAGCCCAGCAGGAACTCATTCACATGTTAGGCCACACCCCCTGCCATCACCATTGTTTCACATAGGACTTTTTTTGTAGAAAAAGCCCAGCAGGAACTCATTTGCATATTAGGCCACACCCTCTGATACCAAGTCAGCCGGAGCTGTGTTCCTGTGCGATTCAGCTCAAAAATAGCCCTGGGTAGCAGAGATATAAACTTTTTAAAGGACACAGACAAACATGACTAATTTTTTAAAAAAAAAAACAACCTTAAAATAAAACATGCTTAAAACATTAGCACTTGTTGGTCTTAAAAGGTGCTTTCGTTGTATTTCTTTCAGGGGATCCAGGGAACTCGGCAAAGGAGGCTCTGCCTCTTTCCTTCCTTCCCCAGGGGACCAGGAGTGGAGAAAATGGAGAAAACAGCCAATTGAGAAAACAGAGGTTTTGCTCTGTAGTTCTGCTGTGCGATTGAGCGAGCCTTGCAAAGCAAGCTGAGATGCAGAAGGAAGCAAGAGAGAGGGAGAAGGAAGCAGACGACAGCTAGTTGTTCAGGGGCCTGATAGGAGCCCTCCGGGGGCCTGATTTGGCCCTCAGGCCGCATGTTTGACACCCCTGTATTAAGTCATGGGGGGACTCAAGAGATGGCAAGAAGAAGAAGCCTGCAGTTTTATATGTAGCAGGGAAATAAACAAGGCGCACACTTACTGATTGAAAACGAGGTATTTTACTATTTGGCACCAATAGCAAGGTTCATTCGAGCATCAAGGCTCCCAAAAATAATGAACCCCGGACACTTCTCAAACCATCAGCTTAAAGCAAAAGTGAGCCTTCAGCCTGGCCCCTTACACATTATCTGATTCACTTCCCCCCTCCCCTTTTCTCCCTGGTATTCCAGTGCGTCTGCTTATCTTTATTCAACAAGGAGTTTCCTGTTATCAATACACATTCGTCTCACACCCATTTGGGCTGCCTGGCTTTTGACAGTTTAGCAGAAATTCCTCTGAGGGGCCTCCCAACACACTCTCAATGTTGCATCAGACATTCTCTTTTGAAGGCATAAACCCATATTTTCATTTATTATTATTACAGGGGTGTTCATAATTATTCAGGGGTCTCCCCTTCATATACCCCGCCTTTCTCACTGAATCAGAGACTCAGAGTGGCTCACAATCTCCAATCTTCTCCCCCCACAACAGACACCCTGTGAGGTGGGTGGGGCTGAGAGAGCTCTCCCAGCAGCTGCCCTTTCAAGGACCACCTCTGCTCTGCCAGAGCTATGGCTGACCCAAGGCCATTCCAGCAGGTGCAAGTGGAGGAGTGGGGAATCAAACCCGGTTCTCCCAGATAAGAGAGCTCTGGCTGACCCAAGGCCATTCCAGCAGGTGCAAGTGGAGGAGTGGGGAATCAAACCCGGTTCTCCCAGATAAGAGAGCTCTGGCTGACCCAAGGCCATTCCAGCAGCTGCAAGTGGAGGAGTGGGGAATCAAACCCGGTTCTCCCAGATAAGAGAGCTCTGGCTGACCCAAGGCCATTCCAGCAGCTGCAAGTGGAGGAGTGGGGAATCAAACCCGGTTCTCCCAGATCAGAGTCTGCACACTTCACCACTACACCAAACTGGCTCTCTAGGTTACCAACTATTCTGGCGATGAAAATGCCCCTTCTTTTTAACTGCATTATAATATAATATAGTTCTGATGATACGCTACTAAGGGAAAGTAGCTGATCATTCAGGGTCCGGCGAGATGATTTAATCGCGTATTAATTTATTCACCAAGCCCCGCCTCCACTTTGCCTGCCCGGGGAGCCTGTGCGTGCAGTTCCACTCCACGCCGCCCGGGGGCGCTGGCCAGAAGCCTGCGCATGCGCGCGTGTCTAGGCCACAGGGAGGACGACGCCTGCAAAGGCCCACTTCCTTTCCCGCCCCCGCTTGGCCGGCGTTCCCGGCGTGCCTAGCGCCGCGCCTGCGCAGTGGCCCCAGACCGGCTCTGCTTCGGCCGCATCATCATGGCGGAGCCGCGGGACAAGGCGCTGCAGGATTACCGCAAGAAGCTGCTGGAGCACAAGGAGATCGACGGGCGCCTCAAGGAGCGTGAGTGGCTCCCCCTGGCCGCCTCCTTCTCCTCCGGGGTGTTTGTGGCGGGTTGGGCCTGCGGTGGGGGGGGCAGGTTCGCCCGGCTGGGCCCGCAGGTAGACTGCTCGTGCACGGGGAGGCTCGGCAGGGGGAGAGCGGGTGAGGAGGTCGCCTGGCTGGGCCCAGGGCAGGGCTGCCAGGTCCAATTCAAGACCTATCTGGGGACTTTGGGGGTGGAGCCGGGAGACTTTGGGGGTGGAGCCAGAAGCAAGGGTGTGACGAACGCGACTGAACACCGACGGGAGTTCTGGCATTCAGATTTAAAGGGTCTTCGCACCTCTTAAATGCCTTCCCTCCATTAGAAATAATGGAGGATAGGGCTAGCTTCTTTGGGGGCTTATAGAATTGGACCCTAGGATCCTATCTTTTGGAAACTTCTTGGAGGTACTTCTTCACCCAAAGGGTGATTAACACGTGGAATTCACTGCCACAGGAGGTGGTGGCGGCTACAGGCATAGCCTGCTTCAAGAGGGGGTTAGATAAAAATATGGAGCAGAGGTACATCAGTGGCTATTAGCCACAATGTCTGTGTATATATATAAATTATTGGCCACTGTGTGATACAGAGTGTTGGACTGGATGGGCCATTGGCCTGATCCAACATGGCTTCTCTTATGTTCTTATGTGACACAGAATGTTGGACTGGATGGGCCATTGGCCTGACCCAACGTGGCTTCTCTTAGGTACTTATGTGACAGAGTATTGGACTGGCTGGGCCATTGGCCTGATCCAACATGGCTTCTCTTATGTGACACAGAGTGTTGGACTGGATGGGCCGTTGGCCTGATCCAACATGGCTTCTCTTATGTTCTTAAACTTGGGGGGGGGGGTCTTTTGAGGAGAAGCCCCAGATGCTATGCTGAAAATCTGGTGCCACTGCTTCAAAAACCAGCCCCCCCCCAATAGCCCCAGATACCCACGGATCAATTCTCCATTATACCCTATGAGAATCGGTCTCCATAGGGAATAATGGAATGCCCAGCAGACACTTCCCTCCCCCTCTCCCCCCCCCCGCTTTCTGATGACCCTGAAGCAGGGGGAGGGCTTCCAAACGGGAGGATCCCCTGCCCCCACCTGGGGATTGGCAACCCTAGCCCAGAGGTCGGTTGCTTCTGTACAAGGAGGCTTCACAAGTAGGAACGAATGGGAGTGTCATTTGGTTGGGCCAGAAAGCTCTGTACAGGGAGGCTCCACAGATAGAGAGCAAATGGGAGAGTAACCTGGCTGGGCCCACAGGTAGGCTGCCTCTGTACTGAGGGGTTTCTTACGTAAGGAGCAGATAGCCTTCCCAGAGACCTGTTTCTCTGCAGGAATTTGCCTCCTCTCCTTTGGAGTCCGCCTATCCTTGCCACATCTTATGCTTAAGAGTTCTGCATAGCAACCAATGCGTCCCCCTGGCTTAGCATCTTTTTCCCTATAGGGGCCACCCAAAGCCTAATCCTGTTCACTGATGCTTGGGTGAATAGACTGTTTCTGTACTTGGAGGTCTGGCTTAGCTAATGACAGTTGATAATAGGGGTCTTTTATAAGGGCCAAAGATTCCCCCGACCCCAGTGTTCTGTTTCTATCTGTAGTTTACCAGTTGCTTCTGGGAAACCCACGAGTCGGCCTTGCCTTGTTTTGTGGTAATCCTAAGAAAGAGCCCTGTGGCACAGAAAGAGTCCCGTGGCGCAGAGTGTTAAAGCTGCAGTCCTAAGCTCTGCTCACGACCTGAGTTCGATCCCCAGTGGAAGCTGGGTTTTCAGGTAGCCGGCTCGAGGTTGACTCAGCCTTCCATCCTTCCGAGGTCGGTCAGATGAGTCCCCAGCTTGCTGGGGGGGGAAAGCGTAGAGGACTGGGGAAGGCGAGGGCAAACCACCCCGTCAAAAGTCTGCCGTGAAAACGTTGTGAAAGCGACGTCACCCCAGAGTCGGAAACGACTGGTGCTTGCACGGGGGACCATTCCTTGCCTTTCCCAATCCTAAGAAAATCAGCAGGATGTGGAGAAAGCAAAGCTACAGCTGCCTTGACAGGCCAGCTTTCTATGTGGCGGGCGCCTGGGGTGGATATTATGGAGCATTCAGAGGTGTGGGTATTGCCTATAGTTGTCTGAAGTCATTGACAAGAGATACAAGTTGGTTGCCGCATTGAGAACTTGACTTGAGTGTCAGAACAAAAGGCGAAGAATGAAGTCGGAGGCCAGTGGCACCTTTAAGACCAACAAAGTTTAATTCTGGGTGTAAACCTTTGTTCTCACCATAAAATCAGTGCCCTTTTAAGACAGTTGACCTTTTACGACAGTTTGTGGGGTTAAATACTTTTGTCTCACAATTAGCGATATATAAGATCGATCGACTTAGAAGGTGGGAAACGATACTTTGGAATTCACTTTCCCAGACATGGTTCTGTGAGAACTCATTTGCAAGGTTGTGCATTTTGTTTTGACAGCCAGTGCTAGATTCTCCAGCCGTGGAGACTGGCAAGCTCCCTGAGTGCTTGCAGAGAACAAGATACAATCTTCATGATCATCTGAGAACAGGTTGCTGAAGCTGCTAGAAAGATAGGTTTTAATGTTAATAAGAAACTGTAGGTGTTTGCAATTAATAATTAACGGGGCAGTGTTAACTTCTTCGCTTCTTCATAGCCATTTATAATATATGACAACAAATATGGGAGAGCTCTTGCAGCCCCACCTACTTCACAGGGTGTCTGTTGTGGGGGAAGAAAATAAAGGCGATTGTAAGCCGCTCTGAGACTCTGATTCAGAGAGAAGAGTGGAGTATAAATCTCTAGTCTTCTTCTTATCCAAGTACGACCCTGCCTTAACATGCTCTGGTTTCTTTCCCTGTGCACCAGGGCCAGTAACTGATGCTTGGTGTAGCGGTGAAGTGTGCAGACTCTTCTCTCAGAGAACCAAGTTAGATTCCCCTCGCCTCCATTTGCACCTGCTGGAATGGCCTTGGGTCAGCCATAGCTCTGACAGAGGTTGTCCTTGAAAGGGCAGCTGCTGTGAGAGCCCTCTCCAGCCCCACCCACCTCACAGGGTGTCTGTTGTGGGGGGAGAAGATATAGGAGATTGTAAGGCGCTCTGAGTCTCTGATTCAGAGAGAAGGGCGGGGTATAAATCTGCCCCCACCTCACAGGGTGTCTGTTGTGGGGGGAGGAAGATATAGGAGATTGTAAGGTGCTCTGAGTCTCTGATTCAGAGAGAAGGGCAGGGTATAAATCTGCAGTCTTCTTCTAATAGCAGCAAGGGTTGAGTGCCATTGGAAGCAGGAACTACTGCTTGGCCTTGGGAGAAGAGGGCACATTGTTTCTTTATTTTCTGTCTCTTGGCCTTTCCTCTCATGCACCAAACCACGCAGCCTCTTGGAAGGAAAAGCCATGAATGGGAGATAATCAACAAAAAGGGATCACAGTTAATAAGACAGGTGATACAAAAAACAACTACTGTGATGTGCTGGCTAACAATATTAAAAATCTCTTCGAAACCTTTGCAAATATCTTTTTGTACTTCATATTACAGCAGAGATCCATTTTCACATTTCAATATGAGGATGTAAGCTCATTTCGTCAATAGACTTCCTCAGGAGTACTCTTTCATACATTTCTTCCGGGGTTACCAGCCTTTTTGTTGCAACCCCGTGTAAATGCTCTTCTGCACCGTCTTCAAGTTCTTTCATCCTGGAACAAACCAAAATACACTCAGTAACACTTAAGTGCATGCACTTCTATTAGGAGCTAAAGTCAGTCCAAACTATTTTTTTTTTTTTACCAGATGCACAAGCCTTCTGAAGTTTGCTGGCCTTTAATATTTTTGTTGGACGCGAGGTGTTCTTTTGGATGGCCAATTGCTCTCCTGCTCTCTCTATTTAATTATTTTCAATTTTTATTTCGAGCGAGCCGTTCCTTTGGCAGCAGATTTGCTCAAGCCGCTCAAGTGTACGATTCAAAACAGGCCAGTCCTGCGCCTCTACTAAATGCAAAAATCTCTTAAGAGTCCACCAGCAATGGCCTTTCATTAGGCCATTGCCAGTAGACCCTTAAGTGACTTGAGCAAATTTGCTGTCAAAGAAACGGCTTGCGCGAAATAAAAATTAAAAATAATTAAATAGCGAGAGCAGGAGAGCAATTGGCCATCCAAAAGAACACCTCGCGTCCAACAAAAATATTGCAGAGAGCCTTAAAGGCCAGCAAACTCCAGAAGGCTTGTGCATCTGGTAAAAAAAAATAGTTTGGTAAAAAAAAATCCCTCACTCAACGCACAGCAGCCAAGAAGGTCTGAGCGCCTGCTCCGGCTGCAACGCCACTGAGGATGTTCTCCGCAGCCGCGAACGAAACGTCTGGAAGAAAAGCTTTCTCCAGTAGAACAAGGCACTTGAGCCCGAAAGATTCTGCAAACCCTAATGAGTTTGGACTGACTTTAGCTCCTAATAGAAGTGCATGCACTTAAGTGTTATTGAGTGTATTTTGGTTTGTTCCAGGATGAAAGAACTTGAAGATGGTGTAGAAGAGCATTTACACGGGGTTGCAACAAAAAGGCTGGTAACCCCGGAAGAATTGTATGAAAGAGTACTCCTGAGGAAGTCCATTGACAAAATGAGCTTACATCCGGGTCCTCATTGGACTTTTTTGTCACACGGAAACGTGAAAATGGATCTCTTGTCATAATACGAAATACAAAAAGATATTTGCAAAGGTTTCGAAATGGTTTTTAATAAATATTGTTAGCCAACACATCGCAGTAGCTGGTTTTTTTTGTTGTATTAATAGGAGATGACATGAAGGATTCTGCTGCCTCATCTCTGCACATGACCCACAGAGAGTAGAAGGCCCCACTGGCATCTGTGAAGCTCCTTTTGCCACACATGTCCCCCAGAGACGGATGCCGGGCTCTGAGAGCCGGGGTGGAGCAATCATTTTCTGGCAAAGGCTGACTCCGAATTTGTATCGTCAAAGGCCTTGGTCTGATCCTCAGGTCATGGCCCTGAGCTTGTGTAGCCCAGGATCGGGATGGGGTCATTCTCTGCCTTGACATTCAAGAGCTTGCTTTCCCCCCTCTTGTTTGCACCTATTCCATTTTGTTCAGTGGTTCTTGCTCCCCAGTAAGCGTCTGCAGGATTATATGGGAACCGGAATCGATTTCCTTCCGAGAAACGAGAAAAATAGACTTTCAAAGAAGAATGTGGTGGCCAAGCTCGCTTGGATAGAAGAAGACGACCGCAGATTTATACCCTGTCCTTCTCTCTGAATCAGAGAGAGCGGCTCACAATCTCCTTTATCTCCTCCCCCCCCCCCAACAGACGCCCTGTGAGGTGGGTGTGGCTGAGAGAGCTCTCCCAGAAGCTGCCCTTTCAAGGACAGGGTCTCAGAGCAGCCTACAATCTCCTTTCCCTTCCTCCCCCACAACAGACACCCAGTGAGGTGGGTGGGACTGGAGAGGGCTCTCACAGCAGCTGCCCTTTCAAGCGGCCTACAATCTCCTTTCCCTTCCTCCCCCACAACAGACACCCGGTGAGGTGGGTGGGACTGGAGAGGGCTCTCACAGCAGCTGCCCTTTCAAGGACAGAGTCTCAGAGCGGCTCACAATCTCCTTTCCCTTCCTCCCCCACAACAGACACCCAGTGAGGTGGGTGAGGCTGAGAGAGCTCTGCCAGAAGCTGCCCTTTCAAGGACAACTCTGCGAGAGCTATGGCTGACCCAACAGGTGCAAGTGGAGGAGTGGGGGATCCAACCCGGTTCTCCCGGATAAGAGTCCTCACGCTGAACCACTACACCAAACTGGCTGTCAGCAGCTGCTTGGAAACCCACAGGAAGAGAGGAGGCTGGGGCTGGAGGTGGTTCTTGATCTTAGCAGAAGGCTCCAAGGGGGCAGAATATTGGGAGCCGGTGTGTCAGACGAGCCAGGAACTTGCTTACCTGATCAGCTGGGAGGAGGCGGTGAGAAAAGCTGCAGCAGTCTCTCCTAGGCCAAAGTCTTGCTGGTGGAGATGATGGTCCAAGGTGACGCCAGAGGTGCCGTGATGTCGTCATCCAGCAAGCAGCTGACCATCTGGAAGAACTTGGTCTGAAGGAGACAGTGGAGGTTGGGACTGGCTGGTATGCAGAAGAGAGGGAGAAATGGGGTGGCAGAGAATGCAGAGAAGGAAGGAGTGTGGGGAGGATGAAGAGGTGAAAGGCAGAGAGAGAGAGAGAGAGAGAGAGAGACCAAACTGGGTTGAAGAGCATTTGGAGGCAGAGAAGGAAATCCGAGAGGGGGGAGCGTCTGAGCCAAAGGTGAAAGAACAGAGAAGAGTTGCAAAGAAAGCCAGAAGAGGGAAGATCTGCTGTGGATCTTGGCAAGGTGGACCTCTCTGCGGGGACCTCCTCAAGAGGTTTTGTGAGGCATCCTTAAGGTGTTACTCTCCTAGGGTAGCAAGGAGTTTGCAGTCTGCTAGTTTATTTGCATGTTTATTTGATTGTTGCTGGTTTCTTCAGAGCAAAGGATTTAGCACATATCTGCAAGAACATAAGAGAAGCCTTGTTGGATCAGGCCAATGGCCCATCCAGTCCAACACTCTGTGTCACACAGTGGCCAAAAAAATTATATATATATACACACACACAAACACACACACACACACATACACACACTGTGTCTAATAGCCACTGATGGACCTCTGCTCCATATTTTTATCTAACCCCCTCTTGAAGCTGTCTATGCTTGTAGCCGCCACCACCTCCTGTGGCAGTGAATTCAACATGTTAATCACCCTTGGGGTGAAGAAGGACTTCCTTTTATCCGTTCTAACCCGACTGCTCAGCAATTTCATTGAATGCCCATGAGTTCTTGTATTGTGAGAAAGGGAGAAAAGTAATAAGGCGCTCCGGGCCATAGGACGCACCTCCCTTCTGGGGGGCGATCCACTGCCTCCGCCTCCGATCCCAGCGCTTGCTGTAAGAATCAGAGCTGGAGCCAGGCAGACAGGCACGGAGGAAGCACGCTGCCCTCTCCGCAGCCAGCGCTCGCGAAGCGCTGGGTTTGCGGTGGGGGCAGCATGGAGCGATCCCAGCGCTTGCTGGAAGCAGAGCTGGAGGCAGGCAGGCGCGTGGGAAGCACCGGGATCGGAGGCGGAGGCAGCGGATTCCGCCCCCCGGAGGAAGGTACGCCCTATCGTCCCTTCGCTCCATAAGACGCACACACTTCCCCCCCACTTTTTTTGGGGGGGGAGTGCGTCTTATGGTCCGAAAAATACGGTACTTCTTTCTCTACTTTCTCCATCCCATGCATTATCTTATAAACCTCGATCATGTCACCCCGCAGTCGACGTTTCTCCAAGCTAAAAAGCCCCAAGCGTTTCAACCTTTCTTCATAGGGAAAGTGTACCAGCCCTTTAATCATTCTAGTTGCCCTTTTCTGGACTTTTTCCAGTGCTATAATATCCTTTTTGAGGTGCGGTGACCAGAATTGTACACAGTATTCCAAATGAGACCGCACCATTGATTTATACAGGGGCATTATGATACTGGCTGATTTGTTTTCAATTCCCTTCCTAATAATTCCCAGCATGGCGTTGGCCTTTTTTTTTGCAATCGCACACTGTCTTGACATTTTCAGTGAGTTCTCTACCACGACCCCAAGATCTCTCTCTTGGTCAGTCTCTGCCAGTTCACACTCTGCCAGTACTGTGTCATGCGTTGAGCTGCCTCGGACTGAATCTCAAGCCCTTGGTCCATCAAGGCCAGTGGTGTCTACTCAGACTGGCAATGGCTCTCTTTGGTCTCAACTTGAGGAATTTCACATCAACCTGACCCTTGTGGGGATTGAACTTGGGGCATTCAGCATGCCAAACAGATTTTTTTTCCGCTGAGCCACAGCTCCTCCCTACAAGACACAGAGAAGTCAAACTATTTTAATCCCCACCCCCAAATAATGTCTTGCATTTGCCCGGTTTTTTTGCTCATTGTTAGTATACACCAGGGGTGGCCAAACTTGCTTAATGTAAGAGCCACGTGGAATAAACATTAGATGTTTGAGAGCCGCAAGACATAAATGTCAGATGTTTGAGAACCAGAAGAAGGAAGAAAGGCAAATAGATGAGGGAGGGAAGGGGAGGGTGAGGTGGAAAGAAAACAACTTTGACTTTAAATGCATTCTCCAAGCCGTTCCAACAGTGTGGTGGGGGGCTTTGAGCGCTACACAGTATGTGTGAAAGAGTCACACGTGGCTCCTGAACCACAGTTTGGCCACCCCTGGTATACACAGTGTTTTTTCCTCTACCGTTTCTCTTTGTAGTGAGGGAACAGCTGAAGGAGCTGACCAAGCAGTATGAAAAATCTGAGAATGACCTCAAGGCTCTGCAGAGCGTTGGCCAGGTAAATGTTTATGGGATATGGGAGCATCCAGCGGGCGCCTAATGTGTGAATGTGGACTGCGTTTGGAACTGGGTTGAGCAAGAAAACAGACTGCGGAAGCATGCGAACGTGAAAAAAAAAACACTCAGCTAGATCAGACCACCTTGTTCCGTCATCCTGTTGATAGCAGACAAGCAGGGCGTGAGGAGGACGGTGTCCCCCCGCACTTCCCCCTTGTAACTGGAAATCAGGTAGATAGTCTGTGAACATGGAGGCTAATAGACATATCTTCCACTAGTTTGTCTGGTTCCCTGTGTTGGCTGTGTTGCCGTAGTAAATATTGCACTAATATGCAATATTTGCAGTAGTTTGCAGTAATATTGCACTGATATTAACTCTGTAACTAGTTTTAGTCTATTTCTGTAGGTTAAAAAAAGGACACATAGTCTCAAAACATCTTTCACATCGGCATGTGCTTGAAATGGCTCAAGGCCAACGATAAACTAGCCATAAATTAGTTGTTTATGGAAGGTGAAATTAGCACTTTTCAAGCTGTCTTTTTTTGAGCAACTAAGAAGTGGAGCACATTGCGTGAAAACTCGTCGAAGCAGGAGTTACAAGTCGACACCCTGCACTCTGGCGCTCTGTGCTTTTCTATATTACACTCAGAGTTTGGGACTCTTTCATAAGAACATAAAAGAAGCCATGTTGGATCAGGCCAATGGCCCATCCAGTCCAACACTCTGTGTCACATAAGAACATAAGAGAAGCCATGCTGGATCAGGCCAATGGCCCATCCAGTCCAACACTCTGTGTCACATAAGAACATAAGAGAAGCAATGTTGGATCAGGCCAATGGCCCATCCAGTCCAACACTCTGTGTCACACAGTGGCCAAAAAAATTATATATATATATACACACACACACACACACACTGTGGCTAATAGCCACTGATGGACCTCTGCTCCATATTTTTATCTAACCTCCTTTTGAAGCTGGCTATGCCTCCCGTGGCAGTGAATTCCACATGTTAATCACCCTTTGGGTGAAGGACTTCCTTTTATCCGTTTTAACCTGACTGCTCAGCAATTTCATCGAATGCCCATGAGTTCTTGTATTGTGAGAAAGGGAGAAAAGGACTTCTTTCTCTACTTTCTCCATCCCATGCAGACTTTTCCATTTCTGTTATATATTTATGTCCTCGTGTGTTCTTTGTATATTTAGTATATTAGAATTTAGTAATTTTGGTCGCTATAACCTTCGTGTTGTGTGTGTATACATACATATTTTGTCCGCTCATATGGGCAGTGGCTCTCTGAGTCTCAGGCTGAGGTTTTTCATATTGTCTGCAGCCAGATCCTTTTGAGTGGAGATGCCGAGGATTGAACCTGGGACCTTCTGCATGCCAAGCAGAGCCTGTACTGCTGAGCTACAGACCCTCCCCAGTGTGCATTCAAGATGACAGTCGGGAAGAGAGCTTCCATATGTGTGCCTAATTTTTCCTTTCTCGCTTATTTAACAGATCGTCGGTGAGGTTCTCAAACAGTTAACAGAAGAGAAGTGTAAGTAGTCTGGGTGGGAAGTGGCTGGCTTTCCTAATCTTGGCCTTACCCTGATGTGCCTGCCTCTGATCAGTGTTCCCTCTAAGCTGAGTTGGTGTGAGCTAGCTCACAGATTTTTAGCCTCCAGCTCACACATTTTTGTCTTAGCTCAGGAAGGATGACCCCAGAGCACACTAATTTATCCAGGAGCTCACAACTTTAATGCCAGTAGCTCCCAAAGAAGAATTTTTGCTCACAAGACTCTGCAGCTTAGAGCAGGGGTGTCGAACATCCGGCCTGGGGGCCAAATCAGGCCCTTGGAGGGCTCCCATCAGGCCCCGAGCAACTGCCTGCCATCTGCTCCTTTCTCCCTCTTGCTTCTTTCTGTGTCACAGCTTGCTTTGCGAGGCTTGCTCAATCGCACAGCAGAGCTACAGAGCAAAGCCTCCATTTTCTCCATTGGCTGAGGCTCCTCCCTTAGGGAGGGAGAGCTTGCTGTGTCAGGCTCTCTCAATCACACAGCAGAGCTACTGAGCCAAGCCTCTCTTCCTTCTGTTGGCTGAGGCTCCTCCCCCTCCCTGTCCTCTGGGGAAGGAAGGAAAGAGCCAGAGCTTCCTTTGCCCAGTTCCCTCGATCCCATGGGAGGAATACAAAGAAAGCACCTTTAAGACCAAGTTTGACACCCCTGGCTTAGAGGGGACATTACCTCTGATATAAGCCTCTTGGGCGGGAGGGTGGCAGCGCTGTGAGCAGAAGGCGCAAACCTCACTCTTTAATGTGGCAGAAGCATAAAGCTGTCTCCTATTGAATCTGACCCTCGGTCCATCAAGGTCAGTGTTGTCTACTCAGACTGGCAGGAGCTCCCCAGAGTCTCAGGCAGGGGTCCTTCCCACCACCTTCCACCTGAACTCTTTTAAAGTGGAGATGCCCAGGAGGGAACCTGTGACCTTCTGCGTGCAAAGCAGAGGCTCTGCCACTGAGCCGCAGTCCCTCTTCCCTGAAAGGAGTCCTTTGGCTTAAATCAACAATGACGAGGGCCAGGCACAAAGGAGCGGGACCTGCTGTCAAACGGCGCAGCCTTCCTCCCTTTTGCTGGCCTTGTCCCAGATAGCTTCTGAGTCACTGATGTATGGTGGGTTTTTTTTGTTCCCTTTGCTGCCTGCAGTCATCGTCAAAGCTACAAATGGACCGAGATACGTTGTCGGTTGTCGGCGCCAGGTAAGCGGCCTCTGGAATTCGCTCATCGGTGTCTAAAATCGTCACTTTGGTGAATGCGTTCGAGGCTTTAAGCCAAGGGGTTTCAGCATGGGGCCAGTGGGCACCTCGGTGCCTGCCAACGCTGTTCCTGGTGCTGGCCAAGGGTTTTTGAAAAGTGAGCAGAGCCAGGTGGGGTGTTTGTCTAGGAAGGCTTCTGATTGGCCAGTGACTCTCAGAAGCCCCTCCTTCCATAAATATTAGTCTTTTTTTTGCCATCAAGTCAAGCTGATGTCTGGCGACCCCTAGTGGGGCTGAAAGGCAAGAGATGTTCAGAGGTGGCTTGCCGTCGCCTGCCTCTGTAATTCAGCCCTGGTATGCCTTGGAGGTCTCTCATCCAAATACAAGCCAGGGCCGACCCGGCTTAGCTTCAGAGATCTGATGAGATCGGGCTCGCCTGTTAGTTTTGAAGGTTCTCCTGGACTCTTTTTTCTCACAGGTTTTTAAAAACCGAAATGAGCTATTCGCTTTTGGGCTGGGGACTGTTTTGAGTACTCTGTACTGGGGAGGGGCAGAACTATAAGATGGTGAGGTCTTACTAGTGACTCTACAGCAGGGGTCCCCAACCCCCCTGGGCTGCGGACCTGCCCGGTCCGTAGGCTATTAACAATTGGGCTGCACAGGCATGGTGCTCTCAGCTTCCCAGGTCATAGACTTGGGAAGCTGAGAGGGGTAGGATGGTGTGTTGGCGTGTGCTCTCCTCCAAGCACGGCTTCCCAGCAACCTCAGCTGATTGGTGAGGGTCTTTCAATGGGTGGGGGAGGCAGATTGGCTGCTTCTGCTGCCTTGCTGCCTGGTGGGGACATGGCAGAAGAAGCCCCAGTCTCTCCTCATAAGAGAAGCCATGTTGGATCAGGCCAATGGCCCATCCAGTCCAACACTCTGTGTCACGTAAGAACATAAGAGAAGTCATGTTGGATCAGGCCAATGGCCCATCCAGTCCAACACTCTGTGTCACATAAGAACATAAGAGAAGGCATGTTGGATCAGGCCAATGGCCCATCCAGTCCAACACTCTGTGTTACATAAGAACGTAAGAGAACCCATGTTGGATCAGGCCAATGGCCCCTCCAGTCCAACACTCTGTGTCACATAAGAACTTAAGAGAAGCCATGTTGGATCAGGCCAATGGCCCCTCCAGTCCAACACTCTGTGTCACATAAGAACTTAAGAGAAGCCATGTTGGATCAGGCCAATGGCCCCTCCAGTCCAACACTCTGAGTCACATAAGAACTTAAGAGAAGCCATGTTGGATCAGGCCAATGGCCCCTCCAGTCCAACACTCTGAGTCACATAAGAACTTAAGAGAAACCATGTTGGATCAGGCCAATGGCCCCTCCAGTCCAACACTCTGTGTCATATAAGAACTTAAGAGAAACTATGTTGGATCAGGCTAATGGCCCATCCAGTCCAACACTCTGTGTCGCACAGTGGCCAAAAAAATTATATTTTTATTTATATATATATGTGTGTGTGTGTATGTATATTTACACACACACACACACACACATATATATATATACACACTGTGGCTAATAGCCACTGATGGACCTCTGCTCCATAGTTTTATCCAATCCCTTCTTGAAGCTGGCTATGCTTGTAGCCGCCACCACCTCCTGTGGCAGTGAATTCCACATGTTAATCACCCTTTGGGTGAAGAAGTACTTCCTTTCATCAGTTCTAACCCGACTGCTCAGCAATTTCATCGAATGCCTGCGAGTTCTTGTATTGTGAGAAAGGGAGAAAAGTACTTCTTTCTCTACTCTACATACCATGCATTATCTTATAAACCTCTATCATGTCACCCCGCAGTCGACGTTTCTCCAAGCTAAAGAGCCCCAAGCGTTTCAACCTTTCTTCATAGGGAAAGTGTTCCAACCCTTTAATCATTCTAGTTGCCCTTTTCTGGACTTTTTCCAATGCTATGATATCCTTTTTGAGGTGCATTGACCAGAATTGTACACGATATTCCAAATGAGACCGCACCATCGATTTATACCGGGGCATTATTTAAAGACCCCCATAGGGGGCAGGGACGTAGCAGAAACCCCAGTGCCACGCTCCCAGCCCTTGGAAAAATTGTCTTCTACAAAACCAGTCCCTGGTGCCAAAAAGGTTGGGAGCCGCTGCCCTATAGGACAAGGAGGTCAGACAAGCACTGCCCTCCTCCATTAAGATATTCTCTGTTTGGGCATTCTTTTAACAGTTGGGCTTTGGGGTTGTTTCTTTTCCTGCCTCCAGCTGGATAAAAGCAAGCTGAAGCCGGGCACGAGAGTCGCCCTGGATATGACCACCCTGACCATTATGAGGTAAGGTCGTGCATCAAATTGGGGGAGAGCAGGTAGAGCCATGAAGAGGGCTGTTATTTTTTTAAAGGAAAAGTATTCTTTAAAATTTGTATCTCAGAGACTTGCATTCTCGGCAGTACAATGGAACCAAATGCTTTAAAAATAAGAAGGGACTGAAACAATGTGGAATGTTGAAGCCGCTTGTGGGGAGGGGAGATGTCTTTGGATAAAAGTAGGGATTTGGGCGAGATGGCTTGCCTTAGCAGGGGAAGCCACGGCCTTCAGTTTGCAAGACTTGTGCGAGAGCATTAATTCATAGGATCACCCTCCGTGGGAAGCAAATTGACATCAGTTAACGCGCACAGAAAATGAGAGGAAATCAAAATATAGGCAGTATTTACATTGCTAAGCTTATGCTTTATTTTATTTTGCTCTGTTTTACTGCTTTAACAGCTTCAAAAGCATAAAGTACAACTTATTTACAATAGTACCAGTGGGCTTATCTTCAGAAATGAAAAGTCTGAATGCTTGAGTTTTGTGCAAGCAAATGTTCACGGTATATGCGCAAAACCTTTTTTTGTGTGTGCGGTCTTAGAGCATGGAGCTTTTGCTATCTGAAAAGCAGGAAAAATAAAAGTTGAAATGAGAACTCAGGTGTAGTAAACAAGTGCATTTCTGCCCACATAATCAACCCCCACGCAGGCTGAATACTTAAGAAGCATATTTAGATTTCAAGTTAAACTTTATTATGCGGAACTAACTGTTCAGTAATGTATTGTAAACCTACATGTTACAGCATGTTAATTGGCCCAAAATGTCTTGCATGTATCTGTAGCATACACAGGTGTAATTCTAGCAGGAGCTTCTTTGCATATTAGGCCCCACCCCCCTGATGTAGCCAATCCTCCTGGAGCTTCCACTAGGCCCTGTACTGAGAGCCCTGTAAGGAATTCCAGCAGGACCTCCTTTGCATATTAGGCCACACCCCCTGATGTAGCCAATCCTCCTGGAGCTTCCAGTAGGCCCTGTACTGAGAGCCCTGTAAGGAATTCTAGCAGGACCTCCTTTGCATATTAGGCCACACACCCCTGATGCAGCCAGTCCTCCTGGAGCTTGCAGAAGGCCCTGTGCAAAGAGCCCTGTAAGGAATTCTAGCAGGACCTCCTTTGCATATTAGGCCACACACCCCTGATGTAGCCAATCCTCCTGGAGCTTGCAGAATGCCCTGTGCAAAGAGCCTTGTAAGGAATTCCAGCAGGACCTCCTTTGCATATTAGGCCACACACCCCTGATGTAGCCAATCCTCCTGGAGCTTCCAGTAGGCCCTGTACTGAGAGCCCTGTAAGGAATTCTAGCAGGACCTCCTTTGCATATTAGGCCACACACCCCCTGATGTAGCCAATCCTCCAGGAGCTTCCAGTAGGCCCTGTACTGAGAGCCCTGTAAGGAATTCTAGCAGGACCTCCTTTGCATATTAGGCCACACACCCCTGATGTAACCAATCCTCCTGGAGCTTCCAGTAGGCCCTGTACTGAGAGCCCTGTAAGGAATTCTAGCAGGACCTCCTTTGCATATTAGGCCACACACACCCTGATGTAGCCAATCCTCCAGGAGCTTCCAGTAGGCCCTGTACGAAGAGCCCTGTAAGGAATTCTAGCAGGACCTCCTTTGCATATTAGGCCACACACCCCCTGATGTAGCCAATCCTCCAAGAGCTTACAGTAAGCCCTGTACTGAGAGCCCTGTAAGGAATTCTAGCAGGACCTCCTTTGCATATTAGGCCACACCCCCTGATGCAGCCAATCCTCCTGGAGCTTCCAGTAGGCCCTGTACTGAGAGCCCTGTAAGGAATTCTAGCAGGACCTCCTTTGCATATTAGGCCACACACCCCTGATGCAGCCAATCCTCCAGGAGCTTCCAGTAGGCCCTGTACTGAGAGCCCTGTAAGGAATTCTAGCAGGACCTCCTTTGCATATTAGGCCACACACCCCTGATGTAGCCAATCCTCCAGGAGCTTCCAGTAGGCCCTGTACTGACAGCCTTGTAAGGAATTCTAGCAGGACCTCCTTTGCATATTAGGCCACACACCCCTGATGTAGCCAATCCTCCTGGAGCTTCCAGTAGGCCCTGTACTGAGAGCCCTGTAAGGAATTCTAGCAGGACCTCCTTTGCATATTAGGCCACACCCCCTGATGCAGCCAATCCTCCAAGAGCGTACAAAAAAGAACCTTGTAAGGTGGAATTCTAGCAGGACCTCCTTTGCATATTAGGCCACACACCCCTGATGTAGCCAATCCTCCAAGAGCTTACAAAAAAGAACCTTGTAAGGTGGAATTCTAGCAGGAGCTCCTTTGCATATTAGGCCACACACCCCTGATGTAGCCAATCCTCCAAGAGCTTACAAAAAAGAACCTTGTAAGGTGAAATTCTAGCAGGAGCTTTTTTGCATATTAGGCCACACACCCCTGATGTAGCCAATCCTCCAAGAGCTTACAAAAAGAACCTTGTAAGGTGGAATTCTAGCAGGAGCTCCTTTGCATATTAGGCCACACACCCCTGATGTAGCCAATCCTCCCAAGAGCTTACAAAAAAGAATCTTGTAAACTCTTGGAGGATTGGCCTAATATGCAAAGGAGCTCCTGCTAGAATTCCACCTCTGAGCATGCATACATAGAATACATATTACTAAATGCTGCGTATTGCCTCCCATAAAAACCTTCATACTACGTTTTGAGAGAGTGAAACTATGCCATGAAAGCATTTTGCTAATCCTGCACTGCCCATTAGCTGAATTCTTAAATTTTTGCTACTTGGATCGTATATATTTTTAACACACACCCACACACCGGTTTACAAAACAATAAAACACAATTTCTATAAATAGTCATTTGGAAAACATTTGATTACAGCTTTGAAACTGGCCAAGCTTTCTGTAACATTTTGTTGAGAGTGGCATCCGTCCCTTCTTAAAGTTTATGAAGCAGCGACGCTTTAGTGATGAAGAAAATTTCCACGGTGGGGGGTGGGGAGAGAAACACGTGAACATTTCCTGTGGAGAACATTCCGTCACCCCACTCTCTGGTGACGTGTTTTGAATATTAAGGAAAAACACTTTATAGACCGGGAGTTCTGAATGTGGTGCCCATGGATCCCTCAACACCTTTCTTGGTGCCCATCAAGTGTCTTTAGAAAGTGGGCAGGGCCAGGTGGGCCTCCAGCCCAGCAGGGCTTCTGATTGGCCGTTGGAGATCTGATCGGCTGGGCAGATTAAAACGATGCCGTTTCGGCGGCAGCTGCCACTATTACGTTGGCTTCATTCTCTCTTTTACTTCTCTTTTCCCAGCTGGTTCTCAAAATTATTCCTTGCTCATCTGCGTAGGAGTGACGCTGTGTGTACCTCCCACAGGGGCTGCTCTCTGGTGGTGCCCACCACCTGGCATCAGGAATCAAACGGTGCCCCAATGCTCAAAAAGGTTGGGGAGCGGTGTGCCCTCTAAGCTGAGTTGGCGTGAGCTAGCTCACAGATTTTTAGCCTCCAGCTCACACGTTTTTGTCTGAGCTGAGGAAGGACGACCCCAGAGCACACTAATTTATGCAGTAGCTCACAACTTTAATGCCAGTCGCTCGCAAAGTAGAATTTTTGCTCACAAGACTCTGCGCCTTAGAGGGAACATTATTGGAGACCCTGGTTATAGATATTTTATAACAAATGCAGGTGTCTCCCATTTTTCCTGCGAGGGTTACAGCTGTTTGGGAAAAGGCACTGGAGTTGTTCTTAAGAATTTTTTTTTAATAACTCACCATTTTTATTATTTTTTAGCATCGTAAAACCAATACTGAGTATATAAAAACAACATCACTTACAGTTATAAGACATACAGAAGAAGTGCAAAAAGATAAACATAAATAAAACTTACATACAGAAAACCTTAACTCGGGTTACATGTTAACAACATATTCGGAGATCCAATTAATACAGAATGTAGTCCAGATATTTAGTTGGAATAGATGAACTGGATGATGGATTTTCATTTATGTATGCAAAAAACCCAAACCATCTTTCAACGAAGGTATCTGCTAATAATGGATTTTCGTATTTCGGTATGCAGGATGCCAACTTATCTTGAATCGAGATCCCATTGACAAATACTAGGACTTTTGTCAGATTTCCAACATTGTGCCACATTGATTTTAGCCGCCATTAATAAAATAGAGAGTACATATGGACATAGGAAGCTGCCTTATACTGAATCAGACCCTCGGTCCATCAAAGTCAGTCTTGTCTTCTCAGACTGGCAGCGGCTCTCCAGGGTCTCAAGCTGAGGTTTTTCACATCTATTTGCCTGGACCCTTTTTTGGAGATGCCGGGGATTGAACCTGGGACCTTCTGCTTCCCAAGCAGATGCTCTACCACTGAGCCACCGTCCCTCCAATTTCAAATTAGAACATGGTTTCAAGAAATTTTTTTTAAAAATGGTTGGGCCAGAATGCAATAGTAGAGAGTATTGTGTCGCCCCTTCTCCAATGTAGATATTTGCCAAGGGAGGTGGACCCGTTGGTTTACAATATGTCTCACGAAGATCCTGGAAACGTCTCCTACTCCGAGATCGGAGGACTGTCGGAACAAATCCGGGAACTGAGAGAGGTACTCGTCCGTTTCATCATGGGTGTGGGGAATGGGTCTGATGCGGCGGGAAGCTGGTGAACTTCGGGATAGCAGGGCAAGAGGCTTGAATCCTTGGCTCATTTTGGCCACCAGACAGTGATCCTCCCCACCACGGTTTCCCATCCTGTGGGTCATGAAGCCTCTGAAAGTAGTTTGCAGGCCGTCCCTCCCTAATGCCCCCCCACCCGCCCTTTCCATTTGCTCTCGTATTTTGGAAATCAAGCTCTGACCCTCAAAACAGTATTTTCAATGTCATACTTTCGGCAGTATTTTTTCTTCATTGCGTATACATATGGATCGAGTCAAACATGTCCTGATGGCTATGCAAGTGAGCTCCTTGGATTCTTACGGGGGCTTAGAGGGAGGAGTAAGAACGTAAGAGAAGCCGTGTTGGATCAGGCCAATGGTCCATCCAGTCCAACACTCTGTGTCACACATAAGAACATAAGGGAAGCCATGTTGGATCAGGCCAATGGCCCATCCAGTCCAACAGTCTGTGTCACATAAGAACATAAGGGAAGCCATGTTGGATCAGGCCAATGGCCCATCCAGTCCAACACTCTGTGTCACATAAGAACATAAGGGAAGCCATGTTGGATCAGGCCAATGGCCCATCCAGTCCAACACTCTGTGTCACATAAGAACATAAGAGAAGCCATGTTAGATCAGGCCAATGGCCCCTCCAGTCCAACACTCTGTGTCACATAAGAACAGAAGAGAAGCCATGTTGGATCAGGCCAATGGCTCATCCAGTCCAACACTCTGTGTCACATAAGAACATAAGAGAAGCCATGTTGGATCAGGCCAGTGGACCCTCCAGTCCAACACTCTGTGTCATATAAGAACATAAGAGAAGCCATGTTGGATCAGGCCAATGGCCCATCCAGTCCAACACTCCGTGTCACATAAGAACATAAGAGAAGCCATGTTGGATCAGGCCAATGGCCCATCCAGTCCAACACTCTGTGTCACATAAGAGAAGCCATATTGGATCAGACCAATGGCCCATCCAGTCCAACACTCCGTGTCACATAAGAACATAAGAGAAGCCATGTTGGATCAGGCCAATGGCCCCTCCAGTCCAACACTCTGTGTCACATAAGAACATAAGAGAAGCCATGTTGGATCAGGCCAATGGCCCCTCCAGTCCAACACTCTGTGTCACATAAGAACATAAGGGAAGCCATGTTGGATCAGGCCAATGGCCCCTCCAGTCCAACACTCCGTGTCACATAGGAACATAAGAGAAGCCATGTTGGGTCAGGCCAATGGCCCATCCAGTCCAACACTCCGTGTCACATAAGAACATAAGAGAAGCCATGTTGGATCAGGCCAATGGCCTATCCAGTCCAACACTCTGTGTCACACAGTGGCCAATATATGTGTGTGTATAGACACACACACACACACACAGAATGCATGCAATCTGCCCTCCTGGTAATAATAATAATGATAACCACATTCCAAAAGTCAATCAGTCCTACCAAAAGATTGTTTCTGGCCACTCAGCTAATGGCGGTGCTCAGGGAGACGCCCCCTTGTTCGAGGGACTCTTCTGCTCAGCGGGAGACCCTCTTCCGCGAAGGAAGTTCCCTCGGGCTGCAGGAGGGTGCCAGCCACCATTCACTGAGCAGACCGGTAGACTAAAAGCTCCGAAAAACTAAGTGGCATGTTGGGGAACCTGTCATGCCAGAGGGTAGCCTTCATCCCTGCCCCTGGACTGAGATCTTCCTGATGGGTGGTGGGGATATTTTTAAAATTGCATGCAAGAACATTCCATCACCTGAGGGGCCCTGGCTCAGGGGGGGAAGAGCCTCTGCATTCCGTGGACAGTGGTGGTGGAAATTGCATCAAATCACAGCCAACGTTTGGCAGCTCCATAGAGCAGAGGTGTCGAACATACAGTTCGGGTTCTGAATCGGGCCCCCGGAGGGCTCCTATCAGGCCCCCGAGCAACTGGTTGTCATCTGCTTCCTTCTCTCTTGCTTCCTTCTGCATCACAGCTTGCTTTGCCAGGCTTGCTCAATCACACAGGAGCTACAGAGCAAAACCTCTGTTTTCTCCATTGGCGGAGGCTCCTCTCTTGGGGAGGAAGGGGGTAGAAAGAGCTTGCTTTGCCAGGCTTGCTCAATCGCACAGGAGCTACAGAGCAAAACCTCTGTTTTCTCCATTGGCGGAGGCTCCTCTATTGGGGAGGAAGGGGGTAGAAAGAGCTTGCTGTTCTAGGCTTGCTCAATTGCACAGGAGCTACAGAGCAAAACCTCTGTTTTCTCCATTGGCTGAGGCTCCTCTCTTGGGGAGGAAGAGGGTAGAAAGAGCTTGCTGTTCCAGGCTTGCTCAATCGCACAGGAGCTACAGAGCAAAACCTCTGTTTTCTCCATTGGCAGAGGCTCCTCTCTTAGGGAGGAAGGGGGTAGAAAGAGCTTGCTTTGCCAGGCTTGCTCAATCGCACAGGAGCTACAGAGCAAAACCTCTGTTTTCTCCATTGGCTGAGGCTCCTCTCTTGGGGAGGAAGGGGGTAGAAAGAGCTTGCTTTGCCTGGCTTGCTCAATCGCACAGGAGCTACAGAGCAAAACCTCTGTTTTCTCCATTGGCGGAGGCTCCTCTATTGGGGAGGAAGGGGGTAGAAAGAGCTTGCTGTTCCAGGCTTGCTCAATCGCACAGGAGCTACAGAGCAAAACCTCTGTTTTCTCCATTGGCTGAGGCTCCTCTCTTGGGGAGGAAGGGGGTAGAAAGAGCTTGCTTTGCCAGGCTTGCTCAATCACACAGGAGCTACAGAGCAAAACCTCCATTGGCGGAGGCTCCTCCCTTGGGGAGGAAGGAGGGGTGGGGGGAAGGCAGAGCTTCCTTTGCCAGGGTCTCTCAGTCACACAGGAAGGCTACTGAACCAAGCCTCTCTTCCTTCTCTCTCTCGGTCCGCTGGGGAAGGAAGGAAAGAGCCAGAGCTTCCTTTGCCCAGTTCCCTGGATCCCATGGGAGAGATACGAAGAAAGCACCTATAAGACCAACGAGGGCTAACGTTTTAAGCATGTTTTAAGGGTTTTGTTTTAAAAAACGTATTTGTGTTTGTCGGTGTTCTTTATAAAATTTATATCTCTGCTACCTAATCTTAAGCAAGTACACACACGGCCCGGCCTGGCATGGCCCGCCCCAACAAGATCTCATTTATGTCAGATCTGACCCCCACAGCAAATGAGTTTGACACCCCTGCCATGGAGTTTTCGGGGCAAGAGGTGTGCGGAGGTGGCTTGCCGTTGCCTGCCTCTGCATAGTGACCCCTTGGTCTTTTCCTCTCCAAATGCTAACGAGGGCTGACCCTGCTTCATTTCTGAAATCCCACGACATTGAGCTAACCTGGGCTTCCCAGGTCACGGCCTGCATGAATAGAGGGGCCGTGAAAGACCTCCGCATAAGGCCTTGGAGAGCTGCCGCTACTCTTTGGGCAATCCTGACCTTAACAAATCAGTAGGGTGATTTGATATCTCGCAAGTTCACCTGTGAGTCCCCCCTCCGTCCCATTTGAACAGCTGAAGTTCAGTTAAATGTGCGGACTCTTATCTGGGAGAACCGGGTTCGATTCCCCCACTCCTCCACTTGCAGCTGCTGGGATGGCCTTGGGTCAGCCAGAGCTCTCACAGGAGTTGTCCTTGAAAGGGCAGCTTCTGTCAGAGCTCTCTCAGCCCCGCCCGCCTCACAGGGTGTCTGTTGTGGGGGGAGAAGATATAGGAGATTGTAGGCCACTCTGAGCCTCTATCCTTGAAAGGGCGGCTTCTGAGAGAGACCTCTCAGCCCCACCCACCTCACAGGGTGTCTGTTGTGGGGGGAGAAGATATAGGAGATTGTAAGCCGCTCTGAGTCTCTGATTCAGAGAGAAGGGTGGGTATAAATCTGCAGTCTTCTTCTCTCAGACCCACCCACCTCACAGGGTGTCTGTTGTGGGGGGAGAAGATATAGGAGATTGTAAGCCGCTCTGAGTCTCTGATTCAGAGAGAAGAGCGGGGTATAAATCTGCAATTCTTCTCTTCTTCTCCTTAAGGCTTGCCATCCCAGATGGAGCAAAACTATGGGGGGGAAGCGGTTTCTTGCCTCCCACTGTTCTTTAGACGGACTTCAGCGTGGACAGCGAATCTTCCATTCTGGAACCCCAACCGACATTTTGCTTCTTCCCCTTGCAGGTTATAGAACTGCCTCTGACAAATCCAGAATTGTTCCAGCGGGTGGGGATCATCCCCCCCAAAGGCTGCTTGCTGTACGGCCCACCAGGTCAGTGTCCCTTTGGCACAACTTCACGCTTGCCCAGATTGAACAGGCCGTCTCTTTGCGGGGGGGGGGGAGTGGGCGGTGTTAATTGGCAGGAATCTTTTAAAGGGCTTTTAAAAGGGATTTGGGGTTTGCTTCTTGACCTTTGGTTTTAATGGAAAATTTTAAACTGTCACCGTAAGCTGCCTTAAATCACGAAGAAAGGCAGAATATAAATGTTGCAATAAATAAATTTGAACCCAGGGCCAGGACTCACAGTCCCATTGCACCCTGCCAGTTCTCGTCCTCATTTCTCTGTCGTGGCCCTCTCACTTTGCCATTTTCCGTGTCGTCCGTCCAGGTACGGGGAAAACTCTCCTGGCCCGAGCTGTCGCCAGCCAGCTAGACTGCAATTTCTTAAAGGTAAAACAAACAAACAAACCCCGGTTGTTGTTGTTTTCTGGAAAGTGAAGTGTGACGTGATTGGCTGCCATTCCGATGACCCAATTTCTTCCTACAGGTTGTGTCCAGTTCCATTGTGGACAAGTACATCGGCGAAAGCGCTCGGCTGATCCGGGAGATGTTCAACTACGCCAGGGACCATCAGCCGTGCATCATTTTCATGGATGAAATCGATGCCATCGGTAAGGCAGGAGGTGGCGGCAGCTAGAAGCATAGCCAGCTTCAAGAGGGAATTAGATAAACATCTGGAGCAGAGGTCCATCAGTGGCTGTTAGCCACAGCGTATTCTTGGAACTCTGTTTGGGGCAGTGATGCTCTGGATTCTTGGTGCTTGTGGGGGGGCAGCAATGGGGGGGCTTCTAGTGTCCTGGTCTCACTGGTGGACCTCCTGAGGGTGCTTGGGGTTTTTTGGCCACTGTGTGACACAGAGTGTTGGACTGGATGGGCCATTGGCCTCATCCAACGTGGCTTCTCTTATGTTATTATGTGACATTGGCCTGATCCAACATGGCTTCTCTTATGTGACACAGAGTGTTGGGCTGGAGGGGCCATTGGCCTGATCCAACATGGCTTCTTTTATGTTCTTCTGTGACACAGAGTGTAGGACTGGATGGTCCATTGGCTGATCCAACATGGCTTCTCTTATGTTCTTCTGTGACACAGAGTGTTGAACTGGATGGGCCATTGGCCTGATCCAACATGGCTTCTCTTATGTTCTTATGTGACACAGAGTGTTGGACTGGAGGGGCCATTGGCCTGATCCAACAGGGCTTCTCTTATGTTCTTATGTGACACAGAGTGTTGGACTGGATGGGCCATTGGCCTGACCCAACATGGCTTCTCTTATGTTCTTAAAGCTCTGTGAGGATTTGTCGTATTAGAGGAAGAGAGAGTAGAAATCTCACTGTCTAATTGTTTCAGCAGCTGATTATCAATATCTATATTCTGTTTCTCTGGGAGGGGGAGGAAGTTCCCAGCTTCTAATATCAGTGGTTCCGAGGTTTTGCCGAAATAGCTTAGCAGTCCGACCAGCATCTTGCTGTATAAAGATCAGAATAGTCCTATCAGGGCAAAGAAAATCACCTGGTCTGTTTAAAAACACGAAGAAAAAAACTAAAATGGTGGAGCAGCTTGATAAAGCTGTTTATCTGCCATCATCTCGCCCACTTCCTCTCAGATGACTTCCAAAACACGTCACATATTTGGTCAGATCCCATCTCCTCCATTGATGGCGCTGCCGTCCAGTTCATGGAGCCATTCATAGTAAATGTACCGTCCTCCAAAATCCAGAGAAGATGATGATATTGGATATTTGAGCCAGTTTGGTGTAGTGCTATTAAGGTCCATACCATACCAAACCTTCAATGGCATAACAGTTGCAAATAAAAATACACAGAATATAAAAATTTCAACATTGGAGATAAAATCAAAATGAAACCGAGCTTGCAGATGCATTCATACATGGCCAGATTTAAATTTAAGGATGTCAGCCAAGAATTTTGCCACCGCCTTGCTAACCTCCCCCTCAGTATCGTTCAATGAATAATAACAGGGTGGCAGAATAGACAACTCTGGGGAGAAAGAAAGCTTGCAAAATAAATCTTTACGGAGATTATGATAAAAGGAACAATCAAGCGATATATGCTGAGTTGAGTCGGGAATATTCGCTCCACAGGAACGGAGTCTGTCGCCTAAAGGGACTCGATGATATCTCCGTTGTAGAACTTTGGAGGGAAACGCGTTTAGTCTAGCCAACATAGATGCCCTGCGATGACTTGGAATGGTTAAGTCTGATAGATAATGGGGCATTTTGCCACAGAAAGTATAAAGACCCAAGGAAGCTGGGGAGCAAATATAAGGGTCTGTTGGACGTAGTTTGGTGTAGTGGTTAAGTGTGTGGACTCTTATCTGGGAGAACTGGGTTTGATTCCCCACTTCTCCACTTGCAGCTGCTGGAATGGCCTTGCAGGAGTTGTCCTTGAAAGGGCAGCTGCTGTGAAAGCCCTCTCAGTCCCAACCACCCCTCAGGATGTTGTGGGGGGAGAAGATATAGGAGATAGTAATCCGCTCTTAGTCTTTAATACAGAGAGAAGGGCGGGGTATAAATCTGCAGTCATCGTCGTGGATTTATATCCCACCTGAATCTCAGAGTCTCGCAGCAGCTCGCAATCTACTTTACTTCCCCCTCCCCCCCAACAGACACCCTATGAGGGAGGTGGGGCTGTGAGACCTCCGACAGAAACTGCCCTTTCAAGACAGCTCTGCGAGAGCTATGGCTTACCCAAGGCCATTCCAGCAGTTGCGAGTGGAGGAGTGGGGAGTCAAACCCGGTTCTCCCAGATAAGAGTCCGCGCACTACACCAAGCTGCCTCGTGATTGAAGGAAGTCCCTCTATTTACAGGCCAATGCTTCAGGACAGCCCTGAAGCAGATTTTTCTACTTACTGATCTAAAACCTTGTGCCTGACTTGACCACTTTGGGAATTGGGGCTGTGGCTCAGTAGCAGAGCATCTGGCATGCGGGAAGGTCTCAGGTTCCATCCCTGGCAGCCTCTCCATTTGAAAGTACCAGGCAGGAGGTGGTGAGAAGGACCTCTGCAAGAGACCTGCCAGCCTGTCTGAACAAGACAGACCTTGAGGGGCTGATCCAGCACAAGGGAGCTTCCATTGCTTATGGATTTTGGCATACTGCCTTTGGGGGTTAAGAACATAAGAGCCCTGCTGGATCAGACCAGTGAGAGTCCATCCAGTCCATCATCCTGTCTCTGTCTGTGGCCAGCCAGTTCCTCTGGAAGGCCAACAACAGGTCATGGAGGCTGAGGCCTTCATAAGAACATCAGAAGAGCCCTGCTGGATCAGACCAGCAGTCCATCATCCTGTCTCCGTCTGTAGTCAACCAGTTCCTCTGGAGGGCCAACAACAGGGCAGAGAGGCCGAGGCCTTCATAAGAACCTCAGAAGAGCCCTGCTGGATCAGACCAGTGAAGGTCCATCTAGTCCAGCATCCTGTCTCACACAGTGGCCAGCCAGTTCCTCTGGAGGGCCAACAACAGGACATGGAGGCTGAGGCCTTCATAAGAACATCAGAAGAGCCCTGCTGGATCAGACCAGTGAGAGTCCATCATCCTGTCTCTGTCTGTGGCCAGCCAGTTCCTCTGGAGGGCCAACAACAGGTCATGGAGGCTGAGGCCTTCATAAGAACATCAGAAGAGCCCTGCTGGATCAGACCAGTGATCCACCTAGTCCAGCATCCTGTCTCTGTCTGTGGCCAGCCAGTTCCTCTGGAGGGCCAACAACAGGGCAGAGAGGCCGAGGCCTTCATAAGAACCTCAGAAGAGCCCTGCTGGATCAGACCAGTGAAGGTCCATCTAGTCCAGCATCCTGTCTCACACAGTGGCCCCCAACCAGTTCCTCTGGAGGGCCAACAGCAGAGCAGAGAGGCCGAGACCTTCATAAGAACATCAGATGAGCCCTGCTGGATGAGAGCACGGAGGGTCCATCTAGTCCAGCCTCCTGTCTCACACAGTGGCCAGCCAGTTCCTCTGGAGGGCCAACAACAGGGCATGGAGGCTGAGGCCTTCATAAGAACATCAGAAGAGCCCTGCAGGGTCAGGCCAGTGAGGGTCCATCTAGTCCAGCCTCCTGTCTCACACAGCAGCCAACCAGTTCCTCTGGAGGTCCAACAACAGGGCAGAGAGGCCAAGGCCTTCCTAAGAACATCAGAAGAGCCCTGCTGGATCAGACCAGTGAGGGTCCATCTAGTCCAGCCTCCTGTCTCACACAATGGCCAACCAATTTTTCCGGAGGGCCAACAACAGGGGAGAGAGGCCGAGGCCTTCCTAAGAACATCAGAAGAGAACATCTTTATCTTGCGCAGGAAAGCTTATAATACCTCGAATAAAATTTAGTTGGTCTTAAAGGTGCCTTGATGGGCTGAGGGGACTCGGAACTTTGTTCTGCGGCTTCAAGCCGACGTCACTCACCTGGATCTGTCTGTTAAAGCTGTTTATTCCAGTGGCCACCACTACACCCTCTGACAGCAGATTCCACATTTTAGTTACTCTCTCATATGTAAAGAAGTATCCTTGTTGTCTGTCCTGAATCTCCTGCCCTTCAGTTTCATTGGATGCCCTTTGAGTTGTAGCATTTGGGGAGAGGGGGGGGAATGGCTCTTTGTTCAGCTTTCTGTCCCCCCTACTGATGGCGTTCTGGTTTTTCTCTTAGGCGGCCGTCGTTTTTCCGAGGGAACTTCAGCCGATAGAGAAATTCAGAGGACTCTAATGGAGGTAACGTTTCCCCGTCTTGCGGCTGCCCTTGCAGGGTCTTCTTCCTTGCCTCCCCTGGCTAGTTTCTCTCTCTCTGGTAAGCAGCAGAAGCCAGTCCGCCTCTGCGTCTCGTTCTGCCCTCCAGGCGTCCAGGGCGGGTGGCACACGCATGGCAGGCAGTCAGCCCTGCTGGCTTTGATTGCAGAGATGAGAATATGGGGCGCTTAGAAAGTGAAGGCCCAAACCTTAAGCAAATAAGGGTCTGATTCAATGTAAGGCAGCTTCATGTGTGTTTGGGGAGGGGCTGCAGGTCAGAGGAAGAGCATCTGCTTGGCATGCAGAAGGTCCCAGGTTCAATCCCCAGCACCTGCAGTTAAAGGGAACAGGCAGGAGGTGATGGGAAAGACCTTGACCTGAGACCCTGGAGAGTCATGAAGTGGGGCTGTAGCTCCGTGGCAGAGCATCTGCTTGGCATGCAGGAAGTCCCAGGTTCAATCCCCGACATCTCCAGTTAGAAAGGTCCAGGGAGGAGGTGATGGGGATGACCTCAGCCTGAGACCCCGGAGAGTCATGAAGTGGGGCTATAGCTCAGTGGCAGAGCATCTGCCTGGCATGCAGAAGGCCCCAGGCTCAATCCCTGGCATCTCCAGTTAGATAGATAGATAGATAGATAGATAGATAGATAGATAGATAGATAGATAGATAGATAGATTGTCATTGTTCTCAAGAAAATGAGAGCAACGAAATGAGGTGCTCTTCCACAAACATACCAACACATCAACACCCACAAAAGGACATATACATAGACCATTTAAATGGACCAGGCAGGAGGTGATGGGAAGGACCTTGACCTGAGACCCTGGAGAGCCATGGAGTGGGGCTGTAGTTCCGTGGCAGAGCATCTGCTTGGCATGCAGAAGGTCCCAGGTTCAATCCCTGGCAGCTCCCGTGAAAAGGACCAGGCAGGAGGTGATGGGAAAGACCTCAGCCTGAGACCCTGGAGAGCCATGAAGTGGGGCTGTAGCTCAGTGGCTGAGCATCTGCTTGGCATGCAGAAGGTCCCAGGTTCAATCCCCGGCATCTCCAGTTAAAGGGACCAGGCAGGAGGGGATGGGAAAGACCTCAGCCTGAGACCCTGGAGAGTCATAAAGTGGGGCTGTAGCTCAGTGGCTGAGCATCTGCTTGGCATGCAGGAGGTCCCATGTTCAATCCCCAGCATCTCCAGTTAAAGGGACCAGGCAGGAGGTGATGGGAAAGACCTTGACCTGAGACCCTGGAGAGCCATGAAGTGGGGCTACAGTTCAGTGGCAGAGCTTTGCTTGGCATGCAGGAGGTCCCAGGTTCAATCCCTGGCATCTCCAGTTAAAGGGACCAGGCAGGAGGTGATGGGAAAGACCTTGACCTGAGACCCTGGAGAGCCATGAAGTGGGGCTACAGCTCAGTGGCAGAGCTTCTGCTTGGCATGCAGGAGGTCCCAGGTTCAATCCCTGGCATCTCCAGTTAAAGGGACCAGGCAGGAGGGGATGGGAAAGACCTCAGCCTGAGACCCTGGAGAGTCATGAAGTGGGGCTGTAGCTCAGTGGCAGAGCTTCTGCTTGGCGTGCAGGAGGTCCCAGGTTCAATCCCTGGCATCTCCAGTTAAAGGGACCAGGCAGGAGGGGATGGGAAAGACCTCAGCCTGAGACCCTGGAGAGTCATGAAGTGGGGCTGTAGCTCAGTGGCTGAGCATCTGCTTGGCATGCAGAAGGTCCCAGGTTCAATCCCCGGCATCTCCAGTTAAAAAGGACCAGGCAGGAGGTGATGGGAAAGACCTTGACCTGAGACCCTGGAGAGCCATGAAGTGGGGCTACAGCTCAGTGGCAGAGCATCTGCTTGGCATGCAGAAGGTCCCAGGTTCAATCCCTGGCATCTCCAGTTAGAAAGGAGCAGGCAGGAGGTGATGGGAAAGACCTCAGCCTGAGACCCTGGAGAGCCATGAAGTGGGGCTGTAGCTCCATGGCAGAGCATCTGCTTGGCATGCAGAAGGTCCCAGGTTCAATCCCCGGCATCTCCAGTTAAAAGGACGAGGAAGGAGGTGATGGGAAAGAGCCTGAAACCCTGGAGAGCAGCTGTTAGTCTGAGTAGACCAGACTGCCCCTGATGGACCAGTGGGCCATTACATCATTGAGATCCAGTGTGGCATTGTGCAGGGGTAGCCAAACTTGCTTAACATAAGAGCCGCATAGAATAAAGGTCAGGTCTTTGAGAGCCACAAGACATGAATGTCGGATGTTTAAGGGAAGGAAGGCAAATAAATGGGGGAGGAAGGAGGGAGCGGTAGGAAGAAAGCCACTTTAATTTTAAATGCATTTTCCAAACTGCCAGCTGGGTTGGCTTGGAGAAGTGATTTAAAGAGGCAGATGCCTCCTCCAAGCTGGCCAACAGAGCAGTGGGAGCTTTGAGAGCCCCACAATACGTGTGAAAGAGCCACATGTGGCTCCTGAGCCGCATTTTGGCCACCCCTGGCATAGAGTTCAGGACTCTAATGTGGAGAACCGAGTTCCGTTCTCGACACCTTCTGGTGAAGCCTCCTGGGTGACCTTGGGTCAGTCCCAGATCTCAGAACTCTCAGCCCCGCCTGCCCCGCAAGGCGCCTGTTGTGGGGAGAGGAAAGGAAGGTGATTGTCCGCTGCTGTGAGACTCCTTAGGGTAGAGAAAAACAGGATATAGAAACCTACTTCTACCTGGCAGCTTCACGGTGGGACAGCGGGAATCTCCGTAGCCGCTCTTAAAGCCGTGGCTGACTTCATGTAGCCGTGTCTGGGAGCTTCCTAGGGTGATCCTAGCCGTAATTCTCCACCTGTTGGTTGATCGGCAGTCTCAAATTGACCGGTCGGAATTGGTTTAAAGGCTTTAAGGCTTGTTTTTGCAACGTCTTTTCCAGTTGTTGAATCAGATGGATGGATTTGACACTCTGCACAGAGTGAAGATGATAATGGCTACGAACAGGCCCGATACTCTGGATCCGGCGTTATTGCGTCCTGGAAGACTGGACAGGAAAATCCGTGAGTAGAGTTTCTAGATGCTATGCTGTACCTCTCGCTAAGGAGCCCCGTGGCGCAGAGTGGTCAAGCTGCGGTACTGCAGTCCGAACTCTCTGCTCATGACCTGAGGTCAATTCCGGCAGAAGCTGGGTTCAGGTAGCCGACTCAAGGTGGACTCAGCCTTCCATCCTTCCGAGGTCGGTAAAATGAGTCCCCAGCTTGGTGGGGGGAAAGTATAGATGGCTGGGGAAGGCAATGGCAAACCACCCCGTAAAACAGGGGTGGGGAACCTTTTTTCTGCCGAGGGCCATATGGATATTTATAACATCATCCGCGGGCCTTGCTGGGGGGAAAGTGTAGATGGCTGGGGAAGGCAATGGCAAACCACCCCGTAAAACGGGTGGGGAACCTTTTTTTCTGCCAAGGGCCATATGGATATTTATAACATCATCTGCGGGCATTGCTGGGGGGAAAGTGTAGATGGCTGGGGAAGGCAATGGCAAACCACCCCGTAAAATGGGTGGGGAACCTTTTTTCTGCCGAGGGCCATATGGATATTTATAACATCATCCGCGGGCCTTGCTGGGGGGAAAGTGTAGATGGCTGGGGAAGGCAATGGCAAACCACCCCGTAAAACGGGTGGGGAACCTTTTTTTCTGCCAAGGGCCATATGGATATTTATAACATCATCTGCGGGCCTTGCTGGGGGGAAAGTGTAGATGTCCGGGGAAGGCAATGGCAAACCACCCCGTAAAACGGGTGGGGAACCTTTTTTTCTGCCAAGGGCCATATGGATATTTATAACATCATCTGCGGGCCTTGCTGGGGGGAAAGTGTAGATGACTGGGAAAGGCAATGGCAAACCACCCCGTAAAATGGGTGGGGAACCTTTTTTTTCTGCCGAGGGCCATATGGATATTTATAACATCATCCGCGGGCCTTGCTGGGGGGAAAGTGTAGATGGCTGGGAAAGGCAATGGCAAACCACCCAGTAAAACAGGGGTGGGGAACCTTTTTTTCTGCAAGGGCCATATGGATATTTATAACATCATCCGCGGGCCTTGCTGGGGGGAAAGTGTAGATGGCTGGGGAAGGCAACGGCAAACCACCCTGTAAAAAAAGCCTGCTGTGAAAGCCTCACGATGCGACGTCACCCCAGAGTCGGAAACGACTGGTGCTTGCACAGGGGACTTTTTTTTTAAACTCTCGCTCCCCTGCCCCTGTTTCATGTTAACAAAGCTCTTTTCCCCTTCCTTTTAGATATTGACTTGCCAAATGAGCAAGCCCGATTGGACATACTGAAGATTCACGCTGGCCCTATAACTAAACATGGTGAAATAGGTAAGTGCCCCACGGACTTGGGAACGCTGTTTGAGCAGACGGAGGTTGGTTTTTGCTGCCCAAGTAACACGCTGATAGATTGCTGTCTCTAGAGTAGCGGCTTTCTGGGGTCCTCCCCATCGCCGACTGCCTGGTCTTTTTTAGAACTGGAGATGCCGGGGGTCGAACATGCGACCTTCTGTGTGCTGAGCAGAAGCCCCTCCACTAAGCCACAGCCCTTCCCCAGATAATGCTAGAAGAAAACATGAAGCTGCATTACGCCCTTAAGAACATGAGAGAAGCCATGTTGGATCAGGCCAGTGGCCCCTCCAGTCCAGCACTCTGTGTCACATAAGAACATAAGAGAAGCCATGTTGGATCAGGCCAGTGGCCCTTCCAGTCCAACACTCTGTGTCACATAAGAACATAAGAGAAGCCATGTTGGATCAGGCCAGTGGCCCCTCCAGTCCAACACTCTGTGTCACATAAGAACATGAGAGAAGCCATGTTGGATCAGGCCAGTGGCCCTTCCAGTCAAACACTCTGTGTCACATAAGAACATAAGAGAAGCCATGTTGGATCAGGCCAGTGGCCCCTCCAGTCCAACACTCTGTGTCACATAAGAACATGAGAGAAGCCATGTTGGATCAGGCCAGTGGCCCTTCCAGTCAAACACTCTGTGTCACATAAGAACATAAGAGAAGCCATGTTGGATCAGGCCAATGGCCCCTCCAGTCCAACACTCTGTGTCACATAAGAACATAAGAGAAGCCATGTTGGATCAGGCCAATGGCCCCTCCAGTCCAACACTCTGTGTCACATAAGAACATAAGAGAAGCCATGTTGGATCAGGCCAATGGCCCCTCCAGTCCAACACTCTGTGTCACATAAGAACATAAGAGAAGCCATGTTGGATCAGGCCAGTGGCCCCTCCAGTCCAACACTCTGTGTCACATAAGAACATGAGAGAAGCCATGTTGGATCAGGCCAATGGCCCATCCAGTCCAAACACTCTGTGTCACTTAAGAACATAAGAGAAGCCATGTTGGATCAGGCCAATGGCCCATCCAGTCCAGCACTCTGTGTCACACAGTGGCCAAAAAAAATTATATATATATATACACACACACACACACACACACACACACACACACTGTGGCTAATTGCCACTGATGGACCTCTGCTCCATATTTTTATCTAAACCCCTCTTGAAGGTGTCCTTGATCTATCCAAGTCAGTTTTGTCCACTCAGACTAGCAGGCGCTGGCCGGGGTCTCAAGGTCTTCCACATTACCCACGGCCAGATCCTTTTAAGCGGAGATGCTGGGGGTTGAACGGAGTCACTGGCCCCCTCCTCTGTGAGGTGCTGATGCCCTTTAGGGGAATCTCTGGGGGCAATTTTGCTCGGGAGAGCTTTATGACATATTTATGAGTTCAGCGAGCTCTCTGCTTGCTTTGCGGGTCTCTCCGATTTGAAGCAGCTTTTATAGGCCTTGTGTATTGATTCGTTGCTTGAGAAGCACTTTGAGGTGCAAAGGCGATGCGGTAAACAAATGCCATTAATGAATGGAGGAAAGGCGCACGTGTGTTATCCCTGTTTGTCCTCTCGGCAGCCCAACAAGGTAGATTAGGCTAAGTGCATTGGACTGTTCCAGGCCTGCCCAGAGTTGCTTCCTGGTTGCAGCAAAGATCTGAACCCACATCTCCCTGGTTCAGGTCTTGCCCTTAAAGAAGAAGATGATGATGATATTGGATTTATATCCCACCGTATACTCTGAATCTCAGAGCTCCTTTACCTTCCCCCCTCTCCCACAACAGACACCTTGTGAGGTAAGTGGGGCTGAGAGAGCTCTGACAGAAGCTGCCCTTTCAAGGACAACTACGAGAGGTATGGCTGACCCAAGGCCATTCCAGCAGCTGCAAGTGGAGGAGGGGGGAATCAAACCCGGTTCTCCCAGATAAGAGAGCTATGGCTGACCCAAGGCCATTCCAGCAGCTGCAAGTGGAGGAGTGGGGAATCAAACCTGGTTCTCCCCGATAAGAGTCCGCGCACTTACCCACTACACCAAACTGGCCAACTACACCAAAAAAACTAACTCGTAACAGTTTGGGATGTTGGCCCAAGACCATAACTAGTATGATAAAGCTGGGAAATGCCATTCAACGCAGCCAAAAGCAGTCTGATCAGACCTTACATAGCCAAAGAACGCTATACTGGGTCTCATTTGGGAGCTGGCGACAAGTCACTCTGCATGTTCAAAATAACATAAGAGAAGCTGTGTTGGATCAGGCCAATGGCCCATCCAGTCCAACACTCTGTATCATACAGTGGCCAATATATACACACACACACACACTCTCTCTCTCTCTCTCTGTGGCTAATAGCCGCTGATGGACCTCTGCTCCATATTTTTATCCAATCCCTTCTTGAAGCTGGCTATGCTTGTAGCCGCCACCACCACCACCTCCTGTGGCAGTGAATTCCACTTGTTAATCACCCTTTGGGTGAAGAATAATTTGCTTTTATCCGTTTTAACCTGACCGCTCAGCAATTTCATCGAATGCCCACAAGTTCTTGTATTGTGAGAAAGGGAGAAAAGGACTTCTTTCACTACTTTCTCCATCCCATGCATAATCTTGTACTCTTGTAAATCGACATTTCTCCAAGCTAAAGAGCCCCAAGCGTTTTAACCTTTCTTCATAGGGAAAGTTCTCCAACTCTTTAATCATTCTAGTAGCCCTTTTCTGCACTTTTTCCAATGCTATAATATCCTTTTTGAGGTACGGTGACCAGAATCTCCAAATGAGACCGCACCATCGATTTATACAGGGGCATTATGATACTGGCTGATTTGTTTTCAATTCCCTTCCTAATAATTCCCAGCATGGCGTTGGCCTTTTTTATTGCAGTAGCACACTTTCTTGACATTTTCAGTGAGTTATCTACCACGACCCCAAGATCTCTTGGTCAGTCTTCGCCAGTTCACAACCCATCAACTTGTATTTGTACCTGGGATTCTTGGCCCCCATGTGCATTACTTTGCACTTGGCCGCATTGAACCTCATCTGCCACGTTGACGCCCACTCATCCAGCCTCAACAGATCTCTTTGGAGTGCCTCAAAATCCTCTCTGGTTCTCTGAACAATTTAGTGTCATCTGCAAACTTGGCCACTTCACTGCTTATTCCCAACTCCAGATAATTAATGAACAAGTTAAAGAGCATGGGACCCAGTACTGAGCCCTGCGGCACTCCACTGCTTACCGTCCTCCACTGTGAAGACTGCCTATTTATACTCACTCTCTGCTTTCTATTAATGATCCACAAGAGGACCTGTCCTTTTACTCCATGACTCTCGAGCTTATTAAGGAGCCTTTGATGAGGAACTTTATCAAAAGCTTTCTGGAAGTCAAGGTAAACAATATCTATCGGGTCTCCTTTGTCCACATGCTTGTTCACCCTCTCAAAGAAATGTAACAGGTTAGTGAGGCAAGATCTTCCCTTGCAGAACCCATGCTGAGTCTTCCTCAATAACCTGTGTTCATCAATGTGCCTACTCATTCTGTCCTTGATAATAGTTTCTACCAACTTTCCCGGTATTGAAGTCAAACTGACTGGTCTGTAGTTTTCCGGATCTCCTCTGGAACCCTTTTTAAAGATGGGGGTGACATTTGCTACCTTCCAGTCCTCAGGAATGGAGGCAGATTTCAATGAAAGATTACATATTTTTATCAGAAGATCCACAAGTTCAACTTTGAATTCTTTCAGAACTCTTGGATGTATTCCATCTGGACCTGGTGACTTATTAGTTTGTAATTCATCAGTCAGTTGCAGGACCTTTCTTGTCACCTCAATCTGACTCAGGTTTTTCAACCCCCCTTTCAAAATTAGTGGTTCTGGAGCGGGCAAACACTTCTCATCTTCCACAGTGAAGATGGAGGCAAAAAATGCATTCAGCTTCTCAGCCATTTCCCTATCCTCCTTCAATAACCCTTTGACCCCTTGGTCATCCAAGGGCCCCACTGCCTCCCTCACTGGTTTCCTGCTTCTAATACATTTGAAGAAATTTTTATTGTTGGTTATGTTTTTTGCAATACGCTCCTCATAGTCCCTTTTTGCCTGCCTGATCACAGTCTTACATTTGATTTGCCATTGCCTGTGTTCCCTTTAATTAATCTCACTTGGACTAGCTTTCCACCACTTAAAGGAGTCTTTCTTACCTTTTATAGCTTCCATTACTTTGTTGTTAACCATGCAGGCCTTCTCTTATACCTGTTTGTGCCTTTCCTAACTTGTGGTATCTGAGCTTCTAGGATTGTAGTTTTAAATTGCCTCCAAGCTTCCCCAAAGGTTTTGACTGTATTTACCTTTCCTTTCAGTTTCCTCTTCACATGCCTCCTCATCTCAAAGAATTTACCCCTTTTAAAGTTAAATGTGGTTGTGCTGGTCTTTTGGGGCAACTCCCTATTTATACAAATGGTGAAATCGATAACGTTATGGTCACTGCTCCCAAGTGGTGCGATCACTATTACATCTCTCACCAAGTCTTGGGCATTACTTAGGACCAAATCCAGGATCGCCCCACCCCTGGTAGGTTCAGAGACCATCTGCTCCATAGCACAGTCATTGAGAGCATCTTGAAACTCAATCTCTTTCTCTCAACCGAAACACATATTGACACAATCAATCTGCGGGTAGTTAAAATCACCTATTACGACACAGTTTTTATGTTTAGCCGCTATCTTTAAGCCTTCCATCATATTATAATCATCCTCTCTCTCTTGATTTGGTGGGCGATAACAAACTCCCATAGTTAAATTTCCTTTTGGGCTCTCTGTTTTGACCCAGAGCATTTCTAGAAGGGAATCTAATTCTTTGACCTCAGTCTTACCGGAATGTATACCCTCTCTGACATACAGAGCCACCCCACCTCCAACCCTTCCCTCCCTATCCTTCCGATATAACTTATATCCAGGAATCACCGTGTCCCACTGATTCTCCTCATTCCACCAAGTTTCTGAAATTCCCGCAATGTCTGTGTTTTCTCCCAACACTAAACATTCCAACTCACCAATTTTACTTTGAACACTTCTAGCATTTGTATACAAACATCTATAATTTCCCAGACAAATTAGGCCCGCAACCTTCCTCCTGCTGCCTCGAGACTTTGGTAGGCAGCCCATACTGTTTGTCACCATCTCAGTGGACAACTCTGATCCATTACCCGGTAGAAAAGTAACAGCTAACCCTTCGTCTCTTTGAGATGAGTCCTCCTGAACCAGAGACATTTCATCTCCTGTCAGCTTTCCCCCAAGATTTAGTTTAAAAACTGCTCTGCCACCTTTTTGATTTTAAGTGCCAGCAGCCTGGTTCCATCTGGAGACAAGTGGAGACCGTCTTTTGTGCAGCTCCCGCTTGTTCCAGAAAGCGTCCCAGTGCCTAACAAACTTAAACCCTTCCTCCTTGCACCATCGTCTCATCCACACATTGAGACTTCAAATTTGTGCCTGTCTCTTCAGCCCTGCACGTGGAACAGGTAGGACTTCTGAGAAGGCTACCTTGGAGGTCCTGGCCTTAAGTCTCCCGCCTAGCAGCCTAAATTTTTCCTCCAGGACCTCACGACTGCATTTCCCCACATCGTTGGTGCCAACATGCACCACGACCACTGGCTCCTCCGCAGCACTGTCTATCAGCCTATCTACTACACATGTAATGCCCGCTACCTTCGCACCAGGCAGGCAAGTCACCATGCGGTCAGTACGCGGTTTTGCCACCCAGCTGTCTA
Organism: Heteronotia binoei; assembly: GCF_032191835.1. NCBI lineage: Eukaryota > Metazoa > Chordata > Lepidosauria > Squamata > Gekkonidae > Heteronotia > Heteronotia binoei. The sequence continues at coordinate 7,819,534 of NC_083243.1, read as the reverse complement.
CTTGCCTAAGGATCGAATGACCAACTACCAAGACCCGCCCCCTCTCTCCCTGCCCAGGGATGGTTCCTTGGCGCGAAAGGATACCTGCTCACCAACTGAAGAAGAGGTCCCAACTGAGGGCGCATTCCCCTTATCCTCAGCATGGTGCCCTGTTCTCTCTCGACCCTCACGCTCCCTGGCAGCAATGGGGCTGCTACGTTCAGAGCGGGGCTCATCTAATACGTCCCCGAGAGTCTTCTCCGAATGCCTAACCGACTGTCTCTGCTTCTCCAGGGCAGTCACCTCGGCCTCAAGGGTACGAACTCGTTCCCTGAGGACCAGGCGCTCCTTGCATCGAGCACACACCCAAGACTTCTGTCCTGTGGCAGATAGTCATACATGTGGTGCTCAGTGCAAAACACTGGAAAGCCCCCACCCCCCTGCTGGCATTCTACCTTCATGATAGCTTTTTTTAAAATATACAGTACCCTTTTAAATCCTGTTTGTTTATGTGGCTCTCCTTCTGGAGGGTCTACTTACCTTATTGGGAGAACAAGGAAATTAGGGATCTGGGTTCCTGGTCCTTACAGAGCCCCCAGGCTAAGAGCCACAGGCCAAGAGCCCTTTAGCTCTCGCCCTGGCAAGGCGCAGTTTAATAATGCAAAGATGGTGGGGAACACAGCCACTTCTAATCAATCAGCAACAGTCACCTTCAGCCCACTCAAACCAAACAAACAGCAGTTCCCCAGCAACCACAAACTCAGAATTTTCAGCAATCACACAGTCACACAAACTCAGAAATTCTGAGCAACTTCCCCAGCTGCTTAGAAAGACAAACTTCACCCTTGTAGCACTTCTTCTCTGCTCTCTCTCAGAGCTCTCTGAAAGACATTTATTTAGCAACACATTTGGTTTGTTATTTATTTTATTTATTTATAGGCCACCTTTCCCCCTGAGGCTTAAGATGGATTATACAGAGTGAGTCAAGATAGTCAACAAGATGAGACATTCAGTAACTTAAGAACATCAGAGAAGCCATGTTGGATCAGGCTGAAGGCCCATCCAGTACAACACTCGGTGTCACACTGTAGCCAAAAAACTCAGGTGCCATCAGGAGGTCCATCAGTGGGGCCAGGGCACTAGAAGCCCTCCCACTGTTGCCCCCCCCTCCAAGCACCAAGAATACAGAGCATCGCCGCCCAGGCATAAGAACATAAGAGAAGCCGTGTTGGATCGGGCCAATGGCCCATCCAGTCCAACACTCTGTGTCACACAGTGGTCAAAAAAACCAGGTGCCATCAGGAGATCCACCAGTGTGGCCAGGACACTAGAAGCCTTTCCACTGTGCCACACAAGCACCAAGAATACAGAGCATCACTGCCCCAGACAGAGATAGGATTTATGTAGTAGAACCAACCAGAGATCTACAAAAAATAAGCCAAACCAAAGTGTGTTAATGTGATGCAAAAACTGCATAGCTCACAGCAAGCTATACACCGTAGGATGGAGCACAGTTCCTCGTAATTTGTCCAAGTAGCTTGGTGAAGCTTTTTGTACAGTGAAACTCTGTTGCCTGCAAAGAAAGATCTCTTGGATAATTCAGGTTTTTGCATCGTTTGTGAAAGACCAGGAGAGGGGGGAAGACCATTCCCCAAGGCAGGAGCCGCAGTGGAGAAAAGCGCACGTCTGCGCCGTTCTCGATCTTTCCCGTTTGCAGTTGGCACCTACAGAAAACCCTGCTTGGATGAGCGAAGCTGTCGTGGCAGAACCCAGGGGGGAGAGATGATCTCACAGATACGAGGGTGACGGTTCTTGCCGCAGGGGCGGCTTGCAGTTTGAAGCGCGTCGTCCCGATTAACCCGCAGTTCTTCCCTTTATCAACAGATTATGAAGCGATTGTGAAGCTGTCTGATGGTTTTAATGGCGCTGATCTGAGAAATGTCTGCACTGAAGCAGGTAAGGAGCAGAGGGTGACGATGAGGCTCTCCTGTTTTCTGTGTGTTGGTGTAGTGGTTAAGTATCTGGGAGAGCCGGGTTTGATCCTTCCACTTGCAGCCGCTGGAATGGCCTTGGGTCAGCCATTGCTCTCACAGAGCTGTCCTCGAAAGGGCAGTTTCTGTCAGCTCTCTCAGCCCCATCCTCCTCACAGGGTGTCTGTTGTGGGGAGAGAAGATCTAGGAGATTGTGAGCCGCTCTGAGGCAGGGAGTGGGGGGGAGGGTGTATAAATCTGCAATTCTTCTTCTCTTGGAGAACCGGTTTTGATTTCTCGCTCCTCCACTTGCAGCTGCTGGAATGGCCTTGGGTCACCCATAGCTCTTGTCCTTGAAAGGGCAGCTTCTGGGAGAGCTCTCTCAGCCCCACCCACCTCACAGGGTGTCTGTTGTGGGGGGAGAAGATATAGGAGATTGTGAGCCGTTCTGAGTCTCTGATTCAGGGAGAAGGGTGGGTATAAATCTGCAGTCTTCTTCTCTCAGACCCACCCACCTCACAGGGTGTTTGTTGTGGGGGGAGAAGATATAGGAGATTGTGAGCCGTTCTGAGTCTCTGATTCAGGGAGAAGGGTGGGTATAAATCTGCAGTCTTCTTCTCTCAGACCCACCCACCTCACAGGGTGTCTGTTGTGGGGGGAGAAGATATAGGAGATTGTGAGCCCCTCTGAGTCTCTGATTCAGGGAGAAGGGTGGGTATAAATCTGCAGTCTTCTTCTCTCAGACCCACCCACCTCACAGGGTGTCTGTTGCGGGGGGAGAAGATATAGGAGATTGTGAGCCGTTCTGAGTCTCTGATTCAGGGAGAAGGGTGGGTATAAATCTGCAGTCTTCTTCTCTCAGACCCACCCACCTCACAGGGTGTCTGTTGTGGGGGGAGAAGATATAGGAGATTGTGAGCCCCTCTGAGTCTCTGATTCAGAGAGAAGAGCAAGGTATAAATCTGCAGTCGTCTTCTTCAACTTAGCAGCACAACACAGTGGGAAGTTTTCCTGTATGAGCTTCTGATCTAAACAGGGACTGTCTTAAGGGTCCTTGTTCAGATGTTCTGGGAGAGAATGCCCAGCAGGAACAGCTTATAAGTTCCACTGCAAAAGCAGCTTCCCTTCCATGGGCTGTGTGCCTTAGGCGACAGGGTCCGATTGTGTTGCACACTTACATACCTATAGTACCCAGGTAGCTCCACTGTATGGGGCGGGCTGCTCTGCCGTGTGGCTTAACTCAGTGGGGCTGTGTCACAGTTTGTTGCGGCAGTCCTTGTGATGACCCTTGGCCCATTTCTGCTTGGGGCACTGTTTCCTGGCATTGTAAAATGGGCTTTTGAAGAAGACGACTGCAGATTTATACCCCGCCCTTCTCTCTGAATCAGAGTCTCAGAGTGGCTAACAATCTCCTTTATCTCCTTCCCCCACAGCAGACACCCAGTGAGGTGGGTGGGGCTGAGAGAGCTCTCCCAGCAGCTGCCCTTCTAAGGACAGAGTCTCAGAGCGGCCTGCAATCTCCTTTCCCTTCCTCCCCCACAATAGACACCCTGTGAGGTGGGTGGGGCTGCAGAGGGCTCTCACAGCAGCTGCCCTTTCAAGGACAACTCCTACGAGAGCTATGGCTGACCCAAGGCCATGCTAGCAGTTGCGGGTGGAGGAGTGGGGGAATCAAACCCGGTTCTCCCAGATAAGAGTTCGCGCACTTAGCCACTACAACAAACTGGCTTTAATTGGTATATCTTCAATTTAAAAAAATGGGCTGTTCACATTTAATTCCACTCTCAGCTTTCTAAGAACATCAGAAGAGCCCTGCTGGACTAGACCTATAGTCCATACTGTCTCACATAGTGGTTAGTCAGTTCCTCTGGTGGGCCAAAAACAGGGCATAGAGGCCAAGGCCTTCATAAGAACATCAGAAGAGCCCTGCTGGATCAGACCAGTGAGGGTCCATCTAGTCCAGCCTCCTGCCTCATACAGTGGCCAACCAGTTCCTCTGGAGGGCCAACAACAGGGCAGGGAGGCTGAGACCTTCATAAGAACATCAGAAGAGCTCCGCTGGATCTGACCAGTGGTCCATCTAGTCCAGCCTCCTTTCTCACACAGTGGCCCCTCAGTTCCTTTGGAGGTCCAACAACAGAGCAGAGAGGCCAGGGCCTTCATTAGACACAAGAAGAGCCCTGCTGGATCAGACCAGTGAGGGTCCATCTAACCCAGCCTCCTGTCTCACACAGAGGCCAACCAGTTCCTCTGGAGGTCCAACAGCAGGGCACAGAGGCCGAGGCCTTCCCCTGACGTTGCCTCCTGGCTCTGAGATTCAGCCGCTTAGTCCCTCTGAATGTGGAGGTTCCCCTCAGTCACCGTGGCTGAGCCTGCTGCCCAGCAGCTTCATTGGATGTCCTGGAGTTGTAGCCTTTTGGGAGAGGAAGAATTGTTTTTCTCTTTGTCATCTCCCTCCACCCCATACCTCTTGTGAGAACTGCCTGTTTGACTGCAGCTTCGCAATTCATGGGGTTGGGTCCCGTAGAAGGGAGCTTCCTCTGGGGCTAGAGCAGGGGTCCCCCTCCTGTTTGAACCCATGAGCACCTTTGGAATCCTTGTGTTCATAGGGTGGTGATCTCTCAATCGCACAGCAGAGCTACTGAGCCAAGCCTCTCTTCCTTCTATTGGCTGAAGCTCCTCCCCCTCCTGGTCCCCTGGGGAAGGAAGGAAAGAGCCAGAGCTTCCTTTGCCCAGTTCCCTGGATCCCAGAGGAGAAATACAAAGGCAGAGCTGCACCCAGAGGAAGCCCAAGTGCCAGGGAGAAGCGGGGTAATTTAAAAACACCCCGGGAAAGAGGGGCAGGGGAGAGGATAAAACAAGCACTCCGCTCGCCCCTCCCTCTAAAACAGTGTTGTTTTAATTTGCATAGCCAATCAGAAACTCCTGCTGCAAACACTCGGGGGGGGGGTGCCAAGAAAAGTGCCAGTGGGCACCAAGATACCCAAAGGCACCACGTTGGGAGACCCCTGTACTGGAAGAAAACTGTCTTGCTAGCAGAATGCAAGATTCAGCCCCATGAATTGCCTAGGTCAGGGGTGTAAAACATGCAGTTCGGGGGCCGAATCAGGCCCTCGAAGGGCTCCTATCCGGCCCCCGAGCAAGTGGCTGTTATCTGCTTCCTTCTCCCTCTCTCTTGCTTCCTTTTGCATCACAGCCTGCTTTCCCAGGCTCTCTCAGTTGCACAGCAGAGCTACTGAGCCAAGTCTCTCTTCCTTCTATTGGCTGAGACTCCCCCCCCCCCCCAGTCCCCTGGGGAAGGAAGGAAAGAGCCAGCGCTTCCTTTGCCCAGTTCCCTGGATCCCATGGGAGAATTACAAAGAAAGCATCTTTAAGACCGAGTGCTAACATTTTAAGTTTTAAAATGTTTTAAGTTTTTTTATATATATATATATATATATATATATATATATATATATATATATATATACACATATACATATATATATATACATATATATATAATTATAATTATAATATAATATAATTTAATTATATATATATATAATTATAATTATAATATAATATAATTTAATTATATATATATATAATTATAATTATATTATATATATATATATATATATATATATATATATATATATATATATATATATATATATATATATATATATATATATATATATATATATATATATATATATATATATATATAATTTATTTTTTTAATTTATTTTATTCGATTTATATCCCGCCCTACCCCACCGAGGTGGGCTCAGGGCGGCTCACAACACAAAAAGCTAACAAAATCAATTTAGAATACATTAATAATACATTAATAATTATAATTATAATTATACAATAAAATACATAAAATACATAGAAAATACATAGAAACACGTAAAATGGTGGATGCACATTTAAATTGCTTGAGCAAAACACATGGAAGAAATGACCTGATCATTTTCATATAACCGCTTCTGTGTATCTTGCCAAATAAGAAGTGGTTTGAATCTGCCCAAGTCTTTTGAAGAAATGTATATATTTGTGTTTGTGTTCTTTTTAAAATTTATATCTCTGCTACCTAATCTTAAATAGGTACACGCATGGCCCGGCCCAACAAGGTCTCATTTATGTCAGATCCGGCCCGTATAACAAATGAGTTTGACACCCCTGACCTAGGTGCTAATACAGAAATGTGACCTACAAGAATGTCATCAGGCAGTTGGAAAAAACCATGCCTGCAGCCCACCCGCCTCACCACCAAGGGCAAACAGGCCTTTCACGAAGCAGGCAGACTTTTCGGGAGCCGGCTACGGAAAGAGCCGGGCGTAGCTATGAAATTCCTGTGACGGTTCTGCAGTTAAGAGAAGCCTTGCGCTTCCGAGATCCAGGACTGTGACCCTGTTGCAAAGTAGGTTTTTTGCAACTGAAGGCTCAAAACCCAAACGAACTTTTTTCTGTCTCTGGAGAGCCAGTTTGGTGTAGTGGTGAAGTGTGCAGACTCTTATCTGGGAGAACCGGGTTTGATTCCCCACTCCTCCACTTGCAGCTGCTGGAATGGCCTTGGGTCAGCCGTAGCTCTGGCAGAGGTTGCCCTTGAAAGGGCAGCTGCTGTGAGAGCCTTCTTGGCCCCACCCACCTCACAGGGTGTCTCTTGTGGGGGAGGAAGGTAAAGGAGATTGTAGGCCGCTCTGAGACTCTGTCCTTGAAAAGGCAGCTGCTGTGAGAGCCCTCTCCAGCCCCACCCACCTCACAGGGTGTCTGTTGTGGGGGAGGAAGGGAAAGGAGATTGTGAGCTGCTCTGAGACTCTGTCCTTGGAAGGGCAAGTGCTGGGAGAGCCCTCTCCAGCCCCACCCACCTCACAGGGCGTCTGTTGTGGGGGAGGAAGGGAAAGGAGATTGTAGGCTGCTCTGAGATTCTGTCCTTGGAAGGGCAGCTGCTGTGAGAGCCCTCTCCAGCCCCACCCACCTCACAGGGTGTCTGTTGTGGGGGAGGAAGGTAAAGGAGATTGTAGGCCGCTCTGAGTCTCTGTCCTTGAAAGGGCAGCTTCTGGGAGAGCCCTCTCAGCCCCACCCACGTCACAGGGTGTCTGTTGTGGAGGAGGAAGGGAAAGGAGATTGTGAGCCGCTCTGAGACTCTGTCCTTGAAAGAGAAGCTGCTGTGAGAGCCCTCTCAGCCCCACCCACCACACAGGGTGTCTGTTGTGAGGGAGGAAGGGAAAGGAGATTGTAGGACGCTCTGAGACTCTGTGCTTGGAAAGGCAGCTACTGAGAGACCCCTCTTAGCCCCACCGACCTCACAGGGTGTCTGTTGTGGGGGAGGAAGGGAAAGGAGATTGTAGGCCGCTCTGAGACTCTGTCCTTGAAAGGGCAGCTGCTGGGAGAGCCCTCTCAGCCCCACCCACCTCACAGGGTGTCTGTTGTGGGGGAGGAAGGGAAAGGAGGTTGTGAGCCGCTCTGAGACTCTGAGTGGAGGGCGGAATATAAATTCAGTGTCGTCTTCTTCCTCCAACTCTTGCACAGAGAGCCAGTTTGGTGTAGTGGTTAAGCGTGGTACTCTTATCTGGGAGAACCGGGTTTGATTCCCCACGCCTCCACTTGCAGCTGCTGGAATGGCCTTGGGTCAGCCATAGCTCTAGCAGAGGTTATCCTTGAAAGGGCAGCTTCTGTCAGAGCTCTCTCAGCCCCGCCCACCTCACAGGGTGTCTGTTGTGGGGGAGGAAGGGAAAAGAGATTGTGAGCTGCTCTGAGATTCGGAGTGGAGGGCGGGATATAAATCCAACATCATCATCTTCTTTTTGCAGGCATGTTCGCTATCCGAGCAGACCACGACTTTGTGGTTCAGGAGGACTTCATGAAGGCGGTGAGGAAAGTGGCGGATTCCAAGAAACTGGAGTCGAAGCTGGACTACAAGCCGGTGTAAACGCCGCCGGATGGCTGCCGGAGGACGGTCTGCATGGGGGCGGCTGGGGGCTTGGGTGACACGAGAAACAAACGTATTCCCTTGATTGTGTCTCTTTTTTCCTCGAGCGTCTGCGTTAACGCCGGTAAGCTAGTTGGCAGGGCGTCTGCCACGAGGGGAGTTTGTTGCCGCTTTGGGTGAGGGGGGCGGAAACAGATCTGGAAACACGGGCCTTTGACGCAAGCCCCACTCTAGCACAGAATCAGTTGGGTGTTCTCGTACAGCGACTCGAGCCAAACCGGTTTACTTTGGCAGGTCGGAAGAGGGCGCGTTTCTTATTTTATATCATTTATTACTTTTTCTTCCCCTCTCCCCTTGAACAGTTAAATAAAACTTGTTTAAACCCTCATCAGTATACATTTCCTTGAGCTTTCTGCAGAAGCTAGGGTGGGCAAATGCCTTTTTGCTTCCCCTGAGAGCATCATCTTCAAATACTGAAACTTCCTGGCATTTATAAAAGGGCACATGTGGGCAGGGTTCTTTTTGTAGCAGGAGCTCCTTCGCATATTAGGCCACACCTCCTTGATGTAGCCAATCCTCGGAGAGCTTCCAGGGCTCTTCTGACAGGGCTACTGTAAGCTCCTTTGCATATTAGGCCACACCTCCTTGATATAGCCAATCCTCTGAGAGCTGCCAGGGCTCTTCTGACAGGGCTACTGTAAGCTCCTTTGCATATTAGGCCACACCTCCTTGATGTAGCCAATCCTCCTGGAGTTTCCAGTAGGCCCTGTAAGAAGAGCCCTGTAAGCTCTTGAAAGGATTGGCTACATCGAGGAGGTGTGGCCTAATATGCAAAGGAACTCCTGCTACAAAGAGCCCTGCGTGTGGGCTTCTGAGACTTGCTGGAGTAGGGGGAGGAATCTTTCCCACTGGGACTCTCCTGCAGCCACCAGTGGGCTTGCCCCCTGGCTCCAGTTGCCCCCCTTGTGACACTGCTTTCAGGACAAAAGGGGATCTTCTTATTCTGAAAGTGAGTGACTCAACTCTCCATTCTCCCATTCTAATGGGAGCTGTGGTGGGCTTGGCGCGAAATGGGGCGGGTTGAGAAGGGATCACCCCCACAAGTTTGTGGCCCGCTGCGGTTGCTGAGCTGCAGGTCCCTGAGCGCCAGCACAACTGACGTCAGGCCCAGTGTGGCTACCGGAATCAACCGTAGTCTGCATCTGCCATGCTCAAAGGCTGGAAAGGATGTTCTCAGTCCTTGCACAGAGAAAACTATTTCCCTTGGGGGAGAATTAATGCCCCACCACCACCACCACCACCAGTGTTTCCTCTAACCTGAGTTAGTGTGAGCGAGCTCGCAGATTTTTAGCCTCCCACTCAACCCATGGCACAGAGTGTTAAAGCTGCCGTACTGCAGGCCTAAGCTCTGCTCACGACCTGACTTCAATCCCCGGCAGAAGCTGGGTTTTCAGGTAGCCGGCTGGAGGTTGACTCAGCCTTCCATCCTTCCGAGGTCGGTCAAATGAGTCCCTAGCTTGCTGTGAGGGGAAAGTGTAGATGACTGGGGGAGACAATGGCAAACCACCCTGTAAAAAGTCTGCCATGAAAACACTGTGAAAGCAACGTCACCCCAGAGTCGGAAACGAGTGGTGCTTGCGCAGGGGACCTTTCCCTTTTCCACACGTTTTGTCTTAGCTCAGGAAAAATGACCCCAGAGCAAATTAACTCATGCAGTAGCTCGCCACTTTAATGCCAGGAGCTCACAATGAAGACTCCATAGCTTAGAAAGGAGTATTGCCCCCCCCCCCCCCGTGGGTGTATCTTTTTTTGTTTGTTTGTTTTTAAAAATTTCAGGTTTTTCTGCAAACTTGGAGGGGGTGGGGTCACCAAGGTTGCAGAAAAAAATCCGCCTTGGGTGACTTTGGCCCCAGTCTGGGTTTTGGTATCTGCAGATGGAGGGCATAGTTGGGAAACAGATACACAAAAAGGGTTTTAGCCTTTGCAATTAGACCGTTAAGCCTTCAGGCAGAGTGCATATTTTCACTTCTCGCTTTCACCTTTTTAAAACAACTGCCTCAGATCTCACGTGACAAATATTCCAGAAATCCATTGAGTCCAGATTCGGTTTGGCATCCTGATCGTCCTCTTGTTTCTCTGGAGGGCCATTTTGGAATCAGCAAGGAGGGAGGGGTCTGGGTTTTCATCCCCCACCCCCACCTCTAAAATGCCTTCCTCAGCAAGGCTGCGTGTATCTGACTGCAGCTTGGTCTCTGTTAGTAGAAGAAGATGGCGATATTGGATTTATATCCCACCGTTCACTCTGAGTTTCAGAGCGGCTTACAATCTCCTTTACCTTCCTCCCCACAACAGACACAGTGGTGGCAGTTACAAGCATAGACAGCTTTAAGAGGAGATTGGATAAAAATATGGAGCAGAGGTCCATCAGTGGCTAATAGCCACAGTATATATATGTGTGTGTAAGAGAAGCCACATTGGATCAGGCCAATGGCCCATCCACTCCAACACTCTGTGTCACTTAAGAACATAAGAGAAGCCACATTGGATCCGGCCAATGGCCCATCCACTCCAACACTCTGTGTCACATAAGAACATAAGAGAAGCCATGTTGGATCAGGCCAATGGCCCATCCAGTCCAACACTCTTTGTCACATAAGAGAAGCCATGTTGGATCAGGTCAATGGCCCCTCCAGTCCAATACTCTTTGTGACATAAGAACATAAGAGAAGCCATGTTGGATCAGGCCAATGGCCCCTCCAGTCCAACACTCTGTGTCACATAAGAACATAAGAGAAGCCATGTTGGATCAGGCCAATGGCCCCTCCAGTCCAACACTCTGTGTCACACAGTGGCCACAAAAAAAAACAAGCGCCATCAGGAGGTCCACAAGTGGGGCCAGAAGTCCTTCCATTTTGCCTCCCCCCACAGAACCAAGAAGACAGAGCATCACTTGCCCCAGACAGAGTTGCAACAATATGCTGTGGTTAATAGCCACTGATGGACCTCTGCTCCATATATTTATTCAATCTCCTCTTGAAGCTGGCTATGCTTGTAGCTGCCACCACCTCCTGTGGCAGTGAATTCCACGTGTTAATCACCCTTTGAGTGAAGAAGGACTTCCTTGTATCCATTTTAACCTGACTGCTCAGCAATTTCATCGAATGCCCGCGAGTTCTTGTATTGTGAGAAAGGGAGAAGAGTACTTCTTTCTCTACTTTCTCCATCCCATGCATAATCTTGTCAACCTCTATCATGTCACCCCGCAGTCGACGTTTCTCCAAGCTAAAGAGCCCCAAGCATTTTAACCTTTCTTCATAGGGAAAGTGTTCCAAACCTTTAATCATTCTAGTTGCCCTTTTCTGTACTTTTCCCAATGCTATAATATCCTTTTTGGCTGCTGTGCAAGACAGGATGCTGGACTAGTTGGGCTACTGGTCTCTTCCAGTGGGGCTCTTGTGATGTTTTATGAAGGTCTCGGGCCCCTATGCCCTGTTGTTGGCCCCTGTGAGAGGATGCTGGACTGGATGGACCCTCACTGGTCTGACCCAGCAGGGCTCTTCTGAGGTTCTTCGGAAGGCATCAGCCTCCATGCCCTGTTGTTGGCCCTCCAGAGGAACTGGTTGGCCACTGTGTGAGACAGGATGCTGGACTAGAAGGACCCTCACTGGTCTGATCCAGCAGAGCTCTCCTTATTTTCTTGTTAGAATGGGAATGGGCAATTTAGTCACGCTTTAAGAATACGGCCTTTTTTTGTCCTAAAAACAGTGTTGCATGTGGGATGTTGGGGAAATTTGGCTTCCTGGTCCAGAATTCACAGTGCAATTTAAGAAAATATCCATGATTTAACCTTCACCATTTGGAACTCTTGTTTTCGAATCAATAACTTCCTCCGTAAAAGCACACTGCAGGAAGCAAGGGGGAAACAGTGCTGTGCTCTTACAAGCATACCCCCTCTGCCTCCCCCTCTCCTTGGGAAAATGCCTTCATTTAATAATCAGCGGATGTGAAGCATGCCATATTGATCAGATGGTACACTGCGCTGCCCCGTGAAGTGCATTAAACTGGCTGCTCTGAAAGGCCATGGAAGAATTCAGCCTCTGGGTTGTTTAGCGTCTAACGGTAAGAACATGATCAAAGAAGACAGGAGTAGAAGATGCCCTAAGACTTATTAAGGCAAACGGGCCATTGCGTTAAATGGAGAGTGCTGCTGGTCTCTTTAAGACCTGGAAAGGTCTCAGGCTATTGCCATAAGCATAGAGTTTTGAAGAGAAGAGACTGGGTTTATACCCCGCCCTTCACTAGCCAAAGGAGTCTCAGCGCGGCTTACAAATCTCCTTTCCCTTCCCCTCCCCACAACAGAGACCATGTGAGGTAGACGGGGCTGAGAGAGCTCTGACAGAACTGCTCTTGAGCAGAACAGCTCTGAGAGAACTTGAGGCTGACCCAAGGTCACATCAGCAGGTGTATGTGGAGAAGGAGTGGGGACTCAAACTCGGTTCTCCGAGATAAGAATCTGGACACTTAACCCCTACACCAAAGAGGCCGGATCTGACATAAAGCAAGACCTTGTCAGGCCGAGCTGTGTGTATCATAAATGTAATACCAGGTAGTAGATACGTAAACTTTATAAAAGACACATTCAAACAACGATTTTTAAAGAACTTGAAACATGCTTAAAACATTAGAACTTGTTAGTCTTAAAGGTGCTTCCATTGTTTCTCTCCCGTGCGATCCAGGGAACTGGGCAAAGGAAGCTCTGGCTCTTTCCTTCCTTCCCAAATGACCAGGAGGGGGAGGAGTCTCAGCCAACAGAAGGAAGAGAGGCTTGGCGCAGTAGCTCTGCTCTGTAACTGAAAGCCTGGCAAAGCAAGTTCTCCCTCCCCCTCTTCCTCCCCAAGGGAGGAGCCGCAGCCAGTGGAGAAAATAGATGCCTTGCTCTGTCGCTCCTGTGCGATTGAGCAAGCATGGGAGAGCAAGCTGTGATGCAGAAGGAAGCAGCTGCCTGACCGTGAGCCCTCCAGGGGCCTGATTTGGCCCCTGGGTCTCATGTTTGACATGTTCAAGTCTTCAACCAGCCTGTGGCGGAACAGCTGCACAGACCAGCTTCCTTTTCCTGCGTTTCCATATTATGGCCATGCCTCATATGAGCATTTCCCACTACTTAGCATTTGGGTTGCCAGGGGGACAGATTACTACACTTGCATTTGCAGCTTGCTGACAGTCTCTCCACCACCACCTTTCACCTGACACCCATTTTAAATAGCGGGCTCAAATGTTGGAAGTCTATGTGGTACAGAGCCAGCATCAAGAATTATAAAGCGTTTTATTAAAAAGAAAAACGCCCACACATTTACTTTCTACTCAGCAACAGATTGATCCAGGGGAAAAGTGTAAACACACAGCCCTAACTGATCTTTCCCTAAGGCAGGGGTGCCAAATATGCAGCCCGGGGGCCACATCAGGCCCCCAGAGAGCTTCCTTCTCCCTCTCTTCCTTCTGTATTACGGTTTGCTTTGCCAGGCTTGCTCAATCACACAGGAGCTACAGAGCAAAACCTCTACTTTCACTATTGGCTGAGGCTCCTTCCTTAGCGGGGGAGAGTGAGAGCTTGCTTTGCCAGGCTCTTTCAATCACACGTAAGAACTACTGAGCCAAGCCTTTCTTCCTTCTATTGGCTGAGGCTCCTCCTTCCTTGTCCCCAAGGGAGGGAGGAGACGTTACAGTGTGCTAAAGGTTCACCATTGCCTTCATGTCTTTGTTCAGGAATGCAGCCTCCCACATGGTGGCCTTCGGCAAGAGCCCTGCTCTAAAAGCTCATTCCGCCTTGGTAAAAAAGGTAAAGGTAGTCCCCTGTGCAAGCACCAGTCATTTTCGACTCTGGGGTGAGACGTTGCTTTCACGTTTTGACGGCAGATTTTTTACGGGGTGGGTTGCCATTGCCTTCCCCAGTCCTCTACACTTTTCCCCCAGCAAGCTGGGGACTCCTTTGACCGACCTCGGAAGGATGGAAGGCTGAGTCAACCTCGAGCCGGCTACCTGACCCAGCTTCAGCTCGTGAGCAGAGGGCTCTGACTGCAGTACTGCAGCTGTACCACTCTGCGCCACGGGGCTCTTGCCTTGGTAGAATCAACCAAAGTGAGCTCACCCCTCCGTGCTAGAGGTTTTTCATTCTTTTTGCTTGCCTAACCCACCCACCCCTGAATTGGTCATAGATGCATTCCTGAAATATCGAGGAAGAGACTTTCTGGCAATTTAAAACATCCCCAATCTCTCTTCCCTGCTAGTAGTCCTTGTTTCAAGCCGGAGGTGTGAGCTTGAACTCCTCCCGTAGTCTTCGGTCCGGGAGGCTAATTAGCATTTCTGAAGCCTGGCTGGAAGACCAGCTGACGGACCTCTCCCCTGCTGCCTCCAGAAAGCTTTTAAAAAATAAAGGCAAGGGGGTTTGTACAGTGCAAACCTCCAAAGTAAAAAGGCATTTAAGAAGAAGACGACTTGCAGATTTATACCCCGCCCTTCTCCCTGAATCAGAGACTCAGAGCGGCTCACAATCTCCTATATCTCCTTCCCCCACAACAGACACCGTGAGGTTGGTGGGGCTGAGAGAGCTCTCACAGCAGCTGCCCTTTCCAGGACAACTGAAAGAACTGACCCAAGGCCATTCCAGCAGGTGCGAGTGGAGGAGTGGGGAATCAAACACGGTTCTCCCAGGTAAGAGTACACAGACTTAACCACTACACCAAACTGGTTCTCGTTTCTTTGATTGACAATCAACGTTGAAGCAGTTAGGGAGGCCATGTATTCCAACCCCCTACTCAATGCAGGATCAGCCCTAAAGCATCCCGGACAAGCGTTCCTCCAGAGAGCCGCTTTGGTGTTGTGGTTAAGAGTGGCAGACTCTTACTCCGGAGAGCTGGGTTTGGTTCCCCACTTCTCCTCCACAGGCAGCTGCTGGGTGACCTTGGGTCAGGCCCAGTTCTCTCAGAGCGCTCTCAGGCTCACCTACCT